>NC_047668.1:74465339-74781589 GCF_011762505.2 Arvicanthis niloticus | reverse complement strand
CTTGTCCCTTAGGAAAATCATTTCTCCTCATTCTAAGCTTCAGTTGCCTGAAGTTTTTATCTGTAGGATTTGGAGCTCCTGGACTTTCCTTGTCCATTTTAGTATGTCTTTAAAATAATAGCAAGGATGTTTATAAACTCTAACATCTGTTTCCTCCTCTTCCTCCAGGCTTCCTACTATGATACCGTGGAACACACGTAAGTACTCATTCATTTAAGTTTTTGTTATAATTAGAACATCCTGGAAGCCAACTTTATAACCTACAGAAATATGTGCCATAGTGTGAAAAAACACAAAAAATAGACCTTTCCAAACCCAATCTAAATATATCACTGACTTAATTATGCCTTAAGAATATATAAGACACATGTTACTACTCTAACACAACCAAAGAATTATGAAAATGTGACAAAGAAATTTCACATTTGCTTTGTATACTTTATCTTATATTTTATATAATAGCATAAGATGAGAAAAACAAATCACTGAATGTCCTTCCTGAGCTCGGTAAGAAAGGCTTCAAATGAGTCTCCACAAAACTCACATAGCTGAACTAAGAAATAAATGTGCTTGTTGTCAATACATGATAAATTAATAACTATATATATTATATATAATATATATAATATATAATATGTATTATATATTATATATTATATATATAATAACAACAATATATATTATATTATATATAATATAATATATTATATATAATAATAACAATATATATTATATAATATATATAATATAATGTATATATATATATTATCTTGTGTGTATTGAACTAGGGATAAAATTTTATTTGTTAGTTAAGATACTAAGCTTTGCATAAGATCAGTATAAAACCATCTTTATAATTTTTATGGAAATGAAAGCACCAAAATTAACTAGAGTGGCAAATGAGTAATCAACATTTTAGAAGAACACAGGAAGTTTTGATACTTATAAAAAAGGTAAGCATCATAGAAATGAACATGTCGAGTATTTGTTAAGATTCAAATGATTTTCCTTGTTTTCTGCTGAATGACAAACTATAGAAAAGAAGCACCACGTGGTGCCTCATAATTTCTAGATATGACAAGTATCTTTTCATCACCCTTGTTTCCTTGCTGCCCTCTGCATTAACATTTGCATGACATTAAATGTCAAAGTCTGAAAAAAAAGTATATTTAGGATAAAAGAAGAGATTTAATGGTCTCTTTTAATCTTTCATTACACACAACATAGAATATACAATCAAGTGTTTCCTAAGCATGCACACATTAATATATGTATAATATTAATTATATTAAATATATACATGTACTTATATAAACTGAAATATCAAAATAAATCAGTGGATTAATTTACATTTTAGCAAATTGCTTAGAGACTTTTATTCTTATGATTAACACAATTGAAAGGTTAAGAAGATCAAGTAAGTATTCATTGTCATATAAAACCTAAGTTACAGGGCAAACTGAACTGTCAGAAGAATACAGAATAATCATATTAATGGAAATGGAAGCCATGAAGTGTCATCTAAGTGAAACATAGAGGTTAATTGGTTTCTGGATGCTAAGTGTAAACTGACCTCATAGTAAATACCTGTAAGCTTCTAGGGATCTACATTTTGCTATCTGGATTTTAGATTTTCCTAAAAGAAAAATCTCAATTTTCCTTGTAGGATTCCTATAAAGAGTTATTAAAATAATTAGAGAAATAAATTCATGCTTTTAAAAAGAAGAGAAGCTATGCTTAAGTATTACCATAAGAAGAATATTCTAAGCCAGGCCCAGTGTCTTACATTGGTAATCCCAACACCTGAAAAGCTGGGGCAAGTGTATTTCTCACCATGGAGAGAGGTCATCCAGGGCTATATACTGAGTTAAAGAACAACCTGGCTTTCACAGTGAATGCCTGACTAAAAAACAAACAATGACAGATGATAAATATATGATAGATAAATGATTGATAAATGGTAGATGGGTAGATAGATAGATAGATGATAAGTGGATGAGTAGAGGATATATAATAGATGGTAGAGGTAGACATACATACATACATACATACATACATACATACATACACACAGATACACACACACATAGGAGAGAGAGAGAGAGAGAGCTACTAAAATAGAATGAGAAAATTAAGTGCATGTGCTTGTGCTCAAGGAAATTACAGGCTAGAGTAACAAAAATAAAATTTGGGAAATAAGATATCTGTGTCCTTCAGTCTCACCCAGGGGCTAAGTGGCTCTGACTTATTAAAAGCATGAAGAATCAGTCATAAACTATGGAGTACCTTTTTTTCCTCATTTCATGCTATGGTTTTTATGGGTTTACAATAAAGTAGCAGGGAAGCTCATCTAAGAGAACGACAAAATACAGATTATATGTTACAATGTGTTTCTAGGGAAACTCAAAAAAAGAGGGGCTATGAAACCATGAATATTGGATACTACCAAGCTTGACAACTGCTGTTACAGTGACCAGTGAGAACAACCTGAAGCTTTCCACATAATAGTGGAAGTTTACTCTAAAGACTTTACACACAAATTTTCACTACTTAACACTTTATGTCCTTCTATCAACAACACCAAAACCCTCCAAACTTTTAAAAGGTAGGAGAAACACCAAAATATGCAAAGAGCAAGCAAGCAGTTGAACAAGAATTGCATGTATCAGAAATGATGGGAATTTTTAGACAAGCATTTTAACATAATGAAGAGTAAAATACCAATGCATTTATGGAAAGGGGTTCACTAAATGAAAAACTGGACTAGAATGTGAGCAGAGACATGAAAGTAAAAAAGAAGTAGAAAAGCCAGTAAACCAGGAAGCCATGTGGTATGTTATTTTAAAGAACTTGTTCAGAAGTAAACTGGACACAGCTAAGTATAATCAGTGAATTTAAATATATTTAAGCTAGATGTCTAAATCTGAAAGACAAAAGAGATAACTAGGCAAAGAAAACCCAGAAAAAAATCATGAATTGTAAGGTAATTACAAATATTATAACATACGCATGCTAAGATATTAAAGGAAGAAGAATGCCTGGGACAGAAATAAATATGGGAAGGAAGTCACTCTACTTGAAAAGGGCAGTGTAAAGGCCTTTGTGAGATGCTAGAGAGATAAGTGATGTGAAGGTGGGCTGTGATTAGGGAAGAGTATTAAATTTTAGTGTGCTGTTTTACAGTGCATTCACTACAAACAGCAACAACAATATACTGAACATTTCTTGAATTCAGACAAAATGATATTGCATGGATTTACTGCAAAATCCTAAGAACTCAAAGAGATAGAAGTGTTTAATCTGCCTAAAGCATTATAGGATGCAGTATGTTAGATAATCTCCAGGTAATATGTACAACTCTCATGCTTTCTAAGTTGTTGAATGTAAATTCAGAGAAAAGAAAGTTCTATGAGAACTAAGAATAGGCCATGTGAAAAGGCAACAAAGTATGCGCCCCCTTGTGAGCCAAGGAGGGAGCAATGAGGGGTAAAAGTTGCCACACATTGCTTCATGCCTGTAGAGCCAGAAGAACAGGAATTTCTGTTATCACACAAGATTACACCATAAGAGTCATAAAAAATACATAGTTTAGTTACATATAGTAGAAGAATAGAAAAATCAAAAAAAAAAAAGAAAAGTGAAGGTTTTATACTAAAATCTAGAGAAAGCTTTAAAAATCTGTAGAGAGTAAAGTAAGCAATGTCAATATAAGAATAGATGAAACTGAAAACAAGGAGAGAGTAAAAAAGCAAAAATAAAATTATTCTTTGAAGATCATCATCTTGTGTATTTATCTCTCTACAGTGTCAGCAATTCTTAAGAAGTACAAGCTAGTATTGTCAGAAATGAAAATGTCACATTAATTTTGACCCAGTAGTTATAAAAAAGAATAATAAGCAGAATATTAAGAGAAACTAATGCTAACAAATCTGTCAATGTGTATGACCAAAAATAATATATATATATATATATATATATATATATATATATATATATATATATATATATGTTTTTATAGCATCTATAATTATTGTTTAGGGAACATCCTAGAAGAAGATTCAGAAAAATTTTAAGAGCCAGATGATAAGGATATATGAGTAATATACTAATATTCTGTATATGACAGAGAAGCTGCATTGAAATCTCAACAATATGGTTGTCCAGAAAAGTCTGGAGTATGATAGCACCATCTGGTATAATAATACAGATGGAGGAAATTTTACAATTCTCTACCTCTATCTAAAGAGCTATAGGCAATTAATGGCTGCTGAGAGTAAGATGCCCTAAGGATGTTAGTTTTGCCACTTCCAAGATGTCAGCCTTAAATGCATACACTTGTGAGCAACAGTAAATGAGAATAAGAAAAAAATAAATAATATTAATAACCACACTTATTTTAGAAGTTGAGTTTGATAACTGTTGAAAGTAGAATCCTCCAAAGGTAGGTAAATCTTTGACAAATTCAACTAAAATAGGAAAGATCCTATCAATTATGATTGTGTCTTCCAGAAAATATGAACACTCGACATGCTCTAAACTGTTCCAAGATTCTAGCATTACCTTGGTGCCAAAAACAGAAAATAAAGGAAAACTGGTGAACTATGTTTATCAGAAATATAGACAAAAATGTCTCCCAGAGTTGCAATGTCAGATTCAATCCAATAATGTTTAAAAATATGTATTACTAAAGAATGGATTTTGTTTCAAAGCTAGAATAGCACTTTAAATCAATTAAGACAACTTGTCATTAAAAAAACAGAGAAGAAAAAAAATATATAAATACAATGAACTGCAGAAACATCATACAAAATTCCACATACTCATTCATAATAAAAATTCCATATTCCTTCATAAAAATTTTGTATCTTTTCATAAAAAAATCTAATGAGAGCAGACATTAAGAGTCTGTTAAAACAAACAATAACAGTTAATATTAATTGTAATGCTGTTGAATGAGACCCAAGTTTCTCTCTAAGTTTGGTACATAATCATGTTCCTTCTTTTCTATAAGGTCAATAATGTTCTGAAATACTGAAAAAATATATAAAGAATTAAAGAAAGGTAAGGAAATATAAACAAATTAGAAAAGAAATAACAGGAGAAAGCATCAATATATAAATGTAAAAGAATATTTATGTAAGAGCACTGAGCAAACAAAATTCAAAGACTTACTGCAAAAAAACTACAGATAGGTAATTTCAAATATTTTGAGAATTGCACTCCAAGAATTTAATACAAACAAATCAAAGTCTGTATAATGCATATACACAGATGAGGATGCTAATGATATTTGTTCTCACGCATATTGTTCCTTTAACTTGATACTTATACTTTTTCTTTTTCTCCCCTCTCTCTCTCTCCATGAGATAGTCTATTCATAATTTGTTACATTCTGAAAAATATTACAATTATGGGAATAATTCTCAAATATTTTGAATGCTTTTATGAGGACTAAGACTTATGTGCTGCAAATTTTGAAGTACTATAGTTAAAAATAGCTTGCTATTTTTTCTATTGCTAAACAGCTTATTTATTGGATGACCACTGTTCTTTGAAAAGAAATACAAGAATACCATCAGACTGAAAATTTTATATAGTCTGCAGTTACTACAAAAGTAAAACACAATTCCTATTATTCTAAAAAGAGTTGGGTTAAATGAGAAGATACTACAAATAACAGAGTACCATCATGTATTATTGATTTTTGGCTGTCACATTTTAATATTTAATATTTTCAAGAGATAGAAATTCAATAATTATCCAGGAAGAAAATTGTCCATTTTAAAAACCAGTTTGAAGAGATTATAATGGTAACATTAAAACTTGATAAAGTGTAAATAAAATGTCAATTGACATGATGCAGTCATTACAATCTTCTCATAATTTAATTAGCTATCCTTATTTTCAATACACTAATTTCACTTTTATAATCATGACAATAGGTTAGAAAATACTTTAAGAAGTGACTTCTAGGAGCTATGTCCTATCTCCTGAAAACTCCACTGTCAGCATATGCTGATGAGGATGTGGAAGTACAAACTTGTACAACCACTTTGTAAATTAAAAAAAAAAGACTTTATGAAATTTTCAAGCAAGTGGTTGGAATGAGAAAACATCACCTTGCGTGAGGTAACCAAGACTCAGAAAGGCACATGTGGTATATATTCACTTATAGGTGGACTTTAGCCATAAAGTACACTATAACCAAACTACATAGTTAGAGACCCCAACAGCCTAAGTAATACAAAATGTCCAAGTGAAGATTTGTGAATCTCACCCAGAAGGGAAAACAAAATAATCACCTGAGGTAGATTGAGATAGGGAACTAGGAGGAAGAGTTGGTGAGGAAGGGACTGTAGATCGATATTTGCTGTGGGGATGAAAAGCAGAAGAAGGATAGTAGTGAGAGTGGAAATCAGGGGGTAACATCTTTGGGACTAACTAGAGACTGGGCTGAGGGAAGCTCCAGCAAGTTAATGGGTGTGTTCTTAACTGAGATTTTTACCAGCTAGGGATATGGAGACTGAAGTGGCCATATCCTATAGCCAGGTATGACTTCCAGTGGATAGAAGGGGGACATCAACCAACCCACAAAATCATTAACCAAAACTTACTTTGCCTACAAGATGTACAGGAAGAAGGATAGAACAGAGATCGAAGAAATGTACAATGAATGCCTGGCCCAACTAGAGTTCCATCCTATGGGAGAGAACCAAGCCATGATACTATAAATGATATTCTGCTACGCTTACAGGCAGGAACCTAGCATAACTGTCTCTGTGAGCTAATGGATACAGACACAGAGGCCTAAGGCATCAGGGCAGCTCGGAGAGTTTCATTAAAGAATAGGAGATAGAATTGTGAGAGCTGAAGGGGTCAAGGACACCACAAGAAGACCTACAGAGTCAACTAATCTGGGCCAATGGGTTCTCACAGCGACCTAATTGCCAACAAAGGTGCACCGATTGATTGGACCTAGACCCCTCACATTTGTAGCACTTAGGTAGCTTTGTCTTTATAGGGGTTCCCTAACAATTTTAGAAGGTCTATCTCAACTCTGTTGGCTGCCCTTCCCCTAACTGGACAGCTTGATTGGGAGATAGGCACTTAGTCCTGCTGCTAACTGATATCAAACAGCAGGCTTTTACTGAAGGAAAGCTTTTCCATCTCTGAGAAGAAAGGAAAAGGGAAAGGGGTGGAGAGATGTGTAAGGGTGGGACTGGTAGGAGAGTAGGGAAGACTGATACAGTAGCAATATAAAGTAAGAAAATTACTGAAGAAAAAAATGACTTCTAGCCCTCTATCCAACCACAATGCTGAAACATGTTTCAGATCATGAGTCTGTTCAATGTGAGAATCTCTACTAGGCAAGTTGTTAGACTTTCTTATGTAACAGAACATAGACATATTCTTTCTCTAAATCATAGTTCATCAAGAATATGGTCTACATAACTATACTGTAGAGTTAAAAGTGTGTCCTTCATATATTGAGTTACTGAGAATAATCTTTATAACATTCCTATAATGAAAACCATAAATACATGTGTGGCAAAAACCACAAAACATGATTTATATAATCTCAGACAATTATGTGCACTTGGGAATTCCTTGTTTGTTAATTAAATGACATCAATTTTTTGATGCAATCAGCAGAGGTATATTAGGGAAGAGAGCTGGCAGCCAGCGGCCAAACTGCAAACTCATGCAGGAGTAGAGTTTGAGAAAAGGCCAGCAAACTGACGGGGTTTTTAATAGCATGGGGTGGGGAAAGGAAGGAATTTTCGCACGGTTACATGTGATTGGTTGCATTTTTGCGCGGTTACACATGATTGGCTGTTTTACAAATTTTGAACATCAGCAGGCTGTAACACTGGGAAAACCTCAAGGGGGTGGGGGGTAACCAAGAACAGTGGAACATTTCAGAGGAACCCACTCTAAATGATTTAGAGTCATGTGAAAATCACTCTGCACACTCATTCTTCTCAAGAATATAGTTTTACCATGTCAATGTGCCCTACTCTGTCACTACCAACTATTTCAGGTTAACTATTTTTCACTTGTTCCGGCTATAGCCCCACCTAGATGACTTGCATCTTTCTCTGTGGTCAGGAATGTGTCTTCTTGCTTTGGGCTCCCCCCCACCCCCGAGGCTTGAGGGATGTTAATCCAGCAAGTGTCCTCTGATTCAGGGATAATGTCCTCCACCCAGAATGTGTCCCAGGGCAGTGAAGGCCTGAAATCTTACATTCAGTTCCGCATTCTGGAACGTGCACTTTTTCTGCTCAGGTCTAAGGGGAAAGAAAAAGTCTACATATATTTCATAAAATGGTCTTATAATTTTTCACTCTACATCCCCCCATATCCTCTAATGAAAGTTTTTAATCATAAAAACTCAATTATTAATAAGTCCATTCTCATCCCACTTCTTCTGATTTGGATCTTTAGAAAAGTTTAAACTCCAGTGTCATCATAATTATCATTTTCTTGACCTAAAGCTCTATATTGATGGAGCAACACAAAAAGCTGAACAGCACTTATCTTTCCTCTAACAAAAGTTACTAATCTATTTAAAATGTAAGGACCTATGGTTCACAAGTGGTCCAGCAAGGGAGGATAATAGGGTTGTCATTCAAAGGGACTTATTGAACCAACTCTCTAATCAACTTTGCAGTGCCTCTCTTTCTGTCTCGGACATCAATTCTTTAGATTGGCTCACATCATATCACAATTATTTCAAAATGAGTATGTTGTGTATACTGATCTGAAATTAATATATATATATATATATATATATATATATATATATATATATATATATATATATTCTTTAAAATCTCTTTAAGTTAAGGCAATTTCAGGACATATTAATATCTACATTTCATTTACCATATATATGTCTCCATATCTTTATTGAATATGTGGATACCTTTGCAAAACATAAATATGCTCAAATTATTGAGTGCTCCTTTCTTTATATGACTAATTGTGAATGTCGAGCCAAAGGTGGAGTGCCTGTATTTGTCCACATTACAATTTTTAAAAATCTGATATTAAGAAATAATGCTATTTTATATTCACAAATGGTGGCCCAACCAGTAAATATGGGCCACCAAATGACAAAAATCTATTTGTGTCATTTTCAGCATAAAGTCTTTGATGTCAGCTGACTAATTATTGAATGCACTATAAAGACATTAACATTCATTAAAAGTTATTATATTGCGACTCCTATTTTTCTTTAAATGTCCTCTATAATTACTGTCTGTTTTATTAATGGTTAAGAAAATCACCTGTCCTCACCTATTCACTGCTTTATCCCAATCCCAAACCCCAGAAGACATACCCAGAAAATCCATAGTCCATATTGTTCAGGAAACAGGTAAGCAGAACTAATGTCACCTCTTCCTCAGGTTCTCTAGATGAGTCCCTCTGTCACATTTTCATCTCTGCAGCATGTGTTCTTTCTCCTTGTTCCCATTACTATTTGATGATTTTGATTTTCCACCTCTAACCTTCAACCCTCACTTATTGCTTTTCTCAGTCCCCAACTCTAACTAACAGGCAATTCATGGAAACTCTCAAGTCAGTCTAATCAGGGAAAGCAGCTAGGCTAACTCCAGATCTCCACAACTTCCTCCATTTCCCCAAGGTCAATCTCCTAATTTCTGTAGTAAACTTTCTGATGTGTCCTCTTCTCACTCTCTGGCCAATTCTCAGGTGACTAAGCAGGTTCTCCTGGAATAAGTTGCTTTTGTTCCTTCAGTGGATACTTTAGATTCCTTCCTAATTCATCTCTATTCTTGAGTGTCAGCTTTCAATATATCCAAACATATTTTACTTGATTCACCCTTAGCCATTCCTGCCTGGGCCCAGGATTCAAAAACCCAAAGGGAAGGTGTGGAATAGGTAAAAGAAGAATTGGACCAAGAGGTACAGCTCACACACTCTGGCACTGATGCAACTTGGGCCACCTTTATTTATACATCTATTCTTGTCACAGATGAAAATATTTCACATTCATTTTCTCATGCACAACCTCTTTTAAGAACTTTTTATGTTTAACGTAAGATAATGTGTACACTGTACTTTTCCTTTTCTTCCCCTGCCACCTCAATCCGCACAGTTTCATGTTAACCTATTAACTATATCAAGAAAGAGGAAACAGCTTCAACAACCAATTTATATCTGAACCAGGTTTGGAATATAACCAAATGACCATGGTTGGGAACAATTGTGGTTATACTAAAAAGAGATAAGCTACATAACCAAGAAATGTTGATTTAATTATTGACACCTAGCATTTTCAAATCAGGAGATCTAATTCCTTTAATGCTCAGGGCTCTCATCAAATTCATAAACTGAGTCTGTTCCTCATTCTTCTTGCTTGCTGAATGCTTCTATAATCAATGATCAAGCAATACCTTCCTAACATTTTGATAATAATCTTGATGTTGTTTGGAAAAGCTTGGTAGGAAAATTATTGTCAGAACTATGCTCCCATCAAGAAAGAACATCAGGACATTAGTTGATGTTCTCAGACAGGCCCTCATGTTGACTCAACTGCATCTCTAATATTAACAAACCTAGGAATAGTGATCTGTTTCATTTCCACAGTCCTTAGAGACAAACAAGAATGAATCACAGTCTGAACTTTCTGTTGTGAGATCTGGGGAAATATCTGTCACAGGCAAAATGAAAATAAAATTCCCAATGGCTTTTGTAGTTAATATTATTTGGGGATTTTACCTCATCTTAGATTATTTAGTTTTCAAATAAAAAACACAAAACCTTTATGTTTCTAATAAGCTGTAAAGCATTAGAGCTGAGCAGATATTAACCCTCTATGTCATTTTGTGAACTTCTTTGGCAGTAACTCTGGATATCACTTGCTATACTCTGCCTCGGCTGCTCTTACTCCAGCAGTCCAGACTTCACAGTCATTCACTTATGATCCAGTTACCCTACACCACAGAGCTTTCTTTTCTCTTCTTTCTATTGAGGTCTGTGCCTCAGACCCCAAGCCTAGAATCCTAAGCTCCACCTACCTCACTTCTGCTCAGCTACAGGCTGTAGACATTTTTATTATTAGTTTTAAATATAGGCACAATAAATTAAAGCACCACAAATGCTGGTATACATAATAACTGGCATGTCTCAAGGCAGTTAGACCTTAGCATATAGTATTCAGCATTATAATACATTGCAACAGACAAAACCTCAATGAATAGCTAAGCCAAAAAATGCAAACATGAGAGAAAAGTGAACCAAGCATCTTCTCCCACCTCAAGCATTCCTTGGCCCTCCTCAGGGCAGGACTGTCTGCACAAAATTCCCCATAGGTCCTTGCCTCATGGGGACCCAACTCCTAAGGCCTTGCAATAAGGAGAGCTGTATGCATTATACTCATGCATCTTTTTTTCAGAGAAGCTTGCCACACCTCTCAGGATTTCTGAGAAATTTTCTACCAAGCAACATACAACTAGAACACCCTTCTAGTAATTAGAAGGCAACAGAAACTTAAGCATAAAACACTCATGTACTACAAGCCAAGATATGAACACCTAGCTCCATAATTTTCTCAATTCCAGTTGCCTAGAAGCCAACATAAAAGGACAATCAATAACAGCTAGGATAACATATCTCCATAAGATTTAAATAACCTCTTTACAGTAGACCCTAAGTATTGCAATATAGCTGAAGCACTGTACAAAAGACCATAAACCTGCCTTTAGGAATATGTTAGAAATCCTTAAACAAAAAATGAATGAATCTCTTAAAAATATGTGAAAACACAAGAAAGCAGTAGAAGGAAGAGAAAAAATGTGTTCAGAAATCTGAAAGTGAAAAATTTAGGAACTTGAAGAGAAACTTCAGAGACAATCCATACGAAGAGAATGTAAGATATAGAAGACTAAATATCAGGCATTGAAGACATAATCTAAGATATGCATACTTTGGTTCAAAAAAGGTTAAGTTTACAATGATTCAGGCATAAAACATCCAGGAAATAGGACACACTATGAAGAAATCAAATATAAGAATAATAGAAATAGAGGAAGGAGAAGATATTCTCCTTCAGGTCAAAGGCACAGAAAATATTATCAACAAATCATAGAAGATATTTCCTAATGTAGAGATTAACATAAAATATTTTTCTAACCTAAAGTAGCAAATGCCTGTGCAAGAAGCAGACAAAATACTAAATAGACTGGATGAAAAATAAAATTCCTGTTGACATGTAATATTCAAAGTATAAATTTACAGAACCCAGAAAGAATGTTAAAAGCTACAAGTGAAAAATACCAAGGAACTTGTAAAGGCAGGACTATCAGAATAACAATGGTCTTTTCAATGGAAACTCTAAAATCCAAAGGGACTTGGACAGATGTCCTACAGACACTAAGAGAGCACAGATGCCAGCTAAGACCACATGCTCTGTTGAACTTTCATTCACAGTAGATGGAGAACATCAGGCACTCTGTGACAAAATCAAATTTAATCAATATCTATCTACAAATCCACCCCTAATAGTGTAATTAGAAGAAAAACTCTAACTTAATGTGTTTAACTAAAATGAAAAAAAGATAATCCACAAACAATTAATAATCTTCAGACCATCAATACAAAAGATAGGAAATACACATATTCTCCCACACACATATACATACACACATACATATGCACATACACAGAGACATATACACACTACCACCACCACCAACAACAACAAAATAATAAGCATTAAAAAACACTATTTATTAATATCTCTCAGCATCAGTTGTTTCAATATTCCAGGAGAAAAAAAGGAATGGATAAAAGAATAGGTCAAAAAACAGTATCCATCTTTCTACTAAACATAGGAAACATACCTTACCATCAAGGATAGACATTAGGTCAGGGTAAAAGAATGGAAAAAGACATCCTAAGCAAGTATACCTGTGAAGCATATTGGTGTTTCAATCCAAAACTAATAGGAAGAGATAAGGAAGAATGCTGAGTTGTCATCAAAGAAAAAAATTAACATGATGGGCAAGAATAAAAGTATTCCTAGGACAAATAGGGCTAGCATGATTAAGCTATATATGCCAGTCTTGAAGCTTGACCAAAATAGAAATACTGACCTCAGGCCATAGGTAATTTTATCAGCAGTATCAGTTGCATCAACACTCAGCAGAAAAGCATTCTTTAAATTCATAAACTCACTATGCAAACTTAAAACATCCAGAGAGGTGTTAGAATTGTACCAAATACAATGCAAGTGTCTTTAAACTTTTTCCTAATTATAATGACTACCAATTTAAATTTTAGAACTAACATGAATCCAATGGTATTTGACATGACACTTTAAGATGAAGCCTTCCTCTTAAACTCTGGACCTACTTCCAATAATTTGAATAGGATAAAGAGCATCCATCCATTATTCCAAATGCCTATCTAAATCCTCTTGTATATTCAACACATTAGTAATTTTTTTTTTTGCTAAATGACTAACAAAAGTAGTTGTCTTAATTTCTTGTGTCAAAGCAACTGCAGAAGCTGGGGTGCTAGCAATTAATGTAATTAAAACTGTTATACCAGCAATGATCCAGCCTGCTACCCTCTTGCTTCTGATTAAAGCCTAACTCACTTCTTCTAGTACTTGTAAGCTTTTATCAGAAGACCAAGGTTCTGTGATACTCAGGGTAATAAAACAAAAGCTGGTTGATAGGCCTCCATAAATGACATGCCATACTTCAACACACTAACATAATTGGGAAGTGTACTATCAATGCAACTTACATTAAATACCATAGAAGAAACAAAAGTACTTTTAACTTGGCAATTGAAAGAGCCTTAACACATGTACTAACACATGTTTGAAATCTAAATCCTGTCCCAACTTTAAAAACATCAACATGTTGGCAGCCAAAGTACATGGCTTTAACCTGAAAATATACCCCAGATAGAGTTATTAAATTAACAGGCTTGCAAGCCAAGGACAGGTAAGATTCTGTGCAGATCCTTACCAACCAAAGACAGAAGTGCATTGTTTTTGATAATGAATATTACATGATGGATAAAGAAGGCATTCTTGACAGAATGACCTAAGATAGGCTCAGTCTCATTTATGAAATATAAAGGGGGGAGATTTGGAGAGCCTTTGAGGCTGCTCAGCAAGAATCTGACATGGGCCAAGGACAAGAAAATAGGCTGCTTGACACTAGTATGAAATTGGCCAAGGACAACAAACTAGACTTCAGGCAGGAATCTGACATTAGGTTAGAACAAACAAATAATTTCAGACAGGAATCTAAATCTTAGGCTAAAATAAAGAAGTAATTTCAGGCAAGAATCTAAATTTGAGGCTAGAACACAGAGGTAGGCTTCAGACATGAAAATGACTTTGAGCTAGGACAGGGAATTTGGCTCAGATATTTTGGTCATCTTGATAAGCCCTTAGAAACAATGATCACTGGAGTGTTTCTGGAATTTTGTTTATTGCCTTGCTTGTTCTTTGATTATTTTTGTTTATTGTCTTGCTTGTTCCTTGACTATTTGTATCTATTGTATTGCTATTCCCTCAACCTAGAACTGACCTGAATACTTGCATGTAATTCAAATGATACAAAAGCAAACAGGAATGGGGGGGATGGGATGGGCAGTTTCTATGGAGGGAAAATGTGGAAAGTGGATGGCATCCGAAATGTAAATAAGTAAAATATTAAAATTAAAATTAAATCCATTTAAAATTAAATTAAAATTAAATCCAATTAAAATTAAAATTAAATCCAATTAAAAAAATCCATGGGCTGGAGAGGTGGCTCAGTGGTTAAGAGCCCTGACTGCTCTTACAGAGGTCCTGAGTTTAATTCCCACCAACCACATGGTGGCTCACAACCATTCGTAATGGGATCTGACGCTTTCTTCTGGTGTATCTGAAGACGGCTACAATGCACTTATATATAATAAATAAATAAATCAAAAAAAATCCATGATGAGGTCTCTAAATGTTTTAACAATCATGCATCAAACATAAGTTTGATAAAAAGAAACATTGTTATAGCTGAAATCATATGTTCACATTCAACCTCGGGCAGTGGGAGACTTCAAAACTTCACTTTCATCAATAGAATAGAATTCTAATTTTAAAAGTAAAAAGAAAAATGCAGAAGCTCACTGAAACTGATCAATTAACCATGTAGTGAAAAATGGGTGAAGACAGAAATTAAGAAAGAAATTAAAAACTTTCTAGAATTAAATTAAAATGAATACACAACATACACAAACTTAAGAAAAACTTTGAAGGTGATTCTAAGAGGAAAGTTCATAGTACTATATGTCTACAAAAGAAATTAGAAATATTTCATAATAGTAACTTAATAGCATACCTGAAATCTATAGAACAAAAGGAAGAAAGGAAAATATCCACATTTAAAAAATTAGAATTAAAAAGTATGATATAAGCAGATGTGAAGGAGATACATAGACTCATAAAGACATACATTAAATACCTTTCACCAAATTGGAAAATCTAAAAAGAAATGGATAGTTTTCTCTATATATACCAGTTATCACAGATATCAAAGTTAAATTAAGATATGATAAGCAATTTAAGGAGACCTACATCACCTAGTGAAATTTAAAAAGTAGTTAAAACTAACTCTCTCTCTCTCTCTCTCTCTCTCTCTCTCTCTCTCTCTCTCACAGACACACACACACAGACACACACACACACACAAACCAAAAAAAAAAAAAAAAAAACAAAACCTAACCAACCAATTAAAACCCAATGGGTTTAGTGTAGAACTCTACCAGATCTCCAAAGAGAAATTGGGACCAATATTTCTCTGGTTACCAAACAAAACAGAAACAGAAGGAAGTTTTCCCAGTTTGTTTTATAAGTCTACAGTTATCTAGATACCCAAACTATATAAAGACCCAGCAAACACAGAATTTAAGACCAGTTTTCCATATGAAAATGCATGCAAAAGTAATCAATAAAATGCTTGCAAGCAGAATTCAAGAACATATCAAAAATATTATACAACATGATCAAATAGGCTTCATTACAGACATTCAGGAATGGTTCAATATACAAAAATTTATAAATGTAATCTTCCATGAAAATAAACTGAAAGGCAAAAGGAAAATATTTTTCTCATTAGATGGAGAAAAGTCCTTTGACTAAATTCATGATGAAAGATTAGGGATACAAGGGACATACTTAAACATAATAAATACAGTTTACAGCAAGCCCATTGACAACATCATCTTAACTGTGCAAAAATTCAAAGCAACTCTACTAAAATCAGGAATAGGACAAAGTTGTTTACTGTCTCCATACCTATTCAATACAGTACTTGAATTCTCAGTGAGACAGATCAAGGGAATACATTTCGAAAAAGAAGATGTCAAAATACTTTGAGATAATATGTTAGTATATATAAGAAAATACTTTGAGATAATATGTTAGTATATATAAGTGATCTTATCAATTCCAGAGAAAAATTTATACAGCTAATAAACATTTCCAGCAAAGTGGGTATATACAAGAGTATTAACTCATATATTTGAAAACCACTTTAATTAATATAAAATACCTTAGGGTAACTCTTCCTGAGTGAAATACTTGTATGAAAAAACCTTCAAAACCTTGTGGAATAAATTGAACAATATATCAGGAGATGGAAAGATTTTCTATGCTTATAGATTTGTATGATCAAATTTTAAAATTGCCTACCATATTTAAATCCTACCAAACACAATCTACAAATTCAATACAATATTCATCAAAATCGAATGAAATCTTTTACAAATCTTAAAAGTGAAATGTTTAGATCTACATGGTAAAACAAAATCCCAGAACCGGGATAGAATGTTCCATGTAATAAATTAACTGTGAAGTAGATCCCTATATCCTAGTTATATACCCTAGTTAGCCTTTTTCTTCAGAACTATAGTAATAAAAATATGATACTGGCATATAAACAAACACATTCACCAATATACTCAAAGTGCACCCCTCAATATATACCCATATATCCATAGGCACCTGATGTTTTATGTAGAACTCATAAATATACATTGAAATTAAGAAATGATATTCAATGAATGATTCCAGACAAACTAGATGGCTGCATGTAGATGAATCCATAAAGATCCATACTTATCAACCTATACAAAACTCAGCTCCAAATAAAATATTGACCTTACTATAAAATCAGATTCACTGATAGAAGGGAAATTATGAAATAACCTTGAAATTATTGGTACAGAAAAGGACTTTCTGAACAGAGCATCTTTTACACCAACACTAAGATCAACAATTAATAATCAGTATTTTGTGAAACTAAAAGCTTTTGCATGGCAAGAGACACAGTCATTTGGACAAGGTGTCATACTATAGATACAAAAGATTTTTTATCAACTCCATATCTGACAGAGCAATGATATTAAAATATGAAACCCCACAAAAACCTAGATATCAAGAAAAAAATAACCCTACTAAAAATGAGGTAGATATCTAAAAAGAAACTGCAAATGGCATCGAGACTCTTGAAGAAATTTTCACCATCCTTAGCCACCAGAGAAATACAAATCAAAACTACTTTGCAATTTCATCTTATACCTGTTAGTTCATGCTGATGTGGATGTTGAGCAAGGGAAATATTCATCCCTTAGTGGTGGAAGTGCAAATTGTATAGCCACTATAAAAATTAGTGTGGTGGTTCCTCAAAAAGACAACAATAAATTATCCAGGAAGATCTAGCTATGCCAGTCTTGGGCATATAATCAAAAGGTGTTTCATCCTACCATAGAGATAGCTATTCAAACATTATTGTTTCTACTCTAATCACAACAAAGAGAAATTGGTAACATCCTAGATGTTTCTCTACAGTCTTCAATGGCCATTTCTTTTCTCCAAATGAATCTTCCAGTATCGGGATTAGTTTACATCTAATTGACTTGTCCAAAGGATTCCCAAATGTCCCGTGGGTTTCTACAAACAACCCAAGCTGTTGCCAAGACTATAAATTGTTCTGCATAAACTATCAACAAGGCCTTGTTGGTGAAGATAACACCAACACAACTCACTGAACATGGCCAAGTCAAGCTGGTGACTACATAGAACCTTGACCCCTACATTTTAGCATCTTTGAAAAGAGGAGATATTTTGCATATTACCAAAAGAGAAGTATTAAAAGCAATGCAGCCACAAACTCATTAATCTGAAACAGTCTCCTGCCTGCAAGATATTCTAGGGTAATTGTGGTGATAAACTTGTGGGAGTAACCAAACAATATCAGATTTGAATTAAGTCTCACTCCACAAAATTGAACCCATACTCAACACTGCTTACATGACCAAGATAAGAGAATAGATAGCTAGGGTCTTAGGGTAAAACCAAATAATACTGATAAAAAGAAAAAGGAAAGAACCACATAGCTATAAAATTATTTCTAATGGTATTGAGCTTTACTTTAAAAATAGCATCTTGCTTAGCCATTCTCAGAGAAGCTTCCTTCAGCATCAAATGGGAACAGCTACCAAGGTCCACAGCCAGACATTATGCAGAGTGAGACCTTAGTATATGCAACCCTAAATGTCTGTAGTAAACCCCTCCCATCAGGGCTCAGGGCACTTGGAAGAAGAGGGAATAGAAATAGTATAAGAGCAGAAAAGATGAAGGACACCAAGAAAACAAGACCTTCTTAATCAACATAAACAAAGCTCATAGGCACTCACAGAGACTAAAGCAACAAGTACAAGGCCTATATGAATCTACATTATATTCTCTACATATATATTATAGCTTCCATTTTATTAGCTTTATGGGGTTCCTGAGTGTGTTAATGAATGTGTCTCTAGTTCTGTTTCCTTTTGGGCTCTTTTCTCTCCATTTGCCTTGTTCAGATCCAATGTGTTAGTTTTACTTTACCTTATATAATTTATATTTTATTTTATTATTATTCCTTAGAGTCCTGTCTTTGTTTTTCTGTTGTTGCTGTTTTTGTTTTGTTCTTTTTAATGAGAGGAAGAAATATATTGGATCTGTATGGGAGGGCAGGTGGAAAGTATCTGGGAGGATTAGAGGAAAAAATTATAATCTACATAAGTTATGTAAGATAAAAATTATTATCCATAAAAGTAATAAAATGGAAAAACAGAAAATTACTTTTTCTATGTGTTTAAGTATCAGAATTTACTATAAATAGCCATGACATAGTTGGACACTATAAGATTCTGGTCCAGTGTATTCATGAGTCAAAGACTGATAAATCCATAAGCATAACTTCAAGAAAGAGTGATGTTTAAAAGAGGTAATGTGATTTAGAGTGTCGCCTAATGAGATTCACCATTGGATAAATATGGCTTCCCTTTATCACTAAGGTATAAATTGAGCAGAGACTGAGAACCAGAAGAGGAAAGGAACAACATTTGAAGACCTAAATTGTGAAGTTTTTAAAGCATCAAGTACATCAAATTGTTTATAGCAAACTGGAAATGTACTCAGGCTAAAAGAAAGGAAGTTAAGAAAATGTAATGGAGGAACAGCCACAGCTTTAGCATGGGACTTGATTTCAGGCTTGTGCGGAATTTCAGTAGTTAACATTTATTTTCAGTATTATTGAAAAGAAAATGTTAATCATCATAGAACATATAAATAAAATTCTGTAGGCAAATTAGCAGTGATATAATAATGTGCTTTAATTGAGAGGCACCAAGATAAAAATGAACAGTCGTTCAGTATAAATGTCATTATTAGAGAAGACTGACATCAAATTTGTTAGTAGAACAGGAGAGGCTTTTTTTTTTCCCACTAAGCAAGATGAATTTTCAAGTAAATATATCATAAAATATTGCTGTGAAATTTTGAGTTACATCATGTGTTTAACTATTTCAATCTGTAAATCATTTCTAGCAATATTTTTTTACAATTAGAATTACATAATTTTTGCCTTTAAGTCTCCATCTGCGACCCTGAGCTAAGGGTGTCCCACAGCCCTCTGCACTCAAATCCCTACCAGAGAGAGTTAGACTCCCAGGACTGCTGTTACTAATAAACCCACAGATGAGACAACCACATCTGGTCCAACAACTATCTAAAGACAGACCCAGCAGAGGTACACAAGGCACAGGAGCCACTAAGCAACCAAGGACAGAAACCTTCCAGTCTCCATCTGCACCCTGGAGCTAAGGCTGTCCCACAGCCCTTCTTACCCAAACCTGCCCAAAGAGAACAGTATCCTCAGTGTGTGCTGACACACCTAAGATCACAGGTTCACAGGCCTACAAAAGGGACAAGCTCCAGTTAGAGACAGATGGACCAACTAAGCCCAGAGATAACCAGATGGCAAAACACAAGCACAAGAAACTGAGAAACAGAAACCAAGGCTACTTGGCATCATTAGAACCCAGTTCTCTCACCACAGCAAGTCCTGGATACCACAACACACTGGAAACACAAGATTAGAAAGTAAAATCACATCTCATGATGATGAGAGAGGACTTCAATAAGGACATAAATAACTATCTTAAAGAAATGCAGGAGAACACAGGTAAAGAGGTAGAAGTCCTTATGGAGGAAACACAGTTTTTTTTTTCCTTTTCCATATGTGACTTTAATATTTTCTTATCACATGAATATATTTTATATCTTGAACATATTCTACAATCAGTATTACGTTGCACAATGCCAGTGTAAGGAATGCATTTTTAAAAAGAACTTTAGGTTTAAAATAGATACTCAAAAATTTAAATGTTATCTTCATGTGATACATGGGTAATATTGAGGAAACAGAAGAATATATGGTCTTTTACCTAAAAAAAAAAAAAAAAAAAAAAAAAAAAAATGGCAACTAGGCTGTATATTAACAATTCCAAATGAATAAACTATTACCTTGGTCACTTTTTTTTCTTTTTTTTTTATTAGATATTTTATTTACACTTCAGATGCCATCCCCTTTCCCCATCCCCCCCTTAGAAAACCCCTATCCCCTGCCCCCTCTTTCTTTTTGCACATATACATTTTTTAAAATATGTTAATCATGGGCTTTATAAGTTTGGTATTGCTCAATCAGAGGTGTAACCCACTACCCAACCTAGATATATCAACTATCTTTGACTGGTGGAGATACATGAATATCTGCCTCCCTGTTTTCCCCCTCTTTCCCTCTTTCATCACCTAGCTTCTCCTCTCCTTCTTCTCCTCCTCTTCTTACTCCTTTTCTTCCTCTCAGTACTCCTCCCACCTTAGCTCCTCCTACATATCACCCTTCCTGTTAAAATGAAACTTTTCTCTAAAAATACAATTAGAGCATAATTATGCCAGTTTGTACCAGTGAGGTACAAGATAGTTCTCATACCTAGTCCAACATTTTGTTGAGTAACCAGAACCTCTGTCATCTATCCTAACTCAAACACTTAGTTCTGAACCTGGCTTTAGGATGAATGTCAGCTGACGACCATCCACTCAAGTCTTTTCTCTCAAGGTAAATAGCTATAAGTTTTCAACCCCATCAGAAATCCAGAATGACTGAGTTAACTATAATCGTGAGAAGCACAAAGCATAGCTTCTAAAACTTAGCCAATTTATGGAAACCTCTGAACACCTGGACACTCGCTCTACTTCAAAACATTGGAGCATCTGTTCTTCTGCCTTCTGGCCCAGGATCATCTGACAGACCTTAGTGCTGCAGAATTATTAAGGGCTGATTACTCTGTCTAGGCAGATATAATCAGTCGACTATTCTGGACACTCGCTCTACTTCAAAACGTGGGAGCATCTGTTCTTCTGCCTTCTGGCCCAGGATCATCTGACAGACCTTAGTGCTGCAGAATTATTAAGGGCTGATTACTCTGTCTAGGCTGATATAATCAGTCAACTATTCTGCAAGTGTGTCCTTTTCTGGACAGTAATTTGTCTGTAGAAGGAAAGTGGCAATTCTTGCATAGTGGCTGTCTCACCACAACTGGAGTAACTCCAAGGATGCTCAATTTCTTCTTAGAATTCAATATAGGAAGTTGTCTGGAGCAGACAGGTCTCTAATGAAAATGAACATTAATACAGAAATGTTTGTCATGTCAATTCTAAGGATTTCTGATGTTTTAAAAACCAACTATTCATATAAGGTAATCTGGACTGTTGCCTGTTAACTCCACTCAGCTATTTCTAAATAAAACATAGAGAATACCCTTATAATAAACTCCAAGCCATGAATTTGCTATAGTCCCTTAACTCACAGGCTGACCTTTCTTAAAGAATTACAGGGAAACACAACAAAACACATGAAGTAATTAAACAAAACTATCCAGGATCTAAACCTGGACATAGAAACAATAAAGAAATCATAAAGGGAGACATCCTTGGAGATAGAAAACCTAGGAATAAGATCCAGAGCCATAGATGTACATATCACCAACAGAATACAAGACATAGAAGAGAAAATCTTAGGGATAGAAGATACCATAGAAAACATTAAAACAACAGTCAAAGAAAATACAAAATGCAAAATGCTACAAACCCAAAACATCCAGGAAATCCAGGACACATTGAGAAGACCAAATCTAAGAATAATAGATATAGAAGAGAGTGAATACTCTCAACATAAAGGGCCAGTAAATATATTAAACAAAATTATAAAAGAAAAATTCTCTAACCTAAAGAAAGAGATGCCCATGAACATACAAGAAGCCTACAGAACTCCAAGTAAACTGGACCTGAAAAGAAATACCTCCCGTCACATAATAGTAAAAACACCAAATGCACAAAACAAAGAAAGAATATCAAAAGTAATAAGGGAAAAAGGTCAACTAACATATGAAGGCAGACCTATCAGAATCACGCCAAACATCTCACAAGAAACCAGAAAAGCCAGAAGATCCTGGGAAAGTTATATAGACCCTAAGAGAACACAAATGACATCACAGGCTACTATACCCAGAAAAAAAAAAAAAAAAAAAAAAAACCTCAATTAACATAGATGGGGAAAACCATGATATTCCATGAGAAAAATGAATTTACACAATATCTTTCCATAAATCCAGCCTTACAAAGGATAATAGATAAAAATCTCCAACACAAGGAAGAAAATTGCACTGTAGAAAAAGCAAGAAAGTAATCTTTCAGCAAACCCAAAATAAGATAGCCACACAAACACAACTGCACCTCTAATAACAAAAATAACTGAAAGCAATAATCACCTTTCCATAATATCTTTTAACATCAATGGACTTGATTCCCTAATAAAAAGACATAGACTAACAGTCTGGATACATAAACAGGAGCCAACATTTTGCTGCATACAGGAAATGCACCTCACTGATAAAGACAGACACTATCTCAGAGTAAAAGGGTGCAAAAAATTTTCAAGGCAAATGGTCCCAAAAATAGAGCTGGAATAACCATTCTAATAGTGAAAAAAAAATCGACTTTCAACCAAAAGTTATCAAAAGAGATAAGAGAGGACACTTCATACTTGTCAAAGGAAAAATCTACAAAGATGAACTCTCAATTCTGAACACCTTTGCTCCAAATGCAATGGCACCCACATTCATAAAAGAAATATTACTAAAGCTCAAAGCACATAATGAATCTCAAACAAAAATAGTAGATTTCAACACCCCACCCTCATCAATGGACAAATCATGGAATCAAAAACTAAATAGAGTCACAGTGAAATTAACAGAAGTTATGAACCAAATGGGTTTAACATATATTGACAGAACATTTCATTCTAAAACAAAAGAATACACCTTCCTCTCAACACCTCATGGTACTTTATCCAAAATATCCTTGACCATATAATCAGTTAGAAAACAGACCTTAAGAGGTACAAAAAGATTGAAATAATTCCATCCATTCTATCAGAGCGCAACAGACTAAGGCGGATCCTCAATAACAACAAAAACATCAGAAAGCTGACATATATGTGGAAGCTGAACAACACTCTACTCAATGCTAAATTGGTTAAGGAAGAAATAAAAACTGAAATTAAAGATATTTTTTAATTTAATGAAATTGAAGGTACAACATACTCAAATGTTTTGGACCAAAAAATTCAGTGCTAAATGAAAAACTCATAGCTCTGACTGTCTCCAAAAAGAAAATTGAGAGAGCATGCACTAGAGACTTGACAGTATACCTGAAAGCTCTAGGACAAAAAGAAGCAAATACACCCAAGATGAGTAGACGGCAAGAAATAATAAAACTCAGGGATGAAATCTTTGAAGTAGGAAAAAAGAAACTCTACCAAGAATCAACAAAACCAGGAGCTGGTTCTTTGAGAAAATCAACAAGATAGATAAACCTTTAGCCAGACTAACCAGAAGGCACAGAGACAGTACCCAAATTATCAAAATTAGAAATGAAAAAGAAACTAAGAAAAATATAAAAATCATATCTTACTACAAAAGCCTATACTTAAGAAAACTAGAAAATCTGGATGAAAATATAGATGGTTTATCAGGATTAGACAAACCATCTAAACAGTCCCATAACCTCTAAAGAAATAGAAGCAGTCATTAAAAGTCTACCAATGAGTAAAAGCTCAGGACCAGATGGGTTTAGTGCAGAATACTATAGAATCTTTAACAAAGACATAATAACAATACTCCTTAAACTCCACAAAACAAAAACAGAAGGAACAACCCTATTTGTTCTATGAAGTCACAATTATGCTTGTACCTAAACCACACAACAACCTAACAGAGAAAGAATTTCAGACCAATTTTCCTTAAGAATATCTATGCAAATTTCTTAATAAAATTTATCACAAACTGAATCCAAGAATACATCAAAATGATCTTTCCCCATAATCAATTAGGCTTCATCCCAGGAATGCAGTGATGATTCAATATATAGAAAACCATCAATTTAATCCTCTATATAAAAAAAACTCAAAGAAAAAAAATCACCTGATCATCTCAATAGATGCTGAGAAAGCATTTGACAAAATTGAACATCCCTTCATGGTAAAAGGCTTGGAATGATCAGGAATTCAAGGTCCATTCCTAAACACAGTAAAAGCAATATACAGCAAACCAATAGACAACATCAAACTAAATGGAGAGAAACTTGAAGCAATCCCACTAAAATCAGAGACACAACAAGTCTGCCCACTCTTTTCCTTCCTATTTAATATAGTACTTGAAGTCCTAGCTAGAGCAATTAGACAACAACAACAACAATAACAACAACAATAATAAAAAGTTAAAAGGATACAAATTGGAAAGGAAGAGATCAAAATATCACCATTTTCAGATGATATATTATAATTAATTGACCCCTAAAGCTTCTCCAGAGTACTCCTGAACCTGAAAAACAACTTCAGCAAAGTGACTGAATATAAAATTAACTCAAACAAATCATTAGCTTTCCTCTACTCAAAGGATAAACAGGATAAGAAAGAAATTAAGGAAACAACACCCTTCAACAACAGTCACAAATAATATAAAATACCTAGGTATGAATCTAACCAAGCAAGTGAAAGATATGTTTGACAGAATCTATAAGTCTCTGAAGAAAGAAACTGAAGGAGCCCTCAGAAGATGAAAAGATCTCCTATGCTCATGTTTTTGCAGGATTAATATAGCAATAATAGCCATCTTACTGAAAGCAGTCTACAGATTAAAACCAATCCACATCAAAATTCCAGTTCAATTCTTCATAGAGTTAGAAAGAGCAATTTGCAAATTTATTTAACATAACTAAAAACCCAGGATAATGAAAACTATTCTCAAGAATAAAAAAAAAATATGGGGGAATCACTATTCTTCACCTCAAGTTGTATTACAAAGCAATCATCATAAAAACTGAATGGTATTGGTACTGAGACAGAGAGATAGATTGATAAAGTAGAATTGAAAACCCAGAAATGAACCCACACAACTATGGTCACTTTATCTTTGACAGAGAAGCCAAAAGCAACAAGTGGAGAAAAGACAGCATTTTCAACACATGGTGCTGGGTACAACTGGTGATCATCATGTATAAGAATTTAAATCAATCAATTCTTATCTCCTTATACAAAGCTCAAATCCAAGTGGATTAAGGACCTACACATAAAACCAGATACACTGAAACTAACAGAAGAGAAAATGGGGAAGAGCCTAGAGCACATGGGCACAGGAGGAAATTTTCTGAACAGTACACAAATGACTTATTTTCTAAGATCAAGAATTGACAAATGGGACCTCATAAAATTACAAAGCTTCTTTAAGGCAAAGGACACTGTCCATAGGACAAAACAGCAACCCACAGATCGGGAAAAGATCTTTACCAATCCTATATCCAGTACAGGGCTAATATCCAATATATACAAAGAAATCAAGAACTTAGACTCTAGAGAACAAAATAACTCTATTTAAGAAATGGGGCACAGGGCTAAACAGAGAACTCTCAACAGAGAAATATAGAATGCCCGAGAAGCGCCTAAAAAATGTTCAACATCCTTAGTCATCAGGAAAATGCAAATCAAGACAACCCAGAGATGGTACTACACACTAGTCAAAATGGCTAAGATCAAAAACTCAGATGACACCAGATGCTGGCTAGGATGTGAAGAAAGGGAAACCCTCCTGTACTCCAAGCTGGAACAACCCCTCTGGAAATCAATCTGGTTGTTCCTCAGAAAATTGGACATAGTACTACCTGAAAACCCAGCTATACCACTTCTGGGCAAATACCCAAAGATGTTCCATCATATGACAAGGACACATGCTCCACTATGTTCATACCCACCTTATTTATAATGGACAGAATCTAGAAAGAACCCAGATGTCCATCAACAGAGGAATAGATGAAGAAAATGTGGTACATTTACACAGTTGAGTACTACTCAGCTATTAAAAACAATGGCTTTATGAAAGCTTAGGCAAATGGATGGAACTAGAAAATATCATCCTGAGTGAGATAACCCAGTTACAAAAGAACACACATGGTATGCACTCACTGATAAGTGGATATTAGCCCCAAAGCTCGGAATACTCAAGATAAAATTCACCAGAGACTTTGTATTAGCATGCTGACTTAGGCCTATGACTGATTTTAGGCCTTCAGTGTATAAGCAAAGCTGTCCCTGACAGGTTTGCAACCCCATAGGAAGAACAGCAATATCAACTAACCAGACTCCCCAAAGCCTCCAAGAAGTAAGTCACCAATCAAAGAATACACACGAAGGGACACATGACTCTAGCAACATATGTAGCAATGGATGGCACTGTTTGGCATCCATAGGAGGAGAGGCCATTGGTCCCGTGAATACTCAGTTCCCCAGCATAGGGGAAAGCCAGGGGTGAGGTAGGACTTGGTGGGATTAGGGAGAGCACCCTCATAGAAACAGGAGGAGGGAGAATGGGATAGGAGGTTTCTGGAGGGGAAACCAGGAAAGGGGATAAAATATGAAATGTAAATACATGAATTATCCAACAAAAGATGAAAAAAAGAATTACATAATTTTCATAGAAAGATATTTTTAGCCATAGAAGACCTACTAAATCTAGCAGAATATTTAAAATAACAGAGTAGGAACATCTTATAAATTATTAGTTTAACTTGTAAAAATAAAAACTATTTCAAACTTTTATAATGCTGACTTTAATTTTTAACCTTTTTTGGGTAAATATTTTTTTCCAAGAATAGATAGAGCTCATATGAAATCCTGGTGGATACAAATTTTGGCATATGGTCCAGTTATAATCAATATTTTTATGTTAATCTTGTCTGATAATCCAGTATATTTAAACTTCTCCAGACAATTCAACAAAAAATCAGGTTTGTTCTTCTGTGAGAGATATGTTATTATCATATTAATTAAGGCAAGTTTTTTTTATAACTTCAAACACAATATGAGTTTTATATTTTAGTAATAAATACTAGAGTATGGTAATAAAAGAGCTTTCATATGAAAACAATCACTCAGGATGGTGTAGATCTATAATCTCAAAACCCAGGATGTGAATGATGCAGGATCATTATACATTAATGCCAACCTGAGATATAGAGTGAGGTCTTGTGTCAAAATTTAAAAGAAAACAAACAAAATTTCTTTCAAAACCAAAACTAAAGCTCAGTTACATAAATACAAACTTATCACAGAAAATTTTCTTTAGGTTCTCAATTTAGTGTTCTGCAATCTAGAAAACATTTTAAAGGGGTAAAAAGGCCATATACTATATAAGAATATATTAAAATTTTTATTCAGAATATTCAAGGTACAATATTTTTAATTTTAGAACTTAAATATATGGAAAATGAATCTTAAACTAAATTTGAAAAAGTTGTGCTGATTAAAAATCAATTAGCAAACAGCAAATTGTAGGTTACTATGTTTCTACTGAATGTTTTTATTTCTCTAATACCAACATCAGACAGCAATGTTCCTAATGTGATTTCTACTTAAAGTTCCTCTGTACAAAGACCAATTGATTCTCAACCCAGTCTGCTTCAATAACAAAGGTTAAACAGTGCTTCTTAAAAAAGACTCTGTCACCATACACAATGAACTTCCATGGTACATTATTATAGGCAAATAAAATGGCTGAATGAAGTTTCCAACCTGCGATTATTATATTACTGTTCTTTAGATATGTGCAGTCAGAGAATCTGGCAGGATAATCTAATCATGCATTTAAAGTTTTTGCTTGAGGGTGCCTGTTGATGAAAGTGCTGGGTATTTCCTTAGACAGAATTAGCAGCTATCTGCTAATTTGTTATCAACTGTGCATTTCTATTTGGAGTACAGTAGCAGAATATTACCTTACCACTTTTTAATAAACTATGATGTCTTAAAATATTTTCTTGGTATAAAGTGTGCTTATGTATTTGTTTCCATGTAAAAATCTTGTTCATCCATTTCGCTTTTGGCACTTTTATACATTGTCTCAGCTAATATATACTCAGCATTTATATTTCCTGCCTAATATGACAGGTACTAAACAAACCAAGCTTTCAATGAATAATCCAAGAAGTCATATTGATTAGGTACTTTAATTTTGCCAGTTCATTTTACTTTTTAACTTTTTTTTTAATTAATCATTTAAAATGTTTACATTTCAAATGAGATCTTCCTTCCTGAATAACCCTCCACAACCTCTCTCATTCCTTCCCGCCCCCTCTTTGCCTCTATGAGAGTACTTTCCCATCCATTCACAAACTCCCACCTCATTTCTCCAGCATCCCCTTAAGATGGGGCATCAAGCCTCCATCCCTTGCCATTGAAATCTTAGTTACTTTTCTATTGTTCTAATAAAACAGGATTTTTAAGATAACTTAGAAAAGAAAGCATTTAGTTTGGCTAATAGTTTTAGAAGGTTAGAATTTATGACAAAATAGTGAAATGAGAAAAGAAAGCTTGTGTGAAAGTATACAAATAGCTGGATGTATTTTTGTTAATAAATAGTCAATAA
The DNA here is from genome assembly GCF_011762505.2 of Arvicanthis niloticus. Classification (NCBI taxonomy): domain Eukaryota; kingdom Metazoa; phylum Chordata; class Mammalia; order Rodentia; family Muridae; genus Arvicanthis; species Arvicanthis niloticus. Next base: position 74,752,201 of record NC_047668.1, on the reverse strand, counting down.
GACATGACGAAAGCCCTTTTTGTTAAACAAAACAAACAAAAAGGAAAAAACAATACAAAGTAAGTTTTGTTTAATGTATAATGACAGATTATTCAACAAGAAGAATACAAAACTGAAGGAGGGGCAGAAGAATAAGGCATATAATGTCATATAGTCAAGCAATACATCAATTTCATTAGATCTATTTTTTTCCATTTTAAATGTGTCTTAATATCAAAATGGCATTGACGTAAACAGCTTTCTTAGAATTTTGATCTGATCCTAATAAGAGTTGATAGAATGTTTTTTTCTTCTGTCTTAGGTTACCTAACCATGACAAAATAATATAGGACGGTTTAAGATAGCCTAACCATGGTTTCATAATGAGCTCTAAGCTTATTTAACCAAGTGCTTAAAACTTGTCAAAATGTAAAAAAAAACAAAAAACAAAAAAACAAAAAAAAACAAAAAAAACAAACATTGTAACTAAATATTTTAAAAACTCATCGGATTAAATATCCATTAGTTTTAAAAAGATAATAACTTAATTTTAAGTATTCCTGTTTTGAACTAGAAAATTGTTAAGACCTATTCTTTTACCTTCTGAGAGAGATGTTAAAACTGCTGATGGTTTTGAAATGCAGAGTGGCATAAACTGATATTACTAAGTTTGATGGTCAATTTCTCTTTTTTTAGATCTGAAGATCTTCACAAGTCCTATAAGAAATTCTTAGAAAAATTCCTACCAAATATTAAAGTGCTTTTAATTCAAATGTCATTCTTGTTTCATCTATTCAAATAACCAACAAAAAATCTAATGAATCCAGATTTAATTTACTCTCAAGAATCAAAAGAAGGGTTACCACTATTGAAGAACTTACCTGCTTCAATGATAATTTATAGCACACCTAAGAGTTATTACTTAAAAACTGGTCTTTTTTTCCCAAACACTACTCAACTACATTCTTAGAACTAATATATCCAATATTTATTCACATCTCCTTAATTTAGTCTGCTCCTTTCTTTGTTCCCCAATTCAGTAAGCAGAAGTTAGATGATTTTAAACAAACTACAAAGAACATATTGAAACAAAACAAATCCTCCTTGTTGCTTTTTGGCCACTGTGGAGTTTTACTGAGATGCCAGAGTTAACACATTTCCTCAGAGAACAAGCAAGGAAATTTCCACAGCCTACATGAACCTAGCATCCAGTAGTCTGGACTGACTGTCCTGTCAAATCAGCAACTAGTTTTACTGATTGTTCCTTTTTATTTTCATAGAAAATCTTTTCATGAAATCCTTCTTTATGCTGTATTGTTTTTGGTTGTTCTGTGTTTTTGTTGTTGCTGGAGATGTTGTTGTCTTTTGTTTTTCCAAAATAACCAAGAAAATAATTTAATTCAGATCTCCAAAGTAGTATAAAGAATTGTTTTGTATGGATTGTAAAGATTATATCTGTAAAGATTGATGTTGGACCATGTAAGTGAAGATGAAGATAATCAAAGGCCTAAGGTCTTTGCTAGTAATAAAGAAAAAAACATGTAAATGATAAATTAACTTGTAAACTTCAAAAGAAAGACTATGCCATTGTAGTCTGAACAAAAGAAAGGACTGACATGGAATTTTTCTATTCTATTATTATTATTATTATTATTATTATTATTATTATTATTATTATTTAAGGATTTTACATAATACACCCTGATCACACTTACTTCCAAGTCCTCCCAGGTCCCCCTCTCCACAGTTATGACTTCACCCCAGTAAAATGAAGAAAAAAAATGAATGCCGTGTTGATTTTGTGTTGTACACAGTCTCTGAAGCCTGGTCACACTCCCAATGGCCAGCCCCTTTAAGAAAGCTGAGCTCTTTCCCACTCCCATACCTGCATCTTTATTACAATTTTGAAGGGTTTTGGTGTCTTCCTGTCTAGGTTGTTTCTTTTATACAGGACAGTAGTGGGGATGGGGGTGAGGTTATTACAAAATCCTTCAATATCTCTCATTCTCAACTCTGAGTCTGCTGTCATTGATGCCTCTGCAAAAGAAGCTTCCTTTCAGCAGCTGAATGGATCATGAACTTCTGCATGGCTTCAGGCTGTTGACAATACACAGCCCATGGGCATCCATATGGATTTCAGTATTAGCACAGACCCTGGACCTCAGCAAAACATCTAGTATCAACACATAGCTTTCATAGTAACACAAGGCACAGAAATAAACAAGATCCCCAGCCACAGCTGCACTGCACACATCAACATGACTTTGGGCAGTTTCACAGAACAAGGACACCCACATAGCCCCAAGTGGTAGAATATACAGCTGACATAAACACGGCCTCAGGCAGCAGCTTAGGTCATGTCCATCAATATGGCCTCCAGCAACATCATGGGATCTTTTTCTAACTAAATTTATCTACTTTGACTCTCCTTATGTCTAGGGAGAAAACATCTTAGACACTTGTCTTTCTTATCCATCTTTTTTTCTTTCCTTTTCAATTTTTACTGGAATTTTTTAAATTTACATTTCAGATGTTATGCCCTTTCCTCATTTTCCAACTGGAAACCTTCTATCCCATTCCTGCTCCCCCTGCTTCTATGTGTGTTCTCCTCCACCCACCATCCACCCACCCACTCCCACCTCCCTGTCCTTGAATTGCTGTACACTGGGGCATTGAGCCTTCACAGGACCAAGGGACTCTGCTCCCATTTCTGCCTGACAAGGCCATCCTCTGCTGCATGTGTGGCTGGAACCATGGGTCCCTCTATGTGTACTCCTTGGTTGGTGGTTTAGTCCCTGGGTACTCTGAGGTTCTGGTTGGTTAATTTTTTTTCCATTTTTATTTTATTTTATATTTTATTTACATTTCAGATGCCATTCCCTTTCCCCATCTGGTTGGTTAATTTTGTTGTTCTTCCTATGGAGTTGCAAACCACTTCAACTCTTATTCATCTTATTGACTGATTAACTGGATGAGTTATAAAATACTGGAGGTAGAATTTAAGGCTTCACAAATGACAAGCAAGGGCTCTAAGCCTAAAGCCACAGTCAACCACTTTTATTTTATTTTGAGATATGTCCTTACTAAGTTCCCTGATGGCTTTGAACTTGAGACTCTCCCCCTCGCACACACCCTCCCCCGCCTCAGAGTAGATGTGATTACATGTCTGACCCACAAGATAAGGCTCTTGTTAATTTTTTTTTTTACATTGTCAAATGTCAAGAAAAATATGTCAAGTTGGCTTAGACAGATTTTTCTCTAACCTAATAAGTTCCCTTAGGCAAATTTTGTCTACCTAGTGACCCAAATTTCTTATTACCTATCAATCCCCATTTAAGAAATTTACAATTGACTGTATGCTCCCTCCTTGCTACAAAGTTCCACTTAGCAGCTCTAGTGTCTGTTATAATTCTTCTGAATCAAATGGTCCTTAGATATCTTAATGTATTAAAATATAATTAATGGTTGAAAGTAGTTTTGGCAGGAAAAAAACAGGAGATTATGCATTTAACTCACAAAGTACTTCATTACTGAATTTGCAGAAGGGAAAAAAACCAAAAAAAAAAAAAAAAAAACCAAAAACCAGGAAATCTTGGTTTCAGGTCTGAGCCAAAGAAAAAGAATAGAGCAAGTAAACCACCAAAGATTATGGAGTTTTAAAAAGATGCCTAAGAGAGGAGAATGAACTATTAGATCATAAATATCTCTCTTTAAGTACATGTGCCTTTAGAAGAGAGTTGGAAACAACACCAATATGAACTATATATGGTCTGCAAAGTATTCCTTTAGTTTTCAGTCTTTTTAAAACCCTCAAAATCAATATTTCAATTAGTACTTTATTATGTCTGCCTTTCTTACTAACCAATAAGTTCCTACAAAGATACTCTTCCTCACTCTTGTGCCTCACATAGAATTAATGCTTAGTCTTTGAAGACAGTGCCTTAGTCTCATACCAAGTAAGAAAATTTATGTCAAAATATATTTTGAAATAATATTGTTGGTTGTGGCTACTACCTTATAGCAGCTGAAGGAGGGGGAGGACTTTCTATCTCTGGAACTTCCAATGTACCTGCAGAAAACCCCTACAAAGAAGAGTTGAGAGACTTTCTCACTTGCTGTGGATTTGATTTAAAGCTTGCATTATGTTAATTGGGTTCTCAATATTGTAGAAGAATCATAATGTAAGATCTGAGGGTTCCTGTGCCCAGTTGGTTTCACTGGGTAAATAAAGATGCCAGCAGCCAATGGCTGGACAGGGAGAAGTGAAGTGCAAGCAAAGAGTATATCAAACATGTAATAGCTGTCACAGATAATGAAAAATAGTGGTGTATAAAACAATTTTATTCAGCTATAGAGAAATTTTTTAAAAAAAAATTAAAAAGTGAATGGATCTTAGAATTCATTTATTAATCAAGGTGAATCAAATTTAGAAAGGTAAATTTCATGAATTTTTTTCATATGTGGATCTAACTTACAATGCATATATAAATGTATATAAGTAGATGTAAGTGTATTTGAAGTCTGAATACCTAGAAAAGAGGATAGTAGCTCCTATAGAAGAAGGAAGGGCAAAAGAACTAGTAAAGACAGAAATGAGTCTTAGGGTAAGGGAGTGGATATGGTAGAATGAAGCAGGGCAATAAAGAAGAAGGATAATTTGCTGGACCTGCTTTGTTAGAAAGTATGTTAATAATATCCAATACTTTGTAGTTGAATTTAAAAGTACTAAAAAAAAAGTCCTCATATCTCATGCACAGATGTTCAACAAAGACATCCCAGAGTAGTTCTAGGAATAAATAATGATTATCAGACCAACAGATCTGCATTTAAAGAGAAAATTGTGATTCTCCTGACCCAAGTAGGCCTTGGCACATTAACAATCTGAGGATGTAAAGGAACTAGGGAACAGGATCTTGGGCTGCAGTGAGGACCCACTGAGAACTGCTCATTTATTGAAATAGTAATGCTAGATTTTATAGCTTGAGTCAGGAATGAGAGGAGAAAAAAGGATAAGGGAAGAAGTGCTGCAGTGGGGGCAGAAACCTTGCAAGCATATCAGTTATATTAGTAAACTCCTGGTCACACGATTTATGAGAAGCAAGTTCTCTAGCAGAGAAACAGATGTCAACTGGATTTATCATGACCTGCCTTTGTCTATATTGGGTTCCGTAGGCCCAATTCTGATTTGGGTAGGAAGCAAGCCACTCCGGCAATGCTTTCTGAGAGATATCTGAGGTATAAGTAATACATTTCTGACCCTTGTTTGGCTTGGGAGCTCACATCTTCTACTTTGTATTTTATAATGGGGCCATATTATCATATATGTCAGCATAGTCTATGGATATAGTTTGATATTGGACCAGAACTTTGGCTGCAAGAAACTGCTGGTGATTTTTTACCCTCTGTCAGATTAATTATTTTTACATATATAGAAAGATGTAGTCATTCATTTTCACTGAACTGAAATTTTAGACTTTTACAAAGTAGGGCATATAAAAAGAGTATAGTCTTGAATTTAAAAAAATATATATTTTAAATATATTTCAAAGAAAGACTGGTTCATTTTATTTTACCTGTGTGAGTATTTTGCTTACATGCACAATGTGTTCTCCTGGTCGGAAGAGGGTGTGAGATTTTCTGGAACTGGAGTTATGGATGGTTGTGAGCCAGCATGTAGGTGCTGAGAGTTAAACCCAGGTTTTATGCAAGAGCAATATGTACTCTTAACTGCTGAACCATTTCTTTGGCCTCAGTATTACTTTTAAGCCATATTGTTCAATAATCAGAAGATTCATTATTTGATTTAACTTCCCCTCCCCTATTTTTTCATCTCAGGTTTAACAATTTTTCTACATACATAGATATAACAAATGACAGCACATACACAGACTTTGCTGTATATTTTTAAAATCTCTTTTCTGGTAAAGAAAACTTTCAGTGCAGAAATCTTTGTGTGGAAAGTACAAACTCTGATTATTCAACTGGTTTTCATCAAAGAATAAATTGATAAATTATAAGATATCATATTTAGAACATTTTCCTTCCTTTTATGAAACAAAAAAACCAAACAAACAATGATCTGTTATCCTAGCAAATTGAAGATCTGGTGAGGTATGAAATGAAATATCTGTTGTTATTCTGTGAATCTTCCTTGAGTTATCTGGGATTTACCTGTACTTCAATGTGAATGTGTCCTTGGCTTACTATAAAGTTAGAGATGTGAAATTTTAGCTGAAAGTACTTATTCAAAGACCCATGTTGAAGACATGCCAACAGGGAAAATTATTTACTGCAGGCCATTTCTTTTGGGATAATATTTGAATAACAAGTAAATAACCAGGAGAAATAATTTATTCTTCCAAATACAAATATCTTTTTGAATGACAACCATGGTGAGGACAAGTGCAGAGGAAAATTCCACATGTACTTTTGTTTAATAACTACACTTTTTTTTTTTCGAGACAAGGTTTCTCTGTATAGCCCTGGCTGTCCTGGAACTCACTCTGTATACCAGGAAGGCCTTGAACTCAGAAATCCTCCTGACTCTACCTACCAAGTGCTGGGATTAAAGGTGTACTCCACCATTGCCCAGCTAATAACTACACTTTTAATAACACACACACACACACACACACACACACATACACACACACACACACGTACATATGTGTTTTTAATCTAACATATTTTACTGTTCTTTGATTTCCCAGCTTCTTTCTAGTTAGTAACAATGGGTGCATTATTGTATTATGTCAGATATGCTCTTTGTTTCTCCTTCATTATTTTTTCCAAGTGTTTTTTAACATAGCTATTTTCCATAATAGAAAAAGAAAATGAACTAATGTCATGTTTAAAAATGAAAAAAGAAGCAAACTTATCATCCAAATGCAAGTTATGCTTAAATCTGTGATAAAATGAACATGATACAAAATTTGCCATTTTACCCATTTAAAGTAAATCACTTACAGTGTTAAGTATACTGTCATTGTCACAAAATTCTATCTAGAATGCTTTTTATCTTATAGAATTGATGTTCTATGCCCATTAAACAAACACTCAGCTTCTTTTTATCCTTGATAACCACTATCTACTTTCTATTCCTGTGAATTTCACTAAATTCACCTGAAAAGAGTTGATTCAGTCAGTATTTGTTCTTTTATTACTTACTGGCTTATTCTCATTAGCATAATGTCATTAAGTTTCATCCAAGTTGTACCTTGTAGCAGATCAAGTGACTCTCTGTGTACATTATTTTACTTCCTTTAAATATTACATTTTATAATTTTTAAAAAATTATTGGTTATTTTATTACATTTCAAATATTATCCATATTTCCACTTTTCCCTCTTTAAACCCTCTATCCCAGTCCCCCATGCTTCTATGAGTGTGCTCCCTAAACAACCAAACCACTCCCAATTCACTGCCCTAGAATTCTTCTATGCTAAGGCATCAAGCTTTCACAGGACCAAGGGCCTACCCTCTCATAGTTGCCAGAAAAACCATCCTCTGCTACCAAGGACCTCCACATAAAACTAGATATATTTAATCTATTAGATGAGAAATTGGGAAAGAGCCTTGAACACATCAACACAGGAGAAATTTCCTGAACAAACCACCAATGGCCCAGGTTCTAAGATCAACTATAGACAAATGAGATCTCATAAAATTGAAAAGCTTCTGTAAGGCAAAGGACACTGTAATCTGGACAAAACAGCAACCTACATATTGGGAAAAGATCTTTACCAATCCTACACGTGATAGAAGGCTAATATCCAATGTATATAAAGAACTGAAGAAGGTAGACTCCAGAGAAGCAAATAACTTTATTAAAAATGAGATATAGAGACTTGAAGTCCTTGTCACATAGATCATTCACTTTCTTGGTTAGATTCCCACCAAAGTATTTTATATTATTTGTGACTATTGTGAAGGATGTCATTTCCCTAGTTTCTTTCTCAGCCTGTTTATCCTTGGAGTAGAGGAAGGCTAATGATTTGTTTGAGATGATTTTATATCTAACCACTTTGCTGAAGTTGTTTATAGGGCTTCAGATTTCTGTGGTGGAAGTTTTGGGGTCACTTAAGTATACTATCATATCATCTGTAAATAGTGGTATTTTGACTTCTTCCTTTCGTATTTGTATCCCTTCGAGTTCCTTTGTTGTCTAATTGCTCTGGCTATGACTTCCAGTACTATATTGAATAGGTAGGGAAAGAGTGGGCAGCCTTGTCTAGTTCCTGATTTTAGTGGGATTGCTTCAAGTTTCTCTCCATTTAGTTTGATGTTGCCTACTGTTTTGCTGTATGTTGCTTTTACTATGTTTAGGTATGGGCCTTGAACTCCTGATCTTTCTAAGACTTGTACCATGAAGGGACAGTAAATTTTGTCAAATGCTTTCTCAGCATCTACTGAGATGATCATGTGGTTTTTTTTTCTTTGAGTTTGTTTATATAGTGGATTACATTGATGGATTTCAATATATTAAACCATCCCTGCATTTCTGGGACAAAGACTACTTGTTCATGATGGATGATTGTTTTGATGTGTTCTTGGATTCAGTTTGCAAGAATTTTATTGAGTATTTTTACATTGATATTCCTAAGGAAGAGTGGTCTGAAGTTTTCTTTTTTTGTTGTGTCTTTGTGTGGTTTAGGTATGAGCATAATTGTGGCTTCATAGAAGAAGAAATATCGAAGTGTGGGTGCTTTGTTCCTTCTTAAAAGGAGTAACAAAATACTCATGGAAGCAAATATGGAGACAAAGTGTGGGACAGAAACTGAAGTAGGGGCCATCTGGACATTCTTCCACCTGGGTATCCATCCCATGTGCAGCCACTAAAGGCAGATACTGATGTGGATGCCAGGAAGTGCATGCTGAAAAAAGCCTTGATATAGGTGTCTCCTTAGAGGTCTGCCGGAGCCTGACACATACACAGGCAGATATTCACAGCGAACCATTGAACTGGTCAAGGGTTCCCAATAGAGGAGTTAGAGAGAAGACTGAAGGAGCTGAAAGGGTTTGTGGCCCATGAGGAGAGCAACAATACTAACCAAACATATAGAGAGGGACCCATGTCTCTAGCTGTATATGAAGGGGAGGATGGCCTTGTTGGGCATAGGTGGGAAAGGAGGTCTTTGGTCCCATGAAACATGGATGCCCCAGTGTGGGGTAATTCAAGGGCAGAGAGGTGGGAGTCGGGGTAGAAGTGGGGGTACATCCTCCTAGAAGCAGGAGAAGAAGGGATGCCATAGGGGGTTTCTGGGTAGGGGAAAATGGGGAATGGGGATAACATCTGAAATGTAAATAAAATATCCAATAAAAAAGAGAGAATAAAAGAAAAGAAAAAATGAGGTACAGGGCTAAATATTTTACAATTCTCATGTAAATATTATAGTTTCTCTTTTATACTTAACCTGAAAAGCCATTTTCCACATGTGTGAAAAAATTATATGATCACTACCATCATTTCTGAGTTCAATCGCAGCATCACAAATAGTTTAGTAATACAGATTGCTTTGTCCTCATGTATATGTTTACAGTCTATAAATTTGTTCCTTCCCCAGTATTCTCCTTTTCTCCAATTAATGTTCTGTTGGTGTTGGGATTGTTTTATTTGTTTGTTTGTTTTGCTTCATTTTTATGCCTAACTGACTGTTTGGCATTTATTTACCTACAGACTTAATACTTTTTTTTTTGAAAATTAATTATGAATAGAAACTGTAGCCATGATACTTAGGATATTAGGAGTATTGTAAACTGCGAGCTCCTTTTGTCACTAAGATTATAGTATTATGGGGGAGGTGAATTCATCAAATAATTTAGTTGAACAATTCAAAAGATTCAGTTGAGGCAAAGGCTAAAGATAAACTGACCGTAAGTCTAGGATGATAGTAACATTAAGTCCAGGGTAATAAAATTTAGGGAAAACAATGCTCAGGAAAAAAGAGAGTCTTCAGGTAGTGTTTAAAGAAAGTTATTGAGTTTGATGAGAGACATTCTAACAAAAAGAATACACAGGAAATGAATGTTAGTGAAATGAAAAGGAATGAAAGTCAGATTATGTTTTGGGAGCAGACATGTGAAGAAGTACTTTGACGTATTGAGGAGTCAACCAATTTGCAACCTCTAAGTCCATCGTAAGCAATAGGGAAAGAGAAGAGAATTCAGAGTATACAGTTGGAAAGGCAACTTTGTTAATGATAATAGTCCTAGTACACATCTATGCTGAGAGCCAAGAAGATGAAAATAAAATGTGGGTGAAGCTTATAGTCCATTTTGTTTATTACATTATGAGAAATGGATGGTTGAGTATAGGAAGAAGTGACGAAGAATCCGGAATTCTGGGTTGCACGGCAAGTTGAATGGCCATACAATTTGCAGCAAATACTGGGACAAGGATTATAGGGAGAAGGATCACATGTCTATGAGTTGTGTAGATTGTCAAGTAGGCAACTGGCTATAAGATCTGAGGCAGAAATATGTGGTATTTCTCTTCTTAGTTATTGTTTATAGTTTTCACTCAGTTACTTTTGAAAAGCTTTAACCAAAGTACCTGTCTGAAATAACTTAAGCAAGAAACAATTAAAATTGGCTGTCAGTGTCCACGACTACTTAGTCACATGTGCTTAAGCAGAATATCATGGTCTAGGAGCTAATGCCTGAAGTCAGCTATTCACCTTATGGAAGTCAAGAAGCATAAAGTAGCAGCTAGTAGACAGATATAATGTATCTTAACTTTCTGTGTCTAGTCATAGCTACTGATGCCAATAAGCTCCACCAACCATGGAGTATAAAGAGTCTTATGGAAATTTGACCATATGGGGCAATATTTCAGATTTAATTTACAAAAGCTACTGTATTTCAGTGAAGGCTATTTGTATCATATTGGTTGTAGTGTCCACAAAAACCTTTTTCTGGAGTTTCTCCATAAATTTTAAGTTGTAGACTACACTGTCTCTCTATGCAAGTCCTCAATTTTTTTATATGGTGCGTCAGACTTACACATATGCTAACAGATGAATGTATTGTGCTGAGTCCTATTGTAGAAATGTTATAATATCTTAAGATGTTTACATTATGACATCTCAACTGATAAATTTAATCTATCGTTGGCAAACTGTGGTTCTTCTTCCAGCACATGCATTGATTGATTGATTGATTGATTGATGCATGATGATTGATGACAAGTCTACATTCCTAGACTCATTGATGCCAACTGATGAGAGAGGAATTCAGGTGTTTGAGGTTTTTGAGCTCTCAAAAAGATTGCCTTGATTCTATATCTAAGGATCATTTTAGCCAGAAACTCAGTATGTACATATGAAAGTCAGAAAATATTACTTTTAGAACACACTGAGATCACTTTCAGATGGCTATATTTAAAACCTGTTGGTTTTGCCAATCAGGAGTAGATTTGAAAGTCATAAATTGTTCCTGGAATTTAAGTTGATCTATATTTTATTGCACCTGAATGGTCAGTATCAAAAAATTACAGTTAATATAAAAGAAAAGTTTTGCCGGGCTGTGGTGGCGCACGCCTTTCATCCCAGCACTTGGGAGGCAGAGGCAGGCAGATTTCTGAGTTCGAGGCCAGTCCGGTCTACAGAGTGAGTTTCAGGACAGCCAGGGCTACACAGAGAAACCCTGTCTTGAAAAACAAAAAAAAAAAAAAACAAAAAAAAAAAAACAAAAAAAAAAAAAAAAAAAAAAAAAAGAAAGAAAAAGAAAAGTTTTACTGAACTGACTGCCTTTTTAAATTAGAGAAAATGGTTTCATTTTAATTAATGACCAGAGAGACCACAGACAAGTTGAAATTACTCAATAGATCATCTTAAGTTGTTTTGTTCCTACTAATTTCTATAGTTTTCTTCAAATTCTGCTAAAGTTAGGAGGCAATTTTGAAACTATATGTTATTTTAAACTTATCAGAATGTGATTGTTTTTGAACTTAAGATTAAAAAATTTTGACAGTAGCAGATATAAATGATAGGTTTTGAGCTCTGCCATCACTAAACTATGCACATGCATGTACAGGTAGTTCTACAGAGTATGACTTTAAAAAATTAGATGTAGAGTCACTATTTATGACTGATCAACTTACATAATTTAACTATATGTCTTGATCATTCCAATTTACTGATGTCTAATTCAGTATCTCAATGGGGAAGACCACATTCATTCCACTTAAATTGACTGCTGGAGAGAAAATATGAAAAAATTGAATGGTAGTCATCTTGTTTCTTTGAATTTGTGAGAAGAAAACCTCTCAGAACATTTAAAATTAGTAAGATGCCGGTTATACTCCACACAGAGTCAGCCATTTCACTCATTGAAAATAAAATAAAATCTAACTGTCCTGACTTATTTGTTAATTGTAGCAAAGATCCTATGTTTCAATATATCATATTACGTAAAACACATTACTTTTCTCCATAAAAATGTAAAGACGTTGATGAAAAGTCCTACTGATTTCCACAGGAAATGGATTGCAGACCTGTAGCCACTTTCACATCATGAGTAGCTCTATGATGTTGAGATCTATTTGGGTCTTCTGTTGTAGTAATGACAGTGGCACTCATATGAGATGTCAAAAATTCCTAAATTTAAGGATTCAGTTTGACTTTAAAATTTCTGTATTTCACTTGAGGGCCATTTATTAATGGTACACCTCAAATGAATAATTAACATTGTATGAAATAATGTAGATACATAGTTACATGGAGCAATGTGCACTAATATGATGTCTGGTGAATATATTTGAGGAAGTAAATTAATAAAACTTTATACTGAAATGATTGGAGTGGCTCAGCAGGTAAAGACACTTGCTGTACAACATAACCACCTGTGTTCCACAGGTAGAATCCATGAAACATGTAAGGAGATAGCTGACTTCACAGATGTGTCCTCTGATATCCACACACACTATGTGGTACAGGAATGCCCCCACATATCCACCCCTTTTGTCTTGTACATGTACTAATAATGAATACAGTGTAATGAATGCTTTAGATCAAATGTATGACTGTCATTTATCTTAAGGGAAAGATCTCAGACATGTTTTTCTATAAAAACAAAGGTATACTCTCAAGTAACATTCTTGTTAAAGTATTTTAATACTGTAAAATCTATAGCATAAAAGAGCTGATATGATGTTGAATTTTAGTCACATTTGCAGCTCTTCAGCAATAAAATACATAGTTACTGTTACAGTTATTCCTTTAAAATTTGTTTTTTGACAGATATTTTTCTTTAGTCTGTCATCTAAAAACTCAGATTTTTGTTTACATAGAAATGAAGTTTACAGATACAGTATCTGCATATTCATATTTAACTACCTAATTTATTCCACCACATTCATAAATTGTGAACACTGTTGGTTAAGAATTTGAAAATCTCTCCCACTAACACTGTAACCATATAATATGTTGCCTTTTAATTTATTATTCTTATTTTATTTATAATATGTTGCAATTTTTATAGGTCTAGAACAGAAATTTCTTAAACTTAAAAAATGAGTTACATGAAGTTTTGTTATCTTATAATTACTGTCGGTTCATTTTTATATCTAGAGTAAGTGGTGTAAGATACAATTTGCATCAAAATCACTCTTCAGTGCTGTAAGAGGTTATAGTTTCAGTAGTATGGAATACAAAAAAGTTCTATATTCATTTTGAGGCTACTTTTCAATCTCTCCTAAAGACAATGTGAGGTGCCCATATCACATGAAAGAAACATTTTTCAAATTTGCAACATTAATGTTCACTGTTAAATTAAGACTATAGCTCATGTAGAGTCAAAAATGGGCTTTTAGTCTTGCTTCTGTGTTTGAATATAGAATTTTACAAGAAGAGGTCATCACATGAAAAAGAAAAGTGACTACAGTCTTCAATAGCCAGGCACTAAGATGAATTACAATCTGGTGTTTCAGTTGGGCATGCTTATTGATGCCAGCCCACAACTTTCTTTTTGATACTACCAGAGATGGCAAGATCACCCATTCTAAGAAGGTTTATGTTTTCTCTTGAGTTTTGTTGTCTCACCTGGCAATTCCCATCTCTTTTCTTTTCTATTCCTCAGAAGATGTCTTTGTGCTCACTAGAGCAAAGATCAAATCTTTGCATCTGACTAAAAGGATGGAATTTCTGATTGGCTCAGATAATTATCATATCCCAATACTCTCTGCATTTTGTGGTATAATGTGTACAGAAAAAGACCCACAACATAAGAGGCAAAATACCTTACATTATGGAAAAATGAGATTTTTTTCTAACAAGGCAGAAAGCAGCAAAATATGGACAATTAATGCCTATTTCTGGGGGTGGAGGTAAAGCCATAGAACCCTCTCATACTTGGGTAAATAAGTTCCCATTCACCCTGTTCTAAAGGCCCACTACTTTAAAAAATCATAGCGAGAGCTGCTGTTAAGACATTATTATGTGTCATAAGAATTTAATTACTTTACAGACCTCATACCCCTTATTATTAAACACCTTGGAACAGTGGGGTCTGCATGTTGCTACTGAGAAAGTTCAATTTTCAGAAATTGGCTCCTTTTTAGAGACGGTTATCTATCCAGAAAAGATAATTCCTCAGAAATTGGAGATTCGTAGAGACCATTTACATACTTTGAATGATTTTCAGAAATTATTAGGTGATATAAATTGGTTAAGACCATTTTTAAAAATTCCCTCGGCCGAGCTGAAACCTTTATTTGATATTTTGGAAGGGGATGCTCATATTTCCTCACCGAGGGCCTTAACACCGGCTGCGAGCCATACTCTATAGGAAGTAGAAAATGCTGTACAAGATGCCCAGCTGAAACACATCAATGAAACCAAAACCTTTGATTTATGTGTTTTCAAAACTAGATGCTTACCCACCGCTGTATTATGGCAAGAAGGGCCTTTGTTATGGATTCATCCCAATGCTTCTCCCGCAAAGATTATTGAAAGGTATCCAGATTCAGTCGCTCAGCTTGCCCTTCGTGGACTAAAAGCAGCCATTACCCACTTTGGAAGGGAGCCTAAGGTTTTGATAGTGCCTTATACTGCCCATCAAGTCCAAATATTAACGGCGACCTCTGATGTTTGGGCAGTGCTGGTTACTTCCTTCAATGGTCAAATAGATAATCATTATCCTAAGCACCCCATTTTAGAATTCGCCCTAACTCAAGCTATCATATTTCCACATATTGTGTCTCAGGAGCCACTCCCAGATGGAAAGGTGGTTTATACGGGCGGGTCAAAAACAGGAGTGGGTGCCTATGTGGTTAATGATAAGGTTACATCCAAACAATACCATGAAACCTCACCTCAAATTGTGGAATGCTTAGTAGTGTCAGAGGTTCTGGAAATCTTTCCAGGTCCCTTAAATATTGTTTCAGATTCCTTCTATGTGGTTAATGCAGAGAAAGCTTTAGAAGTTGCTGGGTTAAATAAGACATCTAGCAGACTTGTAGAAGTTTTTCAAAAGATTCAGCTTACCCTGGCTAAGCGAAGATTCCCTTTCTTTATAACTCATATTAGGGCTCACTCAGGCTTACCGCGACCTATGTCCCGTGGAAATGACCTGGCAGATCGAGCCATAAAGTTGATTGCAATTGCCCTTTCACCAAAATTAGATTTGGCTAAAGCCTTTCATAAAAGGTTTCATGTGACAACTGAGATGCTACGATGCTGATTTAATATCACTAGAAAAGAGGCTAGACATATAGTGACTCAATGCCAAAACTGCTGTCAATTTCTACCTGTTCCCCATACAGGAATTAACCCTCGGGGAATTAGGCCATTACAGATCTGGCAAATGGATGTTACTCACATCCCATCCTTTGGCAAACTACAATATTTGCATGTCTCCATTGATACCTGTTCTGGAGTTATGCTCGCCTCTCCATTGACCAGAGAAAAGGTGGCCCATGTTATTCAACATTGTCTTGAGGCTTGGAGTGCCTGGGGAAAGCCTAAAATCCTTAAAACTGACAATGGACCAGCCTACACTTCTCAAAAATTTCAATAATTTTGTCGCCATATCGAGGTGACACACCTGACGGGTCTTCCTTACAACCCTCAGGGACAGGGCATCATTGAGCATGCTCATCATAGCCTTAAAACTTATTTGATAAAACAAAAAGGAGAAGTTGAGGAAGCTCTGCCCACGGTGCCATGGGTTACTGTTTCTCTAGCACTTTTTACTTTCAACTTTTTGAATTTGGACAGTCAGGGCAACAAGGCGGCTGATCGCCATTGCCTGGAACCAACTAGGCCAAAAGAAATGATAAAATGGAAAGATGTTTTGACTGGTCAATGGAAAGGCCCAGATCCTATTTTAATAAGATCCAGGGGAGCGGTTTGTGTTTTTCCACAGGAAGAAGAAAACCCGTTTTGGTTGCCGGAACGCCTGAAGCGACGCCTCACGGTTGCAGATGATGATTCCTCAGCGGATTCCCCTACAAATGCTTTTGATCACTACATGGATTCTCCAAGCTTGGGTTCCTAGTATATATAGTGAATTTAGATGGCTATCCTATCTGCTTTTCCAAAACCTATGCCCTTGCCTTCTTAAAAGGTGCCACTTCTGGTAAACAGAATTTCTCCTATACCCTTAACTGTAATGCCTCACTCCAGTTTGTGTGTATCCTCCATTTCTTTTCATCTTATACAACAACTCCTTTAATACTTGTACCAATGTAACTTGCTTTATGTCCCAGTGCTGGTCTGCTCTTGTCTATAAGCAGGCCCTAATAGCCAGTATACCACTATGGATCCCTATCCCCATTCAGACATCTGGGACCTTGACTTTATTTTGACAGAAGAGAGATTTTGATATAACTGCAGCCATTATCATTGCTATTACCATCTCTGCAGCTACAGCTGTGACAGCCGGCATAGCCTTGGCTAATCAAGTTACAGCAGCTACTGTTGTTAATCAAATTTCAGAAAAAGACTTCTGAGGCTTTGACCACTCTACAGAAAGTGGATGCACACTTGGCATCAGACATTCTGTTGGTCAATCAGAGAGTTGATTTGCTCCAAGCCCATGTAGAACAACTTCACAGATGTGGTTCAAATGAGCTGCATGTCAGCAACCCCACATCTATGTATTACACCTCTGAGATTTATGAATGATACATTTATTCAAAGCTATAATCTTTCTGCTTATTTATAAGGGAATTGGACTAGGGAGCTGGACCAGATGCAGCAGCGATTGTAGATCCAGATTTTGAGCCTTAATGGAACACGAGTGGACCCTGTTACCCCTGGCGATTTTACTTCTTGGCTTACCTCTGCCTTTTCTTTTTTTCTTAAAGGGTGGGGATAGGCCTGTTTGGTGCAGCCCTATGTTGTGGATTAGTGTTCATGTTATGGTTGGTCTGCAAGCTCAGAGCCCAATGAAAATGTGACAAGGTCGCTATCGCCCAAGCACTCAAGGTAGCCTTGAGCAAGGATCTTCCCCTGAAATTTGGCTATCTAGGCTAAGAAAGTATCTGATGACTGAGACCCTCATTCGATACACCCCAAGGGTTCAGCCCATTGCACTGGGTTGATGAGAGGTCTAAGTCTAGCTAGCCCTTGCCTGAATAACTGTGGTACCTGAATATTTAGAGGTGTTTGCGAGTGGGTACTCGACAGGGAATGTTCCACGAGTGTGGATAGATTTCCCGTAAGTATGCCTGATTGCACAAAGGTTTGATGCTAAAACCTCCTCCCCGAGCCGGGCACTCCAGAGTGGAGGCTCCCTTTCCTCAACAAAAAAGGCATCGAGATGGGTATTACTCATTGCATGACAACAAGAGAAAAAACCCATTACAATATCTCATTTTGCACAGGGGATCAGGCCTCTGCTTTCCCTCACTGAGTTGGTGCCGCACTTGATAGGCAAAAAGCTGTTCCATCTTAATAAAATTGAAAAGGGGAGATGTTAGGAGCCGTGGTGAGCGTGACAACATTCGCCATTACAAGATGGCGCGGGCATCCTGCACTCCCACAAGTAAACAACTAACTGCGCAGGTGCAAAAGGCAAAAGCTCACCAAGCCACTGCCCATCCTGGGGCGTAATATGGGGTGATGAGTGAACAGCCAATCAGAAGTGAACACACCACTCTAGAGTACATATAGCAGTGCCTTTCCTGGGATTGGGGTCTTCCGCTTCTGCTGACACAAGAATAAAGCCTCGTTGTAGTAACTACCTGAACACTGCCTCACGTGTCTCTTTCGCGGGCGAAGGGGACTCGGAAGGGGCTCGGAATATCTTCCAGTTTTATTTTTTCCATTGTCATTACTTAATGAAACATTTCAAGCTACTTTTGAGGAAACATATGCATACATTTCAAAATAATTTTTATATGACATAAGGTGCACATTTTCTCCATTATTTAGGTATTATTTAATGTATTATAGAAACTTCATTTTATTTCTCTAAAACATTCTTGTAAATGTACCAAAATTTAAATTACATGAACTTTCATTGCAGCATAAAACATAAAACCTGTTCTGTTAAGTGATCAATCTTTAGTTTTAATTTAATTACAATCTCATTAAACTTGTGAAGTATACAATATTATTTTAATTATACACAAATCTATGCTAAAAGTGAATTCCAGCAGAGAAGAATAGGGTTATGTTTTGACTACAGCTCAAGTGTCCACATTCTTCTTAAAGAGTGTGATACAGAAACTTTCTGTCTTCCTATAAATTTGCATGATTTTAGTGTTGATTTCTTTTACAGCTGTATCTTGTATTCTCTTTTGAGACTATGTGCTTGCTCTGAGAAGTTGTTGCTTCTCTGATCTCATTTAGTCCCAGAACATGCTACTCACAAATTTATTGCCTTAGGTTATGTCTCATGTAGTTATGCCCCACTTCAAATGAGAATATATTATCTGTAAAGAAATCCTATCTAATATATTTTCACTAAAACCATTAATGACAGAAGACTGTACTTTTGCTCAGTAAAGACAGACTATAGGTGAACTGTTAAGGAGAAGAATGTGTGTGTTAAGAAGTTTAGCAGACTGCAATGGTGAGCTGCCTCTAGTGCACATATGCTTTGCCTGATTTAGTCACTCACGGAAAGTTTAAAAAGCAATCTTGAGCATTCATTTGCACTTTTTCCTCACTGTGCTGATACCTCCTGTTAATCTCATTGACTTCATTGTACAAATGGGGAATGTACAGTGAAGCCTTGGAGTCTCTCCAAGCTCACACAGTTGTTGAGCAGCAGGTAGGCTGTGAACATAAGATACACACTCAGAAAATAATCTTACTTTCTCCACAGTACTGCTTTAGACAAACATGATTCTTTCAAAAATATATAATATAAAAATCCATGTATGAAACTTTGTGAAAGTAAAAAGGTAAGATAGTCTTCTTATTTCTAAGAAATCATTTCTAAGGGCAGGAAAGTAGCTACAGTGTAATTGTCTATAGTTTTGCAATGGCTTTCAGGCCACATTTCCATAGACAAGAGGCAGTAGTTTCTCCCTGCTTCTTCTGTGTTGTAGAGACTGACAGCTGTAAGCATTCAAGGAAAATGTTTTCTTTTAAGCTCATTCACACAATACACAATAATCTGCATGAAAATAAGTAGGATTACTTGTGACAGGGACAACTGAAAAACCTCACTCTCTGCAGTCTCAATTTAACATTTAATTTTCTTATTAGCTACAGAAATGTGGGCTTATTTTTCCACAGGTGTAAGCAATATGCATAATTAGTCCATACCCCAGGGCTCTGCAAAATATTTCTGGCCAGCATCAACAGTGTCCATGCTAGTCTGAAACTAGATTAAAAATTATGAACTGTGTGAAGCTTTTATGCATTTTAAAGATGTTGGTTTTTTTTAGAAAAAAAAAAAAAGGTTTAGAAAGCCAACAGGACATTTTCTTAAAATGAAAATGAAACAAAAAGAAAAAGCAAATGGACAAAATATTTCTTATTAATCCATGAACAGGAATCATGTAGACAGAGCTGCTGTGACTGTGAATAAGATTGATTTAGATAATGACATTTATAGGAAATTAGAAAGATCTACAATTGGTTTGCAGTGGTTTAACAGTGAATGGGCAGTTAAACTGCAGTCGTTTGAAACATGGGGTCTTTTCAAAAAACAATTGGCATCAAAACCATTTTTCAGGCTTGATTATGTGCATCTAAGACTACTTAATTTTTTGAGATGAAGAATGGATTCAAACCACAGATGATCTGAAGACAAAAGGGTCCTTATCTGTCTAATTTTCAGCATGACAGTATATAGGACAAAAGAGACTCACCTGGAGTTTCGCCTGAGTTCAAACTGAATTTACAGCAGACCCCTCAGCTTTGAACATTATATGACCTCTCTTTATTTTTTTATTGCATTCACCATATTATTTCATCAAGTCTTAGCTTCTGCAAGAAGCTGATATGCCAAAATTATATAGGGGGAAATTTTTCTGGATGTGGGTGGTTGATCTGAAATCAATAGAGACCTCAGTGGTCTGTCCCTTGATTATGAACAGAGTTCTCTGCTTGGCTCTAAATGGATTCCTAAAGTCACCACTGTGTGTAGGTAAGTAAAGAGTCAAAAAGAACTTACTGTTTTAATATTTTCTATTTTAATTTCCTTATTCCTGTAAATAGTTCTCTTGTAGATAAGAATATGATGAGATTACACATCATCTGATAAGGGGCAGCCTGCTGGCTCTAGGAGCACAGAAGTCTTGGTTCAGCTAAAGTGAACAAGAGATAATCATTGTAAAATGGTTGCAACTTTATGGCTACAAAATACTTAAAATTTCATCCAAACACATAGACTTCACATTTTGTTTTGTTTTCTCTATTTTACTTCTGTCCAATTAAACTACTTCTGTCTAATTAAACTAGTCAGTTACAAATAACCATTAAAACTGACAAATTATATTTATTGAAAGCCTTACCTATATGATGATGTTTCTATTATTTCTAATTTTTTTACTTACTTGTAAGAAAAAATTTGTTACAGTAAAATATTCCTTGACTTTAATATTTATGAAAAAATAACAGCAAAGTTTCTCAGACACTTTTTCTAGATCACACTGTGGTCTATCTACTTGTAGTAGTGGCACTAACATGTTAGGTGTTATTAGGAAACAGACAGAAATGCAGGCAGAAACACTTTAAAGTCAAGAAAGTCATCTGTGACAACTGTATGAACTTTCAATAAAAAATATCTTATAGCTAGAAAGATGAGTGACTTTTAAGCACATATCACAGAAATAAGCGCACTGGCTTAAAAAAACTATAATAGATTAGGTTATTGAAATTCTTGGCAAGAACCTAGGTGTACACAAAGATCAGTATCATTCAACTGGTCTAGGCTAGATCAATAGCAATCTCCAGTTAACCACATGTCATTGCTTTCCATAAGATTGTAATTATAAGCATGTACTAACACACTTGGCTCTTTTGGTTGAGGGCTAAAGTAGATACACACAGATATTCTGTATAAGCATTCACCATCTTCCCAATCTTCTGGCAAAGATCTTGTTTGGTCTTCTTATCTATAAAGAGAATTAAATTATACTATAATTGCAATGGCAGGGCAGTTAAGGACTAGATGACCTGGTTTCTATGCTTAAATATGCAAATCAGATCACCGGGAAGGTTATATGATTGACTTTAGAGTGACAGTCAGGCAGTTATCAGTTAGAAGCAAAGGTAGAGAATTCTCTATTTTTCTATGCCTTCAGTAAAATCATAAGAAAATATTAAATTCTCCTGGGAAAACAGACAGGTAGTTGGAAGTGTAAGGGAAGAGGAACAGCACTGACATTAGCCTTTAGGAAACTGGTGGAGGCAGCTGGTAGAGGAGTTTTAGAGTTTTTGTAGATCTACAATCAAAGCAAATGACATGAATTGAGACAATGCCTTAAATTCATTCATCAATGGAGAACACACACACACACACACACACACACACACACAAAACCTAACTTCATCCATCTAGACCTTAGCATGAGTGGATAATTGTATAATTTTTTTTACATATAATACCATCCTCACTGGAATACTGAACTTGGATATTTTCATGACCAAGCCTTATACACCATGTAATTCCAAAAATCCCTCATCTAGCTCAGAGTTCTATGAACACCTTCCTACTCCAGATAGCTCTATAAATACAAGTATCTGAGAAAGCACCATTTTTTGCTCATTTGTTTAAACATTAAAAAATATTTTCTTCAAAAATTAACTTTATAAATCTTGCAATCCAGTCTGATGTATTAAATTCCCAATTTTAGCTTAAGCACACTATCACTAAAAGGGTGTTCAAAGCATCAGTATGCTTTCTATTAATGTTCTTCCATCCTTCTCACACTCCACTGGGCCATAAGACTGCACCTTGTGGGAGAAGGGCTTTGAAATATCTACATAAATATAGGGCAACCAAGGTTAACTAAGAACCGTTGATTGGATTTTAAGGTATCATATAAGGAAGCTCTAAGACTTTGGACACATATCAAGATGAAAATTTCTATCAAACACTGGAATTGAAATTATTATAAAGACACCTTGGATATAGGTCCTTAGTGCAAGATTCCTGACTCACAGTATGTCCCAATTAACCTTGCTGAAAATTCATTGAGTAATAATGGGCAACAAAAGGCCACTGATCATATAATATTCCAATAGATTCTTTAGTCATTTCTCAGCACTCAAGACTGACTACCATCCAAGCAATGAAAGCAATAAAATTTCATTGACCACCCACCTATAACTAAGAACCAGATCTAGATTCCTGTCTTCCCCTATTCCTCAGGGGTTCATAGGAAATTTTCTGATGTTACCTTATAGGGAAATAAAGGAAAGAAGACGTAAAGGAAAAAAATGGAATCTCTCACAGATATTGAAGTTTTATTCTGATCAATGTCTAAGCATATTGTAGAATCCTCAAGTATGTTAACAATAAAGACCAGAAACATTTCACTTAGTAAACAGATTTCAAATCTGCAAGGTTGGCAGGCTCATGAATTTTTATATAGAAGGATGAATCAAAAAGACTTCTTCCTTTAGCCACTTCGTGACACTATATTTCACCTTCAGCTCATTTCTCAATTAAATGAAGTCAGCCATGCTTCCCTTCAGCAAGTGCACCTTGGCCAGGCATATCTCAATATAATTATCACTGTCTATTAGAACTGCAATTTTCAGGCAGACCCTAATGGCTCCTCTTTCTCATTACTGTTGATCTCAATGCTCTCTGACTCAAATCTTTATAAATAAGTCTTGTCACCTTTGTAATGCTTTTTAAACAATTTTTCTTTCCTAATTCCACATGGTTTTTCAGCAAGCATTGGAACATATTTGTGTTCCATGGAATTATATAATGCTTTTTTATTTCATGGATATATAAAATTTTCTGAATTCAATCTTCACGAGTTCATCACTAAAAGGAGAGGAAATAGAATGACATAAGTGGATGCTTTTGAATGGTATTCACTAACTACTTATTGATGACTGTTGTATTATATACATGCCACCTAAATATGTCCCAGCTCCTGGGAAATATGACTGTTTGCTATACAGCAAGGTTCATCTTATTTTTTCTCAAGTTCTTGCATTGCCTTTTCAAAGAGTTCCCAGTATAATTAATTTATGAACATAAGGCTTGGAGTTTGATTATTTTAAAGTAGATCTGCAATATGTCCAATGAGCCCACAGCTGCCAAGACTGTGAACTGCATCTGGACAAATCTCATCCAACTGAATTTGCTCCAACATCAGGTTCACTTGATATCTTGGTACTGTAGCTGTTTCTTCAAAATCAATGTCAATCAAAATATACAATTTCATAAAATACCTCTCCTGTTTTCAGGTCATACTTAGAATAGATTATAAATTACATATCATCCTGAAGTGGGAATAAGTATTTACATCTATAAGACAAATACAAAATTATTAAAATAATCACTTCACTTGCTTTTATAATCTTACAATTCTTTTAAGGAATATTTGGGATTAAGTTAGCTTATTTTAGAGTGACACACTATTTTTTTTATAGTGAGTGAAACGTACTTTTAAGAGGTTAAATATTTTGTTTTTTATGTTTGTCATGTATATCCTGAGATATTGTTCTGTTATATTAAATAAAGTTACATAGATTAAACTGAAGGCACACACAAGTGCATGCATACACACATTCTACTTATATCCTTTTAATATAGTAGTGGTTGAAATGAATAAATTTATGAATCACCTGACATATATATCATAATCCTCCCATTTTCACTAAATGTAATTATTCCTATGTGCTATGAGTATTACATAATAAACAAAACAGATTTTTTAGCCAATAACTGGGTAATCTCATTCAATTATGCATCCACATTTTAATAGAACTACTGATATACTTCAAACACTTTAGAGGGGAACAAAGCAAGTATCTAATGAAAAGAATTAATAGCAAAAAATTTTTTCCACCAAAAAAGAAAACCTAGCAGGAAATTAACACCATCTTTATACATTTGAATGACCGTATTGTAAACAAGTAATCAATTTACCTAATAGTTTCTAGAACAAATAAGTACCTGTTGGAAGTAAGAAAAAAAATAAAGAAAACTAACAAGTACTTTTGGAAATAATTAATTCTGTCTTATAGTATAATAATAAGAATATGAGGAGTTGGAGAATGTAACTGCATTGCATTTACAAAATCCTGGGTTATACTCCTAGTACACGTGCAAACACACAGATACAAAATGTAGGTGGCAGAGGGAGACAGGATGAGAGAAAGGGCAAGGGAACATCAAAATTCCTATCATTCATGGCAGGTGAGGCAGGACTTTGTCACATTTTGCTTAAACACAAAGATCCTAAAGGAGAGATGTCCAACATGAATCCTCATGTCTCTTTAAACATAGTGCTCATTTTTAAAATGTAATTTGTTTAGGAAAAGCTTAGTAATATTTTGCATATATATAAGATATCAATATTTCAATTGAAACATTTTTACAGGCCAATATTAAGATCTGATATAGAATAAACTAATTTTACAAATTTTCTTGCAACATATTAATAGTAATAATATGTATTTAATTTTAAGTATATCTATGCTTTGAACAAAAATAAAACTATCCTGTCAAGAATTTAAATGTTAGTATTTCAAAGATAAGATATAGCTATAAATTAATTTTCTCCTTAAGCACTTATATTAACAAAAATTTGTACTTTTAATGAATTTAATGAATTACACAACTATAAAGGTAATATGACATATTTTCTTATTGCTAACTAAAGGAAATAATAGATACTGAAGGTCAATTTTCTCAAGAAATTTAATGTGTGTACAATCTGAAAAAAATGTTTAGGAAAAACAAAACTGTTTTTGAGTGTATTAACTTTAAAATGTAAAATATAATACATCTTGCCTGTGGAAATGGGTTTTGAGTGACAGTCTTAAGAAATACTTTCTTTTATATATCAATCTTTATTATACTTAAGATTTATTTAGTTCTTATTCCAGATATATGTGGAAACATATAACTTAGGCATATACACCTCTACTGTAACATTTGTATTTTCTCATACTATATTTTAAGCATTATTAACTTAGAATTGAATTCAATTTTGATTTATGAAGCATGGTTGATTGGAGAATCAATTGATAAAAGACTAAAACAGAAAGATTTGTTGAGGGGCTAGAGAGATAGCTAAGCCGTTAAGAGCACTGACTGCTCTGTCAGAGGTCCTGAGTTCAATTCCCAGCAACCGCATGGTGGCTCATAACCATCTCTAAGTGAGATTTATAGATGCAGTTTTCTAGTGTGTGTTTGAAGACAGCTGCAATGTACATATAAATAAAAATAAGTAAATCTTTTAAAAAAAGAAAGAAAGATCTGTGGAATCATTTGATGATATTAAAATTAGAAATACCTAGAGTTCGTTGTATGAAAACATTTACTCAATAAAAAAAGAGAATATAGGGCTGGAGAAATGGCTTAGTAGATAAGGACACTGCACTTCGAAAGGCTCCGAGTTCAATTCCCAGCAGCCACATGGCAGCTTACAACCATCTGTAATGGGATCTGATGCTCAATTCTGGAATATCTGAAGACAGCTACAGTCCGAAGATGAGCTAAGATGAGATGATGTGTTCCATTATACATAAATTAAAGAAACAAATCTTTTTAATTTAACTATGATGTAAAAATATGAAAAATATAAAACATTTAAGGTTGAAAAACTAGAAATACTAAAAAAAAAATGCTTGGACAAAATAGGTATTAAATAAGTGGAGATCCTAGTAAGATTCTTTCTAACAGTGACATAGTATGAGAATTGAAGCATTGAAAATGGAAAGATTCACTATTAAATTATAGACTGAGAAAAAGGAGCAGGTGTTAGTCTACAGTTTTAGACTTTATTGAGTCAAAATAGAATGGTAAAAAGATGAAGTGAAATAAGCATGAGGTAATAAAATCTACACAACCATCATTCAGAAGATGCTTGAAAAGTTGGTTTAGTTCTCTATTTCGTATTTTTTTCTTTTACGAATGCAACATATTTTAACACAAGGAAATGAAATAAATTTTAATTAAATTTGACAGAATGTTTACTCTTACAGCATTTATTTTAGCTGGTATTTTGTACAACCTATAATTAATTTTACAATGAATAATTTAGTAATACTTGCATTGTATAATTAAATGTAAAAGTTTAAACTGTTAAAAGTAATTAAGTATCATGAAAAAATAAAATATTTATAATGTAGTCTCATCCATCATTTAAGGTTTTTATGAATATATAACAATTCAACAAAAGTGTGAAATATAATTGAAAGAAAAAAAGCACTTAGACAAAATAAATTGAGAAAAGAATTAATTAAAATATTTAAAAGGAACCAACCTTTATATGTGGAGTTAAAGAATAAGAAGAGTGGCTTGAGACAAGAAGCCAAACTTTAGGTGATTTTCACTGAAAAGTTCTGTTCAAAGAGAATGAAGAAATCAATCCACATTTTTAAACTGTCACTGTGGCTGCCGTTTGACATCAGTAAGACTGGGAAGAAGGTGAAAAGTTGAGTGTAGAAAATAAATTAAGAGATAATTACAGTATGTCAGAAAAGAAACTGTGGTTGTTTGCCCCATGAAAGTAATAGCTGAATTAGAGTCAATGCATCAGCTTTGATAGAAAGAAGGATTTCCCATAGTGAAGAGAAAAACAGAGGTATTGTTATAGTTGTTGGAAAGAGAACTGAAAAGACAGGAGATGAACTTACAAAAAAGGCAGATGAGGCAAAATGCAATTTCCAATTACACAGACACAAAAAATAGCTGTATTTCTATTTTATTTTTTTTAAAGAAACGGCCACATTACACTCTTTGTTACAATATGATGTCTGTTCTATTATGATTGAAAGACAGCAGCTTGCTGCTATTCAGTCTGTGGAACTTAAGGACTGAGGCTCATCTGTGGCCTTCTCAGCAAAAGGACAGAAGGCACTGTGGCTGAAGATATTAGAAAAGAAGCATCTGGTCTGCTCCTGGCTTTGCCATCAAGTTCCCACATTAAGCCCATTTTGTCTATGGTGGGGCCGGAGCTCCCAAGCTGGTTCTGCTGGTCTACACTCTCTAGCTTGGCCCCATAGCAACCAGTTGCTGTGCTCCCAGCTCTGGTTCACTTGTCCCTGGAGCCATTAGTTTCTTCATAGCCATAATTCCCCAGTTGTTGGTGGTCTCACCTTCCAGTAATCCAGTAAATCAAAAGTCAAGATGCTTAAAATTAACCAATGGACTTACACAGATCAATAAAATCTCAATACACAAGATGTCCACACAACTTAGAAAGTTATCCTAATATTTCCTAACCTTTAGGTTTCATATCTGCCTATTTACTTGAAACCTGGAGAGTCCATGTCGGCTGCCAGTTTGCCTTCCTCCTCTCCCCTTTCTCTTGTCTCCCTTTCTGCCAACCTTAGCTCTGCCTCCCTTTTCCCTGACCAAGCACAGGTCGTCCACTGCAAAAAGATTGGGCAGCCTAACTCTGTCTTGCAAATAAATGACAGACGTCTAGAATTAGTGCTTCGAAAGAAAATTGGACTCATCAGAAAAAGAGCAGTACAGAGAAAGTGATGTGTACTGAATAAGTGAATAAGTGAATTAAAAAAATTAATGTTTATAAACGCATCTTAAATTTCATAAGTCATCATTTTAAGGCATTTTGATTTAATAATCCCAAAACAAAAGATTTAAAGGGAAAGTAAAGAAAAAATCTAACATTACTTCTCCTTCAGAAATGATTCAAAATAAAATATAGAAATAATAATTTTTTTCTGCAGCATTTCATTGTCTATTTTTTGTAAAAAGCATTTTACTGGAAAAATCTTATAATTTCATTTTTTTAAACCATTGTTTCTTATTCTGCATTACTTCTGAAGTGCACAGGCATACATGTGCATCATGAATATAAGCACACACACACAAAACACACACACACACACACACTTTTCTATTTTGGTTCTCTCTGAAAAAGTTCATATTCTTTTAAGCCTCTTCTCCTCTACTTTTTGCTTTGTATTTTCTCTCTGACTTACATGTGTCTGGAGGTATATTAACATCTTTATTTCAACGTGCAGAAAAATCACACAAGGAAGAGTGGATAGAGAACATTCTAGTGCATGACCCTGGCAGCACTTGGATGTGACTATTAGTAACATAGATTCTGCTGACACCACGCTAATTATATCTGCATTATGAGCTCCCATGATTGGAACTTTCAGTAATGCCTTTGTCATTTTATTGCCATTAATCACAAGGGAAAGGGGTAACAAATAAAAAGTGGAAAGGTGAGAAAGGGAGAAAGAAAGAAAGAAAGAAAGAAAGAAAGAAAGAAAGAAAGAAAGAAAGAAAGAAAGAAAAGATCTGTCTCAAGATAAAAAGAAAAGAAAACAAAAGAGGCCCAGTGTTAAAGAAGCTAAAACAAATAAATAAAAGTTTCAATTCAAGTAAAGGAGATGCCAATGATAATTTTGAACCAAAGTTTAATGAAGATTTGCTTAAGTGGTCAAATACGTATTATTCACATTTTTTAGGTCTTTGTGCTTTTATTAAGCCATTTTCTTTGTTTTTAAATAGTAAAATAAAATTTAACAAGATTGAAAACGAACACATTGGAGTTGCTCAAACCAAATCAACAGAAGAAAAGAAGTCCAGTAGAACATTCAAAAGACAGACCCACTGGGATCATACTTAGTAATCATATGAAAACACTGAATGTCATCATATATATGCAAAGGACTTGGAAAAGACTTGTGCAGGCCTTATCCATATAACTTAGGTCTCTGTAAGTTCATATGAGCTTTGATGTAAAGTGTCATCTAGGAAAGGGTAAAGGATAGCAGGTCATCTTCCTGAGATGATTTCACTGTGTACTGTGGAGTGCAATGAATGACCGCTTGCTGGCAAGGCCAAAGGAAAGACATTTTCAGGATTTGTTTCCTGCTTTTTGTGTGCCTTTCCTGGCATTAGTAAATTAAATTAATATATAATCCCTGGGCATTGGCCCACCCTATTGGGCAGATTTTCTGCAGACCAATGAAGTTGTAAAGACTTGTAGTGATGTTATACAGACAAACAGATAACTTCTTAATTCTTAATGATGATTACATAAGAATTCCAAAAATTATACTAGTAAGTATTAAGCCCTGTATAATAGGACTGCTATTAAAGCCTGCTCTGATACAAAAATTGTAATTATATCTTTGCCAATCTTCACAGTCATGAGTTAGTTGCTTTTGAGGTAGAAAGCAATGATTTTACAACTTAGAATATATTCCTTAAGACTTTAAAACAATGAATCAAAAATAAAATGGAAAGAATGATTTATTGTAGGTACAAGGATAGTACATAAAATATTGACCGGGTTTATCAATAGAAAATTTAAATGCTAACTCAGACACAAAACTTACAGTTTTACACTCCCAATGAACTTGTAAAGCTAGTGGCAGATGATTTGTAGCTAGATAACTAATCTTAATGGAAACACTGATAAACATCTCTGATGTAAACTTATAAACTTCTGATTAAATTTATTAATTTTTATATAAAAAGAGGATGCTTAGGAAACCCACGTGATATAATCCTATAGAAAAAGTACAAAAAACTAGGAAGGATGATATTAAGTTACAGAAGAAAGGAGCAAAATTAGGAGAAAAGGGAAGACAGCAGAGTAGAGAAACTTAGAAATTCAGAGATCAGAGTAACTTAGAAATTAGTGACCACTTTAGAAATTAAGAGAGCATATATTCTTATAGGGTTTTCCTTTTTTACTTTCACTTAGAAAACACTAGTTTGATTAATTACTTATATCAGATCATGTGGGCATATCTATTGAGCTTTTTCTTGACCAGAAACTAATTCAGGTAAGTAGCAGTGTAGGTATTATTATTTATAGCGATGTAGTCTTGGGTTATATAAGAAGCTATCTAAGTTATCCAGAAGGTAACAGGGAATAAAGCCATTAAACATTGTTGCCCTGTGGTTCTCTCCTCCAGGTTCTTGCACTAAATTCCCTTGATAATGGATATGAAGTAAAAAAAAAAAAAAATGTTTTCTTACAACACTTTTTTTTTTGGTCAAAATACAGTCACAGCCACAGACTGAACCAAGATAAGGAAGCCAGTGGGCAATTTTGAGTTAAAGAACAAGAGGCATTTTTAAATGAGTGAAGTGAAAAGATATTCAATAAAAATACTTTAAAGTGACATAAAAGTTTCATGCAAAACTTGCAGTATATTGTTCATAGAGTTTATTCCTCTTTTTTCACATCACTGCATGGGATTTTGTTAACACAGTTAGCACTTAGAGATGATAGTTGGAGACTTCATAAATCTTTGAAAAATATTATTAAAACAATATTATTGTTGATTCTGAGTATTTAATGAGATGTATTTTGATCACATTTATCTTTCATCAGTTCATACTGAAATTTTCTGGGTCCAGAGGAGTAGGACTGATGATTACATTTATCCTACTAAATTGTACAAGGCGTCTTCCAGCATATGAAAAGTGTGAAATGTACGTGTCTATACCAGCTTGATTCTCTACATCCTGTGGCTCAAATATGTGGTATATTCAGCACTAGGACATTACCATCAAATTCTTATAGGTTAAACAGGACTCTGTTAGTCAGAGCCACCTAGAGGAACATAAGTGATAGAATGATTGAACACGTATAAAAACAAAAGTGATTAAAGTGGCTTACAGGCTGTGATCCAAGTATTCCAATAATAGCTTTATTCCAAGGGAGATTCCAAGAATCTAGTGATTGTACAGTCCACAAGTCTCCATACCTGAGCCTGTCTTCAGCATATGTTGGAATCATAAAAGATGAGGTTCAAATACCAGTGAATCTAGAGTAAGAGCATTCCAATAAAAGCAAAACTTTCTTCTTATAAAATGTGCCACAAGGAGGCAGGACCCAGATTAAAAATGTATCTTCTCAGTTCAAAAGATAGATTCAAGGTGATCTTTCCCACTTCAAATGGTTTAAGTAAGAAAAAAAAAAAAAAAAAAACCCTCATAACTGTACCAAGTCACTTGGCTTTTAGTTAATTCCAGATACAGTTATGCTGACAACCAAGAAAAGCCATAACAAAGACCAAGGGCAATAATCTGTATGGGGCTGGTCTCTGGGACATGACTGGTCAACCACTATATCACTAAACTTTTAATATACTAGTTGTGGGCATGTATGTAGTTTAGTGATTTTCTACTACAGTCCATTTTTATTTGACTTATCAATAGGCTAGTTATCTTTGCCCATACTAATACCTTCAATATGCCCTCCTTTCCTCTCTTCATTTAACCCTTCCAGTTCTATATCTCCAACCTCTTCCCCATTCATGTCACTGGTCCTAAACACTTGTAATTCCACATACTTGTCAACATTCTCACTTCTTCCAGAGAAAGGCACTGATATCATTCCTGAACTTACCAACAGGAGAAGGACAGCTATTCTGAGTTCCCATGGATCTCAGGGATTAGTGTGTGACATGGTTGTGCCCATAACAACTGTGCACAGTTATAGAGAACATCATCCATTAGTTACATACATGTGCAAGGCTTCCTTAGCTCTTCACACCTATGTAATATGCATTATTCAATTAGTAAATACAGTGATACACATTTAAGAATAACTTGCACAAATAAAACACTACAATAAAAATGACAGTTGAAAAGACAGGTCTTTAAAATATCCTTGTGTCTCTCATGTTATCTGCTCAATTATAAAACTTCCATGTGGGATTCAAGTCTTATTTTGTAGTTATGCCAAACTTCACATATTTGTTTTATAAATTATGAGTATTTGCTGAATGAATGACTTATTAACTGACTTGCTTTGCTCTTAAAAGCAATAATTTGCAACCACTTTACAGTGATAAATTGCCATGACCATAGACTTGCTTTTAACCAGTAAATATGTCCTTGTCTTGGAAACAAAGAGCAATATTTTAAGTTTACAAGTGTTTTTTGTGTCTGGAAAACTAATATATCATTAAGTTATTTACTAACCAAGGTTACTTCACATACTTGGCTTGTTAATGGCCATTGTATTCATTGTCTCTGTACCTTTGCCATTTTACTGAAATTATGCACAGATGCTATCATTTCTCTGAAGAACTGAAGACCTTCAGAGGCCTTCAGAGACCTTTCATTTAGTTTTTATTTTTTTTAAGTAAAATTTGTTCATTTTAGTATATTAAAGTTAGTTTGGTTAAAATTAAAAAAAT
This sequence comes from Arvicanthis niloticus, assembly GCF_011762505.2. NCBI lineage: Eukaryota > Metazoa > Chordata > Mammalia > Rodentia > Muridae > Arvicanthis > Arvicanthis niloticus. Next base: position 74,719,481 of record NC_047668.1, on the reverse strand, counting down.
ATTTAGACTAAAATGATACTCTATCTTCTGTGATATGGAAAATGTCAATATTAAGCGGTGCAGAGCCTTGACAGCTTCAGTGTCAATGTTCAACTGGATCTGTTTAGATCAGTGCCTATCTGCCCTGTCACTTCTCAGATTAGTGCCAGGTTGTCAGTGAGCACAGGGTGCTCAGGAAAGCTGAGGTTGTATGTCACAGAATTTTAAAGCCCTCATGAACATTCAAAGTACAAGAGTCAGAAATACCTGTGTTGGTACTGTTATTTGTATTTTATCAATGGCTATTTATTGATGAAGACACAAATTTGTTATGAAGAAAGATCATAGGTTTTTGTGTATTGTTGTTTATTAAATTTTGATATTCTAATTACATGCTTATTCCCCTTCTTCTTTCTTTTGCCAATGACTCCCACATAATTTTTCTTCCTTGTGTGTTTGTGTGTGTATATGTGAGAGAGGAAGGAGCAATTGTGTTTATTCCTAAATATATAAACCATATAATGTTACTTGTATGTAGGTTTTCTGGGATGGCCATTTGGTATTGTATAACCAGTTGTATGCCCTCACATGAGGGAGAATATTTTTCCTGGTTTGAGCATTATTTGGTTTCCTGAAATTCTTTGTCTACAGTTGAGGCCTGATATACTATCTCCTTTCCACATTTACTGGTTCAGCTTGTGTTTAGGTAGCCATGCTTCTGAAACTCCATAGGTATAGTGTCTCTGGCATTTCTATAATTCACAATGTCATAATAAATGTCTGTTTTTCATATCTTTAACTATGTTTCTGCCTCTTATAGAATCATATTTGAGTCTTAGTTGAAGGTTTTGTGCTGTAATGGGCTCTCTAAGTGCTATGTTTTGACCAGTTGTGCTTTTCTATAATGGTCTGTAGACTATTACTTCTACTAATACCCAATCCAATCCTTTTATATTGTTGGAATCATAATGTATAAATCAATAATGAGTCCAGAGTCATAATTTAAAACCACAATGAATTGAGTGTAACCAAAGATGTATGTTTTATTTTCTGATTGTACACATTTCATAACTTTCCCATGGGAGGAGCAAGTTCCATCCCTTTGAGATTTTAACACCTTACAACATTCATTTATTTTTTCAGTGTTTCACATAAATATTGATATTTTTGTACTTAGAAAAATGTTGGAACTATGGCCAATTATTAAGCAGCCTGAATTACTTCACCTTTTTAATGAAACAGTTTACAACAGAATGTTCCAACATTCTTTATCTAAAAGCAAATTATTGTCCCCAGTGAGAAGCCAATAATGGATTAATATGGAATTGTCACCTAAACTTCTTGCAACAGATAGCTAAATATATTTGTATAGATAATAGGTTTTTTTACATTATACAACTCAAAATCACACTGAATGTGTGTTGTATAGGTGTGTAAGACAAACTAATGTGACCTGGGAGTGATTTCAACTATTTATAAAATTTTCCCTAAGAAAAGACATTTTGGAGGGAAGTTCCCATGGTGTGATTGTTTTTCTTTAAGGTTAGGTTTATAACGGTGAGAATCAGACTAAATATTTATTAGAAAAAGATGGAAAAAGTTATAAATCTATTGTATTTAGGATATGCATTGTACACAGTTGACTACTCTATGTAACATTTTTCCTTCCTACATATTTCATCATGAAACTTCCCTTTTGTTTCAGAACCTGTGTATTTAGAAGCAGGGGTATCTCCCAGGAAAACTGGAAAGATGTTTATGTGAGCAACATAGCCTGAAATTGAAATTGATTTCATAATACATATCAGAGCATAATGATGGATTGCTGATTTTTATTTTTCACACATTTTCTTGAAGCTTCTCTATTGAGATTTTATATGAATTACTCTATAGTTGTAATAGCACATTTTTAGTTTCAGTTTTTCTATCAAATGGTTCCAAGTCTTTGCTGAAGTCATCCGTGAATATAAGGAATAACATTTCCTAGCAGTACATTTTACATTGCAGTAACACGCCTGCATTCTTTTGTGGAATGACCTGGAGATGCATACAACTGGGAGTGACAAGGCTCTCTCAATGTGAATGAGTACTGTCTTATTAGGTGAAGCAAATACTTTCCTCTTTTGTTTTTGCTTCAGTGATAATGTAGCCTTTCAGAAACACAGATAGTCTCTTGCATCCCATATCTGATAAATTTCCATTTGATATATCCATGCAGACACACCGGATTTTCTACTGTCATCTTTTCCTCATCCAGAAGAATCTGAAATTTAAATTCTTCACATTATACCTGGACTGTCTTCCTTGTGGAAGCTGCCAGAGCATTTTTGAGTTTTAATGCAATTTAAAAAGAGTTGATATTCACAAAAGCAGATAAATTAGTATAATGACTATTTTGCTTTTATTCTTTTTCAGAGTGGCTAAGGGTATGGATTCAAGTATCTGATAACCTTGGAGTCCTTCCAAAATATTATGTATAATTTACTGGAATCAATTTTGTTAGTTTTCAATCCATATATCCATTTGTTTTTTGTATATTGTAATGTTCTGGATTTACAAGTACTCTAATAATTATTGTGCATAAAGTATATGATGCCTTGTGTTCCTCATGTAAAAATATCTCAACTGTTATTAATCTTTTTTTCATTTCATGGGAGGATAAATGGAAACCAGTTCCACTGCTGAAATTTGACTAAAAAAATATTACTCTGTTAAGAAAGAACGTGTGAATGTTCATGGTATTATTGATATTATTGATGGATGAGTGAATCCATTAATGAGTGAATTTACATGAATAGAATAAATTTAATTCATCGTTGTTATTCTGTTAATTTGGAATTCCTCATTCTAATACTAGGTAGGTACAGCAGCAACAGTTTAGAATTCCATAATTCTATTTAAGATTACTTTTTGTCCACACTCTCTCAATGATTATAACTACTCATCTTTCATATCAAATAGGTCAGACCTAATTTTCTAGTTCCATTTCCATTATATAGATTATTTCTTAAGAATATTTTATGATTGTCAGGTAGTGATGGTGCACACCTTTAATCCCAGTACTTGGGAGGCAGAGGCAGGCAGATTTCTGAGTTCAAGGCCAGCTTGGTCTACAGAGTGAATTCCAGGACAGCTAGGACTATACTCTGTAGTATAGTCTTGAAACACTGTCTTGAAAAACAAACAAATAAAAACAAACAAATATACAAAAAGAATATCTTATGATATCTATTGAGTACTATATTAGTTGACCAAAATATCCAATATTGAAATAATAAAACTTTTAAGCTCTATTTCAGGTACTTGTACAATATAGGAATGTAAGATAATTAAAGCATCTGAAAACAAAGATGAGGAAAGCTTCAAAGATACAGCATCAAAAATCAAATAATTTAATTATTTCTTTATGTTAATTCATCTGTTACATGTTCTATTTCAAGAGTGCTTCCTTCCTTCATATCAGAACATGGGCTTCTGCTTCCTGTACTGATATAATAAACAGTAAAAGGAGTCTCTTTGTCTTTGGTGCTAGCTTCTATTCACGCACTGTTCTCTGTGGTTTGAGAGAATGCTGTGTACTGAGGATAAAACAGCATTGCTTCAAGGAATTTGGGGAATCCAATATACTTTATTATATAGCAAGTAGAATATGAAATTTAAATTCAGGTCTTTTTTTAGAGTGATTTTCAATAAAACTTAAGAAACCATTATGAGCATTCTTTGTTTGATCCAAGACCCAAAGAGAGAATGAAATAGCATCCACACATTTTCCAGTGAACAAAAGGGAGTAATTAAAAAGACATTAGCAAATCACATTCTCCAATGCACAGCTAAGAGTGGAAACTCATAAATAAATAATTGGTTCTTCTTCAGTTAACTATCACTAATTAGTCAAATGAATAGAAAGAAAGAATACTTTATGTCTCTTTATCCAAGGGGGATTTTACAATAAGTATAGAACTCACCTTACTAGTCTTCTACGCCTCCCATTATTTTGGGGGGAGGGTATATTTTTTTTTCCATTTAATACCTTATATTTGAAGCCTCTTTGCAAAAATACTATGCTTTATAAAATAGTTATTTTTCATGAGGTCTTTTTATTTATTTACTTTAATAATTCTCAAATTCACATTTTTTTTTGTTAAGAATACTTTGAGTTCAATAAGACAGATGTTGCTCACCGCTACGGTATGTGCAACACTTCTGAACTTTTAGGGTTATCATACCATGTTGGTCATTGTAGTTCATAGATTGCATACATAGATGCTAATGTTGGTCTTCTTTCTTCTAGAAACTTGAATGGCTTCTCCCATTATTATGAGACTTTTTTTCCTCCTTCTTACCTAGAAGTCTGTCAGGATGTAACAATGTTCAGAACTATATTTTCCCTCAAGATTCTGATATTAACTGTAAGAATTTGGTTTGTTTGTTTTCAGCACACATAGTTAATGTTCAAATGTGGATATATTATAATTTCTCAAACTTAGATATTTTATAATGTATATGTATCTCAAAACATGTCACACATCATTAAAACATACATTATTTTAGGAGTATTGGGAGACAAAGTAATAGGACAGAGTTAGTAAAAATGAAGATATGAGTAAACCATGTAAAAACGTACTATCATGAAATCAGCATGCCTGCCCCCCAATCCCCACAACTTTCCTGTCTTCCAGGAGGTCTGCCCAAACTAGGAACACAGGTGAGATGGCTGGCCCCATGCCTATGCAGGCAGGGCCCCCTACTGAGCCAAGCAATAAGGTGAGAACAATTCCTCTCTACCTCATCAACATTTTGGACTGCACTTCTACCTGTACCAATGGTAGAACCCCACAGGTTGTCTATCTCCCAGGAGTTCTTACACTAACCAAAAACAGAGAAGGTCTTTTTAAACCAGGGAAACAGGAGACCTGCTCTAACTAGAAACATCACATATTGTCTCCCAGGAAGGCAGCTTTAACCCAAGTCATAGAGCTCTGCCTGCTACTTAGGAGACCTGCTCCAATCTGAGAAATAGGCCAGTTAACAATAGAAATAACCAGATGGTGAAAGGCAAGCTCAGGAAAATAAGCTAAAGAAGTCAATGTGATTTGGTACTGTGAATGAACCCAGTTCTTTTACAGTAGGCCCTGGATATTGGAAGACACCCAAAAAGCAAGATTCTGACCTAATTCCCATCTCATGTAGATTATAGAAGCCTTTAGGGATGATATAAAAATCTCCCTTAAAGAAATACAGAAAAGTAAAAACAAACAGGATAAGGAATTGAATAAAACCCTCTATGAACTAAAAATTGAAATAGAAACAATAAAGAAATCCCAAATGGAGGCAACTCTGAAAATGAAAAACATAGAAAAGAGAACAGGACTAGAGATTCAAGCATCACCAACAGTATACAAAAGATGGAGTAGAGAATCACATGTATAGAAGATACCATAGAAGACATTGATACAATGGTCAAAGAAAATGCAGAAGTGAAAAAGTTCCTAACAGAAAACATACAGAAAATTTGGGAATCAATGAAAAGACCAAATATAAGAATAATAGAAATAGAAAAGAATGGATTTAAAAGGACCATAAAATGTTTTCAATAAAATTATTGATGAAAACTTATCTAACCAACAGAAAGAGATGGCTATAAACATACAAGAAGGCTACTTAATACCAAGTATATTGGACCAGAAAAGAAAATCCTCCTGACACATAGTAATCAAAACACAAAATGCACACAACAAAAAAAGATTAAAAGCTATAAGCGAACATGACCAAGTAACAAATAAAGGCAGACTTATCATAATTTTATCAGATTTCTCAAGAGAGACTCTAAAAGCCAGAAGATCCTGCAAAAATACTGTGCAGTTGCTAAGAGAATAGAGATGCCCATCCTAAGTTACTATACCCAGCAAAACTCTCAATCACCAGAAATGGATTCACCATAAAAACCAATATATTCCACAAGAAAAGAACATTTAAACAATATCTTTCTAATAATCTAGGACTAGAAGATACTAGGAGGAAACGTCCAACACAGGGAAAACACAAGAATTTAATTATATCCAATGAAACCTAAAAGAATATAATCACACAAATATAATACCACCTCTAACAACAAAAATAACAAGAATTAACAATCGTTGGTATTTAATATCTCTCATAAGTGAACAGGATCCATTATTCTGCTGCATATAAGAAACACAATTCAATAGCAAAGACAGACACTACCTCTGATTAAGGAACTGTAAAATGTTTTACAAGCAGACAACCTATAATAACCTGTAAGTAGCCACTCTAATATCTATTCTATTATAGACTTTCATCCAAAGTAATCTAAAAGAGATAGGAAAAGATACTTCATACACATTGAAGGAAAAATCCACCAAGATGAAGTCTTAAAACTCAACATCTATGACTCAAACACAAGGGCACCTACATTTGTAAAATAAACTTTACTAAAGTTGAAAACATACATTGAATATCACAAAATAATAGTGAGAAACTTCAATCTCTACTTTCACCAAAATACAGATCACTGAAACAGAATCTAAACAGAAATACAATAAAAGTAACAGAAGTTATGATCCAAATTGACTTAACATATATCTACAGAACACTTCAACCAAAAACAAATAATATACCTGCTTCTCAGTACCTCATGGGACCTTCAAAATTGACCATATAATTGGACAGAAAACAAGCCTCAACAGATACAAGTAGATAGAAATAATCCCATGCATTCTATTAGATCAGCACATACTAAGGCTTGATGTTCATAACTACAAAATCAACAGAAAGCCAACATACTCATCAAAACTGAACAACTCTCTACTCAATGATAACATGGACAGAGAAGAAGTAAATAAATAAATTAAAGACTTTCTGGAATTCAATGAAAATGAAATAACAACATAACAAAACAATGTTAAAAGAAAAATTTATAGTACTAAGAGTGTACATGAAGAAATTGGAGAGATTCTATACAAGCACCTTATTAGCACACCTCAAAGCTCTAGAACAAAACGAAACAAACACACCTAAGAAAAGCAGATAGTAGGAAATAGTCAACTCAGGGCTTATATCAACCAATTAGAAACAAAGAGAATGATACAAAGAATCAACAAATCCAAGAGTTGGTTCTTTAGAAAATCAACAACACAGATAAACTTTTGGCCAAATTAATTAAACAATACAGAGAAAGTATCCAAATTAACAAAATCAGAAAAGATTTATCAACAGAAACTGATGAAATTAAAAAAAAAAATCATCAGAACCATTACAAAAGCCTATCACTTAAAAAAACTGGAAAATCCAGATGAAATGGATGATTTTTCTAGATAGATACCATAGAGCAAATTTAAATCAAGACTAGGTAAACTATCTAAACTTTCTCGTAATCCCTTAGGAAATAGATGCAAGAATGGTTCATTATACAAATTTCCATCAATGTAATCCACTATACAAACAAACTCAAAGGAAAGAAAATCACATGATTATCTCATTAGATACTTAAAAAGCCTGTGATAAAATTCATTACCCCTTAATGTTAAAAATCTTGTCAACATCAGGAATTCATGGCACATACATAAACACAATAAATGCAAAATACAATAAACTAACAACCAATACCAAATTAAATGGAGAGAAAAATAAGAATCCCACTAAAATCATGGACAAATCAAGGCTGCCCACTCTCTTTACTATTTATTCAATATATTATTTGAAGTACTAGTTAGAGCAATAAGACAACAAAAGCAGATCAAGGGGGTACAAATTGGAAAAGAAGAAATCAAGGTATCAAGATGGTATGTCACCTGCAAATAGCAACCCCCCCACACACAACTTTGCAAGAGAAATCTAGCTGAAAAACTCTTATAGCAAAGTAGCTGGATACAAAATTAACCCAACAAAAAAACAGTAGCTCTCCTATATACAAATGATAAATGGGATTAGAAACAAGTTTATGGAATCAACACCTTTCACAATACCTACAAATAAAGTAAAATATCTTGGTTCATTCTAACCAAGGATCTCAACGATCTGTATGACATGAACTTCAAGAAGAAAAAAATAGAACAAGATCTCAGAAGATGGAAAAATATCCCCTGCTCATGGCTTGGTAGGATTAACATAGTGAAAATGGCCTTCTTACCAAAAACTATCTATAAACTCAATGCAATACCCATCAAATTTCCAACAAAATTTTGCACAGATATGGAAAGAGCAATTCTCAGCTTCATATAGAGAAACAATAAGCCAAAGATAGCCAAAACAGTTATTAACAACAGAGAAGCTTTTAGGGGGTATCATCATCCTGACATCAAGCCATACTACAGAATCATATTGATAAAAACAGAATGGGTATTGATACAGACAGACAGATCCACCTGTGGAATAGAATAAAATACCCAGAAATAAATCCATATACCTATAGATACTTGATTTTTGACAAAGAAGCCCAAATCATTCAGTAAATAAAAGAAAGTATCTTCGAAAAATGGTGCTGGTCTAACTGGTGGTCTACATGTAGAATATTGATCTATATTTATCAACAAAGCTCAAGTCCAAGTGGATCAAGACTTCACCATGAATCCAGATATACTGAATATAATAGAAGATAAAATGGGAAGTAGCCTGGAACACTTTGACAGAGGGAAAATTTTCCTGAACAGAAGATTAATGGCTCAGGCTCTAAGATCTACAATTGACAAATGGGACTTCATGAAAATGAAAAGCTTCTATATTACAAAGGACACTGTCACTAAGAAAAAAGTGAACCTACAGATTGGGAAAAGATAGCCACTAACCCTACATGCAAGGGATAGCTACTTCCGAAAATATATAAGAACTCAGAAAGTTAGACCCTACAAACACAAGTGTTCCCATTTAAAAATGAGGCACATTACTAAATAGAATTCTCAACAGAGGAATATCAAATGTCTGGGAATCACTTAAAGAAATGTTCAAAATCCTTATTCATTAGGAAGATGCAGATCAAAATGACCCTGAGATTCAACCTTACTCTAACCAGAATGGCTAAGAACAAAAACTCAAGTGACAGTGTATTCTGGAGAGGATGTAGAGAAGAACATGCCTCCATTGCTAGTGGGATTTCAAACTGGTACAACCATTATGGAAACCAATCTGGCAGTTCCTCAGAAAATTGGAAACAGTTCTACCTGAAAATTCATGTAAAGAGCTCCTGGGAATATATGCAAAAGATTCTCTAACCTTCCACAAGGAAACATGCTCCACTATGTTCATAGCATCCTTATTCATGGTATCAAGAAACTAAAAGCAACTCATATGCTCTTCATCTGAGGAATAGATACAGAAAATTTTATTCATTTATACAATGAAGCATTATTCCGCTATTAAAAGTGAAGATAGCTTGCTGACAGGAGCCTGATATAGCTGTCTTCTGAGAGGCTCTGCCAAAGCCTGACAAATAGAGAGGCAGATGCTCACAGCCATCCATTGGACTGAGCATGGGATTCCCAATGGAGGAGTTAAAGAAAGGACTGAAGGAGCTGAAGGAACTGAAGGAGCTGAAGGAGCTGAAGGAGATTGAAACCCCATAGGAAGAAGAACAATATAAACCAACAAGGCCCCTCTGAGCTCCCAGGGACTAAACCACCAACCAAAGAATATACATGGAGTGACCCATGGCTCCAGCAGCATATGTATCAGAGGATGACATCAATGGGTCAAACATCAATGGGTGGAGAGGCCCTCAGTCCTGTGAAGGCTTGATGCCCCAGTGTAGGGGAATGCCAGGGAGGGGAATGGGTGGGTAGGGGAAAACCCTCAAAGAAGCAGAGGGGGATGGGGTAGGAAATATTTGGAGGAGAAACTGGGAAATGGGATAATACTTGAAATGAAAGTAAAAAAAAAAAATCCAATTAAAAAATAAAAAAGAAAGAGAAAAAATGAAGACATCATGAAATTGGTGAGCAAATAAATGGAACTAGAAAATATCAACCTGAATGAGGTAACCTAGACTCAAAAGGACGTGCATTGTATGTACCTACTGATAAGTGGATATTAGCCAAACATTATAGAATACCCAGGATATAACCCTCAAACCTTAAGAAAAGTAGCAAGAAGGAGAACCCAAGTTAGGATGATTTAATTCTACTTAGAAGGGAGAATAAAATAATCACAGGAGGCAGAAGGAGGGAAGGACCTGAGTATAAAAAGGGTTGGGAAAGGGAAAAGTTTCAGGATCAAGTATGGGGGGGGCAGAAGAGAAACTCAAGAGGACCAGGAGAATTAATAGAGTTATAAAGCTGCTGGTGATGGGGGTGGGACACGGGGAGAACCTCTAGAAATTTCCAGAGATCTTGGATGTGAGGGGCTTCCAGCAATCAACGGGAGTGACCTTAGCTAAAATGTCCAAAAGTGGAGAGATGGGATGTGAAGAGACCACCTCCAGTAGATAGAAAATATCCCCAGGACAGAGATGGGGACACCAACATACCTTCAAAATTTTTGACCTAATATTGTTCCTGTCTAAAAGAAATGCAGGGACAAAAATGGAGCAGAGACTCAAGAAATGGCCATCCAGTGACCAGCCCATCATTGAATCCATCCCATGGGCAGGCACCAAACCCTGACATTATTACTGATGCTATCTATGTTGTACTTGCAGAGAGAAGCCTAGCGTGGCTGTCCTCTGATGGGCTCTACTAGACTGAGACACATTCAAATTATTACAGTCAACCATTTGACTGAGGTCAGGGACCCTTTTGGAACAGTTAGGGGAAGGATTGAAGGAGCTGAACTAGATGGCAACCCCATAGGAAGAAGACAAGTGTCAACTAACTTGGACATCTGGGAGCTGCCAGAGTCTAAGCCACAAAACAAAGAGCATACAGAGGCTAGTATGAGGCCCCTGGAATATATTTAGCAGGAACTACCTGGTCTGGCCTCAGTAGGAGAGGACCTAATTCTGTAGAGACTTGATGCCCAGTCAAGGTTGGATCAAGGTTCCAGGGAGCAACTTCTCAGAGGTGAAGGCAATGGGAGAATGGGTGAATAACCCTTGGAGGTAGGAATGAAAGGGAGAACAACATTTGGTAAGTAAATAAATTAAAAAATATTTTAAAATAAATTTAAAATATTTTTAAAAACTTACTATCTTGTAACCCACATTAAAAATATAAAAATTATTTCAAAATAAGATATCACAAAAAGCTAGGTTATGCTGATCTTACAAGTAATGAATCATTAAGCAAAAACTGCAGAGTCAGGTGTATCATCATTGATACTGCTGGTCAGGGAGATGTTAAAGGCCCACTGTCAATATAAACTTTTGCCGTTTTTTTGGTGACATACCAGAACTCGTTGCTAAGAGTCTTATTGATGAAGACCCCAGTTACTTTGGATATAAAATATAGACAAAGCAAGATGGAACCAAACTGGAAGTTCCCTTTCTGCTAGCTTTTGTTCCTAGTGGTAGGGTATTGGGAAGTGTTGTAGAAGTATGAAACCAATGTGTAAAGTACCATAATCTCATTTATACAATAATTACACAACTGTTATGGGAGTAATTAATTTATCTATATTGAATATGAGACCTTCTCTACAAAAAGAAATTAGGACTTCTCTAATATTAAAGTCTTTTTCTAAAACTTCGTCACTGAAGATATCTTTTTTGGTCAAAGAAGGGGAACCTAACACCACTAGTGCTTTGCTGATTTATCTTTGAAATAAATTGTTTTCTACATATCTATTTTTCCTCAGACACAAAGTTTATTTTTGCCTTGAACAAAGAAGTCTTTTTTTTTTTTTTTTTTTTTTTTTTTTTTTTTTTTTGTAAATACAGGTAAATGCAATGACTTGTAACTTTGATTTTTGGCTCAGTATTTTTTTATTGGATAATTTTTTTATTTAATTTTAAAATATTATTCACTTTCCAGGTTCCCTCCCCACTGATATAACCTATCCCATCTCCTTCTCTGCTTCTATGAGGGTGTTCCCCCACCCACCCTATCCAACTCCCCACCCTTGAATTCCCCTACACTGGAGCATCAAGCCTTCACAGGACAAAGGGCCTCTCTTCCCATTGATACCCAACAAGGTCATCCTCTGCTACATATACAGCTGGAGCCATATGGCTCAGTCTTAAATGAGACATTATACTTTACTGGGAGATACATTGGCTAGGAGAATATTGTGTAAAAGGGTGGAAAGAATGAAAGAGCCAGAAGATAAGAAAAAGAGTTATAAAATTCCATCATCTAAGCACAACATACCGTGGCAATAATGAACTCAAAAGATTTGTGTCTACTAACACTAGGACAAAAGCTATAGGAGTTACAAGCAGGGCGTTTTTGGCAGTTTATTATAGAAGTGTTTTATCCTTGCCACTTACTATGGTTCTTATAGTGAGTTACTGATTCTGGGACAGGGTGAGACATGGTATTCAGTTGAATAGATACTTATGATCATAGAGGTCACTAATAGTTGTTCTAAACCCAACATTATAGAGACACTACTAGCTTATCATTTTGGAACACTAAAGAACAAAAATGTCTAACAAAGATGCAAAATATTTGTAAAGAAGAAAGGTAACAGTCAGAGAGGGGAGGAAAATAAAATGTGTGGAGATTAATTAGAATGCATTATATACATTTATGAAATAGTCAAAGGTAAAAATTATTAGTAAAAATAAAATAATTAATGTTGAGAAAATTATTCTAACTAATAGATGAACACTTTCAATCATTATCCAATCTCAAGGAGTTGGCCCTAAGAAAATATGGATTTAAACATGACCAAATGGAATTATTAGGATTTATTCATATATTTATTTGTAGTTGCCTGTAACTACAGTTACCGGGTTCTCCTGAGATGAAGTCTGGGAATGAATGGGAAGGAGGGTGAGAGAAACATGGGAACAAGACAAAGTATTCTGATCAAGGCCCGAAATTTAATAATTTGCTTTCACATATAAAGGGGAAGCCCCACCCCCCCAGAGTCTCTTCTCAGTTCAGCCCAGGGGCTGGGTAAGGAGATAGCAGTTTGGAAGGTGTCAAAGCTAGCTCAGCAGGCAGTCCATTCTTCTTAGCTCAGGTAGCAAACTCCAAGGTGCCAAGGCTGGTAATGCAATGCATCTCAGGTCCTACTATTTCTTGGTCTGTTGTGGTAAATGACTTTGCAGGCCTGCTCAGGCCTGGGAGAAGGGCACATTTATTCTTTTCGAAATATGTACATAGCAATAATCATTAAAGAATAAGAGGATCTGAGTTCAATAGGAAGCAGGGATTGGGGCAAGAAGAAATTCAGTGAAGAGAAAAGTAGAGAAATGATATCATTATGTTTCAAATAATAGAAATTATAAAAGATACATTACATGATTTTTACTAAAGGTAGCCAGATATTAGATTGTTTATTTCACATTTATGCTAAAAATTTGGAAGAATTAAATTCAGGACATTTTTTTTTCATTTTGTGTTTGCCTTTTTAGTGAGTCTGAATTCAGAGTGCTGCAATTCTCTCTTTCTGTCTCTGTTGATCTCGAAGCCCATCATCATTCTTCCTGTAAGATAGGCTGAGACAATAGTGGCACAGAACTCATAGGAGTGGCCAATCAATGTTTGGTTTATCTTGAGGCCCAAATCATAAAAGGGAGCTCATACTTTATGGATAGCCAGTATCCTGAGACTGGATAGTCCAGAGTCTGAGGGCAGAACCAAACACACCTAGCAATAAGAAAGAAAAAGAGAGAGAGAGAGAGAGAGAGAGAGAGAGAGAGAGAGAGAGAGAGAGAGAGAGAGAGAGAGAGAGAGAGAGACAGAGAGAGAGAGACAGAGAGAGAGAGACAGAGAGAGAGAGAGAGAGAGAGAGAGAGAGAGAGAGAGAGAGAGAGAGAGAGAGAGAGAGAAGAAAGGAAGAAAATTGTTGTGGTAAATCTCCTGCCCATAGGGAGTCCATAGAATAAAGACACAAGTCAATAAATATCAAATGAATGCTGCATGCCTAGATTGGGCAGATTTACCATTAAACTACACTATTCCCTGGCTATGAGAGCTCTTAACAACTTTCGGTTTCCTTGGTCAAGGTCTCCTTCATCTTCTCCCTCTCCACCAACTGCCCTCTGCTTCCACCAACTGCCAACTCCTCTCACTCCCATGGCTTTCCTGGTCTTATCCTCTTTGCCTGCCTCTGGCTCCTCCCACTCCTCTTCCACTGCCCAATCACTGGCTGTAGCCTTTATTTAACAAATTTGATTGGACAGAAGGTTTATAAGATTCATTCCTCCTTCGCAGCCCCTCCCAGGAGTGGAATTACCATGACAACAAGAGGCTAGGGCTATCCACCACAGAAAATGACTCCTAATAATAACAATTCCTAATAATGTTAATTCTGTTATACTTACAGATAATTGTCTTATGCAGTCATCAACATAAAGGCTACATCTGAAATCAGATAGGAGCATGTGCAGATACCTACAGGCAGACATTATGTGGAAACAACATCTACATTTTAACTTTCTATGGAGTCCCTCACTTTGGAGATCATATATCTGTATAAGAGGAAGAGATGACATTGCAGGAGTCAGAAAGGATAGAGGATACAAGGAGAACATGGACCACCAAGTCAACTCAGCAGGGCTCACATGGGTTCACAGAGTTTAAAATGGCAAACAAGAGGCTTGCATGAGTCTGTACCTGGTCCTCTACATATATGTTATGGCTGTTAGCTTGGTGTTTTTGTGAGACTCTTTTAACAGTGGTAGCAGGTTTAACTCTATTTTGTCTGTTCTTGGGACATTTTTTCCTATTGACTTGCCTTATTTAGCTTCAATATGAGGGCCTTTGCCTTGTCTTATTGTATGTTGTTGTCTTGTTTGGCTGTTGTTTATTTCATACCTGTTTCTTCCTGAAGAGGTAACAGAAAGGGAGTGAATCTCAGGGAGATGGGAGGTAGAGGTGAGCTGGGAGGATTGGAGAAAGTGAAACTGTAGCTATGATGTATTGTATGATAAAAAAATCTATTCTTAAAAAAACTTTTACAAAATAAAAATAAGATCCTGTAATTCACAGAAAATTTTATGTAGAGTGCTTGAATCAGATGCTTTTTCTTAATAATAGTAAGGCTAAATTGAAAATATATTTTATAATTAATAAATTAGTTAACATCTATGGGGTTTTAAATCTCTCCATTTTTAGTCATCTATGTCACTACACTGAGACCTGAAATTTAAAATATGTCCAAAGATAATTCATATTGCTAGAATACCAAATTATGTTAAAATGTCTTTGTATCTCTTTTCAACTATTAATAATTGCTTTATAAAAATTTATTACTTCACAATAAATGCTTCTACACTTCCTATTTATGGGTTAATATGCAGAAAAAAAGAACCCACAGTTGGAGGGCAGTCAAGTTGACCAGAAACCTCATGATATTTCTGTCTTACATCTCTGAATACATAACACAAATGGAACCTGGACTTATCTTAGGGCTTCTGTTCTCATCGTAATCTGCATACTATTCTGTAGAGATCTGAGGATGATATTTAATCAAAGAAGAAGTCTTTGACTTGTGCTTAGTGGTTTTTAGGATATTTAAAATGTATAACTTGAGAAGTCATGGAAGAATTATTGAAGGAAAAACTTTGTTCAATAGAATTATGTTCTGTAGACTAGCTCCAAGTTATAAAAAGAATAGTTTAAAGAGCACCTTAGTGATTGCCCAACATTTAGACTCTTGTCCCATTTCTAGCACTAAGATATACTCTGTAAAAAAATGCAATTTAAGTTTACCTACTGCTTCTTATGAATATGAGCATTTGAGAATCAAAGATGCAAATAAATGGAGAATTACTTAAAAAATATTGTTCGTTTGCTTTAACAATTGCTATCATTTCAGTAGGTGACAGAGTGAAAAAAGAGAAATCCTTTATCTTTCCATATGTTCTTCAAATGTAACTCATTTTTACATTTATTTTTAAGTATGATACTCATGTTGTTGGACATCATTGAAGTTATTTGCTTTAGTCAATACCTTGTTATACCTGTTTGAGTTTCTTTCTGTACCATTACAAATAGATTACTTTTTCTTGTGTCAATGACATTGCAAAATATTAACACCAATTTTCTTGTAAGCTACTTAGTTCCAGTTATTTGTTTATCTATTTAAGAGGAATAATTGCAAGTTACCATTTTAATGTATATTCATTCTACAAAGAGAGCATTCAGAGAAATTTGTCAAGTATCATGTCTGAGAAATAATATGCTAAAATCAACTGATTCACATAACAAGTGTTTGCTGAATGACTAGTGTTTTAACATCTAAATAGCAGTGAATAAGATGGAATGAAAGTTGTTATTCTCAAAAGGTTTATACTACCTAAACAGAGGATGCATGCTGGTTAAGCAAAGATGCAGCTGCTTCAATTTCAAATATTAAAAATAAAACAAGAAAATTATAAACAATAAGTCACAGCAGCAGGAAGAATGCTTTAGAAGATGCAGCAGGCTTCATCCATTAGTATATATACACAAAAAGTTGTCACTCTTTAGTTTTTATTCATGTTGATTTGAAATGCTTCACATGGTTATTATTTTATGCTACTTTCCCCAGGAAGTGCTAGCTTCATCTCTTAGGGTAAATCCTGGGATGAAAAATGCAGGCTTTTATAAGGAAATGTTTATATTATGAAGACATCTGATTCAATGACTCTAAGATAGATATGAAGCAAAACTTGGTTATTATAAACCTTGGTTAAGGTTTATAAGCTAAATGTTAATGTTTTCAACATTAGTTTACGATGGTTCATTTGTTAAATTCTCTCCCTTAAACTGAATCCTAATGAGGACAATTTATGTCTTGCTTATAATACATAATAAATAAAAATAGCATGATTAAGGAATTTGTCACTCCACATTACAGAATTTCTTCTCAACTGTGTAGTTTCCTAACTACAAAGAAAAGAAGCATATGGGAAGAGAAGGATAAGTCATTAACAGAACTTAAATGGCAGAAGGAATGGTTGAAAATAAGATGACAGAGGGATAGTTTAGGCAATTAATAAAACATTTTAAAGTTCAAATTGCTAGGATATTAGATATATGTAAGGGGATTGGCTAAATAGTGAAAGGTTGGGTATACAGGGTCTTTTTATGACTCTGTGTATTTACCCTGATGAAAGAGGGATCAAACTAAAAGAAAAGTCACTGATATGTCATTCCGTATGTATTATTATTTTATAAACTGCTTTTATATACATTACACCCCAACATTTTATGTCATAAATATTTTATTTCTTTTTCTATATTTATAAGTATCAGTTTGTTCATTATATTAATTCTTCTTTTATTTATTTGTAGGTATAGTAAATTAAAGCCTTACATGTTAGGTTGTAAGAACTCATAATCTCACAATTTTTCAAATTATGTCAATTTATAGTGCTCGGATTAACTTGAAAAGCTTCATGGATATCGATAAGTACTTTACCATTGTACAATATATAGAGATATAGATAGTATATATTGTATATTGTATATACATATTGTGTATATATATTGTATATACATACACATGTACATGTATATATATACAATATACATAACATTTATAATTCACTCAATTAAAATAATTTTCACTAAAATTTTGACATGAGTGTCATATTGATATTCAGTGATCTCAATCAGACCTCAGGTTGGTGCCCATTTTTTCATTACAACATCCAATACCTTTAGACTGCTCAATTCACATGTTCTTTCTTCCTCTCTCCAGCTCTTTGTTTATGACTCCTCTTTGTTATCTGCCACTCACAGGATTGTGGAGAACAAAGGAAACCCTGAGTAAATATGTATTGTTCTATAGGCACAGCCTAGGGAGGATGTTAAAGCTTCAGACACACAAAAATGTCAGGCCTTCTCTGGTCAGAATTATGGGAGTAACAATGCTTTCCCCTGGGCAGATCATGGATATTGGTGAATTGTTTGCTTTTAAATAAAAAAGGTAGATTCAAAAGTCTGTATATCACCTTCATTATCAAGGATGACCTCATGATCATGCTCCCAGGCCACAAACTTCTTCTACATAGAGACTTTATACTGAGATTAACTTGCCAATTTCTTTAATCACACTTCAGAGTCAAGAAAAGAAATACAGCTATTTGAATCTAGACTAAGGGAGACATTTGTGTGTCATGTGAATGCTTTGCTTCCTTTAAACTTACTTATATTTCCTACTAAATTGTCTACTATAAGTATTATAGCACCAGAAGATAAATCTACTGAATGAGTTTACTTGTACCACAAGGGACAGGAAATAATAATTACTTACCTCACTTTTCTTTTTTAACTAATAAATCAGGGGAGGGCCTTATGCCATCAATTATAGAGATTTGATGCGTGCTGTTTTTATTACCCTTAACAATTTATCTTTAAAAATATTATGGATTTAATTATTATGGAGAATCTATGAATTCTCCAAAAATATTTGAAGACTTTGTGATTATAAAAATTGTACAAACTTCATTCCATATGCAGATTTATATATTATTAATGAGCTATCATCAATATAAGAGGAATTTATGGTCCAGAATTCTTCAATCTATTACTACTTCTTTTTTCTCTGCCTAACAAGTATAACTATTTGTCTTGATTCATCTATTATGGTTAATTAATAAACTCTTAAATATAATTTTGGACTCCGCTTATGTTTTAGGATTATTTTTAGTAATAGACTCAGGCACACTTTAAACCCCCAGATTTTATTACAGGAGGAAATAAACAAGCTGATGAATTAACCATCTCCATTTTTAATTCTCCAGAAGAAAACTGGGATGTGGTATGTATTTGTTATTGCAGATATATCCACCGAAATACTGTGGCTTCCTTCTCAGCTTCTAAGTCCCCAGACCATCAAGGATAAAAAAAGGATTAAAAAAAAATGGTAGTCACTAGCAAGATCACAAATGTCAGCTAAAGAGCAAAAGGACATATTGAGCATATCATCAGAAGTCAAGGATGCCCACCTTTGGTCACGTTAAGGCCCTATGCACTGAAGATGAAGTTATTTGATAAAATACAAAATATTATGTTCCTTGGGAATATTTTTTATAGTATGCTAGTTGCTTTTGAACTGTGCATCTATAGTGAGTGCCCATGAGCACTAGTCATTTAATGCTCTTCATCCTGCTTTGCTTCAGCTTTTATATTGGATAGATCCATTTTCTGTTACCTTTCAAAATGAATGTATTTATGCCAATGTTGGGACTGTAATGTTCTTTCATTCACCTGAAGTAGGAACTAATTTTTTAAGTTTCATTGTGATTTAAATAACTTTCTATTTGTATAATACATTTATATTTTTATTAATCTATATTCTATATTTATACTCTACATTTTATATTCTAATATTCTATATGTTCCCATTATAACATTTATATTCCTATTAATGGCAAATATAAGCTTATTCTCTAGAAGATATCAGAAATTCTAATCACATAGGTGTATTTTCAAGTTATTTTCTAGATTTTCTGACTAATATAACAATGTAACCAACAGTAATAGACAGTTTAGATCTTCATAACAAGGTGTTCTTGGTGGAAGGGTATTACAGACAGTGGTTTCATTGATATAATATTATTCATGTTTATAGTTTTGCCTACACATAGTTTATAATTAGATTTATTTGTGATTCCTCAAATCAAAACTGTTGCCGATGTCCTGCTATTTAAAAATTTTAAAACAATATGGGAATGGGAATATTGTCCAAGAATGAAGTCGTGTAAGGAGATTTCTGAATGCTTGTGAGAAAACTTCAAGCCAGGAGTCTTGAGATCTCAGTGTCTTCAAAACACAATACACTTCTTGGAATGGGTTTCATGCTCCTCTCAGATGTAGTGGATAGAGGATAAGAGAAAGTTAATGCAGATTGTTCATTAACACTGGCTATAGTTATCTGTTTGTATGACTTTATGGAAAAGCATATTTATGCCATGTGTAGGAAGCCTGTCACATGTAACTTGTCCTTGTAATTATCTTTATTTGTATGACTATTCTTATAGCTTCTGAATATATATTATCAGGTACTCTGAATAATGTTGATTATTACATAAAACTTTAGTCCATCTCATTTATTTACTCAATTCCTCCAAACCCACTGCCTCTAGAACATTAGAAAATACATACTTGTAGATACTTTCACACACATATAGAATATGCCTTTCCTCCTCACCTCATTAAATTTTCGCTTACTTGACTACACACTGGGACATAAAGCAAGTCTCAACTAATGCAAAATCACCCTGCACCCTATGTGAGTATCATGGATTAAAGCAGGCTGTAAACAATTGAAACAACAGAGAGCTTATAAACTCAAGCAAATTGAAGAGAAAATTACTAAATGAAAAATTGACCAAGGCAGAAATGTTAAAAGCTTGACAATTTTTTAGGTTTGAATGAAAATTAAAACATACCATACTCAAATTTATGTGACACAAGAAAAGTGCTAAAAGAAAAGTTCATAGCACTAAGTGACTGCACAAAAGAAAGAGAAAGAGAGAGAGAAAATTTTAGAACAAAATTTAAAAATGATATACAAAAATAGTAATCAAACTAAGGGCAGAAATCAATAAATGGAAATAAGCAAATAACAATAAAAAGCATCAGTGAAACAGTGCATTGGCTCTTTGAGAAAACCATTAAGTTTGACAAATCTTTAGCCAAATTAACTAAAAGGTAGAGAGCAAAGATATCAAATAACTAAGTTAGAGAAGAAAGTAGAAACATGAAAACAGACATAAAATCCAGAAAATCATATTTATATGCTTTAAAAACTCTACTTTAAGAAACTGGAAAGTTTCAAAGAATTGGATACATTTTTATATTGTTTCACTAACAAGATTCAATCAAATACCGATTAGCAACTTAAACAGCCCCATAAACTCTATAAATGGGAATAGAAGCAGTAACTAAAAGCTTATAATAATAAAAAATAAATAAATAAATAAAACTCTATGACAAGATGGTATTTACATAGAATTCCACCAGACTTTGGAAAAGGAATTAGCACCAATAATACACAAATTATTCTACAAAATCAAAATAGTAAAACCTTACCTGATTCTTTTTATGAGACCACATTACATTGATAGTAGAACCACATAAACACTCAACCAACAGGGAAAGATACAGATCAGTTTGAACATAAATGGAAAAATCTCAAGAAAATACTTGCAAACAGAATACAAGAACACATTACAATGATCATCTACCATAATCAAGTAGGCATCATCCCAGAAGTACAAGAATGTTAATGTTTCAGCATATGCAAATCAGTCTTAAGAACAGTGAGAAAAGTATAGAAGATAAATAAATTGGAAATGAATAATTGGAATAATTTTTGGCAGATTTTATGATAGTATACATAAGTGATTCTAAAAAATTCAACAACGAAACTCTTATAGCTGATAATCATGTTTAGCAATGTAGCTGGATACTAAATTAATACACAAAATCAATAGCATTCTTTCATATAAATGGCAAATAACTAAGAAAGAAATTAGAAAAACATTCCATTGTACTTGTTTCAAAGTAATATCATGAGATAATTTGAAACAATCAAGTGAAAGACTTGTGTGATTAAAAGGTTTAACACACTGAAGGAAAAAAATTAATATCAAATTATGAAAATATCTTTCATGTTCATGAAACAAAAAAATTGTAGGAATGCAATTTTGTTGCATAAATTAGAATTCATACAACAAAAATTGCATTTCTCCCAAAAGCAATCTATAGATTCATTGCAGTCACCATCAAAATTGGAACATAATTCTTCATAGACATTGACATTACAATATCCGGCTTCATGTAAAACATATAAGAAACATAATAGCTAACACAACCTTTAGAAATAAAAGACCTCCAAGATGTACCATGCCTAATTTCAAGTGTTGTACTACAGAGCTAATAAATATAAGAATAAATGCAGCATGGTATTGGCACAAAAACAGACATGTAGACAAATGGATATAAATCCACATACTTATGAACACCTGATTTATTTTAAAGAAACCAGGAATATACACTGAAAAAATAAAAACATCATATTCAACAAATGATCTCTTCAAACTAGATAAATGCATATAGATCCATACTTACAACCCTGCACAGAACCCAATTCCAGATATCAAAGAATTCATCAAAAGAGCAGATTAGCTGAATTGGATTGAAGAGAAAGTGTGAAATAGTTTGAGCTCATAGGTACAAGGAAAGACTTTGTAAACAGAACACAAAAGTCAAATGGGACCATATGAAACTGAGAAGATTCTGCTCAGCAAATACAATGCCATTAGGAGAAATTGGCAGGCTAAAGAATTAATAAAAACAAATACCAACTACACATCCACTAGAGAGTTAATACCTAAGGTATATAAAACACTCAAAACATGGACATAAAGAAAACAAATAATCTAATTAAAAGTGAGGAGCATATTTAAACAGAGGATGCTCAAGAAAGAATCACAAGCTTGAGGATTGCTGAAATAAAAGTGCAACATCCTTAGTCATTAGGTAAATACAGATTAAAACTACTTAGAAATTACATGGTACAACAATTAGAATGGCAAAATTTAATAAAATGAATGACAGCTCATGCTGATGAGAATGCCAGAGATAGGTGAAAAATCATCTATTGCTGGTGGGAGTGCAAACTTGTATAGCTGCCATGGAAATAGTGTGATAGTTCCTTGGGAATCTGAAAATAGATCTACATAAAGATTCTGCTATATGACTCTTGGGTATATATGCTTAGAATGCTTCATCGTTTGACAGAGAGACACTTGCTTAACTATACTCATTACTGCTCAATTCACAATATTCAGAAATTGGAAACAGCCTAGATACTCAATAACAGATGAAAAATGTGAAATCATTACTAGGCCATATAAAAAAGAAAGTTTTGTAATTTTCAGGTAAATAGATGGTGCTATTCACAGAGGTTAGGTATAAAATAAATGTATAGTATTAGGGAGGGGGTGAATCACCCTGAGGAGAGAAAATAGAATAAGTATTTATAGATAAACAAACTCACAAAAACTGTGGCAATATAGACAAGGTCAGCACAGGTCTACAACCTATGTGGTTCCAGCTCTCAAATGAGAAGAGAACACAAACCTTAATTCTTACCCGTAAAGTTATCATTAATTAATAGACACTTGCATATAAAAAAGTTAATTTTATTCAATAGTGTGTAACTATGAATTAAAATCAAATTTATTTATGTATAGTTAAGGCCCATGTCCAGCAGTCAATGACCAACAGAAAATGAACTCAAAAGAATTTTTGGAGGTTATTGGCTCTTAAAATATTTTTAGGGCATTGCTTACTTTTTTCCCTTTTTAAAGATCATGTATGCCTATATTATGTCTTCCAGTTTTGTGGTTTTATGGTTTTACAATGTGTTGTATAAAGATGCGTGTCTCTGCATCTATATCTGTTTCTTATACTTTTTCTTTTGCTTTTTTCTGCTGTTTATTTTTTCCTATCTCGGCTATTTTATATTTTATCCTCTTCCTTCTCCTTTTTCTACTTTTTTTAAAATTATAATTACTATTTTTCTTATCATTATTTAGATGTCTTTCTTAGGTGAATCAGAAAAGTGTTAGATTCAGAAGTGAAGTGTAGAGGAATTGGAAGGATTTACAGGGGACAAACAGTAAGAAAAATATATTGCTTGAAAATTATTTATATGAAAAATGAAAAATTTAAAATTTCTAAATATGCAAGCTGCTAAGGAAGGAAGGATAGTGAGTTTTGAGAATGACAGATCCTTTCAACAAACAGTAAGAAAAATATATTGCTTGAAAATTATTTATTTATATGAAAAATAAAAAATTAAAATTTCTAAATATGCAAGCTGCTAAGGAAGGAAAGATGGTTAGTTTTGAGAATGACAGATTTTTTTCAACAAACTTGACCTGACTAGAAAGGCATTCTTGGTTCTGCTTTTTAACTTGGCATGGAACTCGAAATATTTCATGTTTCCTGACTTTCAAAAGTGGTAGATTTAGCCTTATATTCTAGCTTTAAACTTTCATATTTTCAACCAAAATAAGGAATTGGGTAGGAAAATTTTGCCTCTTAATGGCTATCATGGTATGTCAGAGGTTGAGAATATTTCTTGATTTTTCAGAGGACTTTAGTTGTATAATCAGTGTCCACAGGGAGGTTCACAGCTCTCTATGAATCCATTTCCAGGGTTCTGATTCTTTTTTTCTGATCTTCATAGGCACTTCATGCAGATGCGAAAACGTACACATGCAAGCGAAGTACCCATAAACATCAAATTAAAAAAAAAGTTTAAATTTAAAAGTCTCTTGCCTCTGAAGTAATGGATATGTGGGTTGTAGGCAACTATAAGATTGGCTCCCATATAAGGAAATGTTTGAAATTGTAAATTTGTAAATAACCCAGGCATAGCACATTTCTGGCAAACATATATATAAATGAAAATAAATACATATGCTACTTTTGGAAATATTTTATTTGTTTTTAACCATAACTCTTATCAATTGTAATACTATTTTGCTGCATCTAGTACTACATAACAGAAAATATACTTTGTTGGTACTACACACAGGTAAACATGCGAACGTGTATTTCTATATTTCTATATGTATTTCACATTTATTTGTAACATATGAAGGATTAGGTGTTTAATGAATTAATTGCAGGTGTAATCTGTTCATACAATATGCAGTATAGTGTCAACAGTGGCAAAACAGACTGTAGTAGGTATACATCCTTTCTTATGATAATGATTACATATTACATTTAGACAGATAAATATAGTACAGCTTTTGGGACTAAATCAAGACATATACCTTAATCTTTACAGAGCTTTAGTCATCCATGAATCAGTAATTTTCATGAGTTCTGTACAGCCTGATGAGGCAGTATCTCGTAACATACTTTAAAGCTATTTGTGCATGGGTTTATGGTTCTCTTTGGGCTATTTAGAACAAAAATTAGATATACTCTGCCAAAAATGTAAAAACTACACCATTCTTTCTTGAAGGTTAGGGTAAAGGTTCATGGCTAGTGATTCTGCACATTTATGTTCAACACTTTTTTACTCTGCAATAAAAACATCTGAGCTTTTCTGAAAAGATAATAAGGCATAGCTCAAAATATTTAATTACTGTCTTAATTCATAATTCAAAGGAGATCAGAGATACCGTCTTGGCTAACTTCAACATTCTTGTAAGTCAGCCTTCTCATTAAAAGTTTTAAACTCAAAGGCCTTACACAAACTGTGATAATTTGATGTCAGTTTTGAAAAATTACTTCCTCATTCATTAAGCCATCTGGGAAACTGGTGTTTTGTTATATTCATCTCTGCTTCTTTCCTATTGTTCTGAAAACATATTGGACAGCTTTTCCTCCATGTGAAAATCAAGGTATCATAAAGTAACTGTCAGCATTCCACTTAGACCATACACAAACACTAGAACAAACATGACAAAACAAGAAACACTTAAACAGGGTTGAATCCATTGAAGTATGTTTTAAGATAAATATCTACACAAAAAGCTCTGTATAAATGCACTAAAATTTTATGTACATAAAGATTCATATGAAAAGCACTTGTAAATAAAAATATATTAGTTTTTATGTACATACAGATTGAATTCTATTTATTGTGTAGTGCTGATGTCAAATTCTTATCACTTTACTATTTATTAAATACTAGATTTCTGGTATCAGATATGTACTTTATAAATGGTCATGGCTTGTTGTCTTATCCTGTTGTCTTTCAGATGTTTTAACCTTCATGCTTGCACAGTGCCTTAGCTATAAATCAAACAGATCCTGAAATTTACCAGATCTGACCAATTTTATAACTAGGCCTCCATGAATCTGTACGTGATTATTCTCAGTATAAATTTCCTTAATAAATTATGGACTTTTCCCCCCATCTCTCTATCAATATTTACCACCATTAAGGGTCTAGAGGAGTTTTTCCTAAAGGTAGAGAATTTTCAGAACTATGTGTTCTCTTCTAGTGCATATACAAACATCAAGGAGGATCAATGTTTACATGCATTTCTAATTTGTATTTTTAGTCTCCCTCTAACATCATTTTTTAGACCCTAGCAGCATTGTTGTCATAGCATTAAAGGGTTTTTTTCTCACCCGTCCTTCATAATGATAAATATTACTTCTAAAAATGTTTTACTAAGGGCTGGGGAGATAGTTCAATTAACTTCAATGAACTACCCACCTTGGATATCCCTACGACAAAAATTGGGATTAAAAAGTTATATTATTGTATTTGTGTGATTTCAATGCTAAGCTTTCAAAGACAGGTGGATTCTATATCTCACTGGTTAGCCAACATAGATGATTTGACAAGCTTCATGACATTGAATGACACTGGCTTAGAAATAAAATGGTGGGTCTATAAGGAATGATAGCAGAAGTTGCTCACTGACTCCCCCCCCCCAGAGAGAGAGAGAGAGAGAGAGAGAGAGAGAGAGAGAGAGAGAATAAAATGTTTTTGAATGAATGAATGAAAATTATCACCTCAAACTTGATGTTAAAACTTCTTAAAAACTTATTTTCTAACATATTATCACATGTTCATCAGATGTGGATGTTATTTTCATGTTCCCAAGAGCACCCATAATAAAAACAAATCGCTGTATCTATTAGTCATCTGATGATGAACAAATAAAACCTGCCTAGTTTGTCTTATTGGCTCCTGATCATTCTGCTAAAAATAAGAATCCAAATCAAAACCACTTCTTTTCTTCCAATACATAAATTAACTTCCAGTTTTCCATTCTTTTCTTTCCTCTTTTCACATTTTTTGTTTGTTTTCCCTCCTCATTTTTAATAGAAACTTAATTGGATTCCTGGTGCTTTCTTAGCTTGCTATGCAGCTGCATAAACATCAGCTTTCTGAATAGCTGATTTTGTGTTTCTGGAATCCTCATTCATTGCATGGAGTACAGTTGTCCTTGCAGTTACTGAAAAATCAGCAGACAGCAATGGTTTGGCTACTCAGTTGAACTTTAGCATCTGATATGTGTAAATCTAAGTGTGACCCTATAATGATGCATAATTCCTCTAGTAGTAAAATCTCTGAAGACTTTATTCCACCACTTTCTCCTCATCACCATCATCCTCGCCCTCTAGCTCTTCTTCCTTCTTCTCCTCTTCTTTTTTGTTCTGCCTCTAACAGAGTTAGCCCCCAAAAAACTGAGCAGTTTGATTGAAGATAGAATTCAATTGCATACCTTAACTACTTAGAATAAACATTTCTTCAATAGCTAAAGCATAAAGGTCATTCTAATTGAACATTCTGTCCTTTTGATGGAAGGTTTGTTTTTAGGTTCACTGTTTGATAATAGGAAAGATACATCTTTGTAGCCCTTCTTCTAAAAGACAGTTAATGAGTTTTTGATTTCCAATGCCAGTAAAGTTATAATACAATTAGAATGGGATAATGTAACCAAATATAGTGCTGTTAAACAAGAAAACATTTTAATGAAGATGGTAATATTATAACAGTACATAGTTATATATAAGTTATATGCTTTCTTCTTTGGGTTTAAAACTGAAAATAGCAATACATTTTAAATCATAAAACCTAAAGTACCATACATAAAAACTATGTTCTATTAAGTTAAATGACTTTTCCCTTTTAGAAATCATAAACATTTGCATTACAATAGGCATTGCATATAACAACTCAACTAATTAAGAAAAATACATGATAAAGAGATAATAAAAAACTTTCCATATTTCATCTAATGCTATTGTGAACATAAGGTAAATGTATTTTTGCAAAACTGACCAACCAACCAATCAAACAAACAAACAAAACAGGAGGAATCCATGATTAAACATAAAGAAAACAAGTGCAGTGATTTAACAATCCATGCATCTCTTTCTCCAGGGGTAAAATCAGGGCTATCCATCAATATGTCTCAGCCTATTACACTGTTGAAATGTTGTAAGTGCATTATAATTTTCAAAATAAAAAGAAACTACCCCAAATGTATGTATGTTTGTCCACTTTCAAAATGAATGCTATAGAATCAAATAACACTGGAATAAAAGGATGAGTCTTAAAGATAAATATTAGGTTTCATCATATAATAAATTTTGAAATTTTACCTCTCTGCAAATTAGGTAATCTTCATATTTTAATAATGACTTCATTTGAAAAGTTTAATGAGTAATAGGAACTAATTTTGTAGTAATTGCACCATGCAAAAATTCTGTGAATTTTCATTTTAATGAAAAGAAAAAACAAGTAACTCAGTGGCTTCTGGTAATTTAAGAAGGTCTTCTCACCTGAAAAATAGATAAACCATGAGGTTATGAAAAATGAGGCTATGTTTAATATCTAATGAATATTTGTTGATTTTCAGCAGCCACTTGCATTTTAGAGTACATTGTCTGTCCCTATAAAATCCTTTGACATTCCACTCACCCTCACATCACAACTTTTGTGGTAACATCATTATTTGTACCTTGTGAAAGTTTATAAAACTCATAACAGTTGTTAAAACTTCTATTTCCAGAGATGTTTGGAATTAATTCTATTTTTAAGTGGATTTAGTGTTCTTATCCAGATTCTTAGTGACAGGTGTTTCATTTCAGGTTTTATTTTTCTTTGCTTCATCACATATTTGACTTATCAAGTTTGCATTTTTCCTTCAAAGTGATCCATAAATACCACATTTCCTCATATTCGGCAGCACTGACAATATTCATCATTTTGTACTGCTTTATTGTCCTTCAAGGATAACTTCGCTATATGTAAAATACCGGTTAAATTTTTATTCTTCTTAGAATTATGTTAACTATTGCATGTTAGTTTTTTGTCTACTCCTCTTTTTTTGGAAATTTATGCTTTCGAAAAAGAATAAATCTAAGGTGAAAGTAAACTATTTCTACATTTAATATTTTTTTTCATTTAATATTTTTTACTCAATTATTTGAATGATGGAATTTGTCTCTTTGAAATTAATTAATTAATTTTATGTAGTACCAATTGCCACTTGAATACTATTTTTACTAACATAAGTCATAATATATTTATTGGTTAAAATCTTATATTTTCTTTCTCCCTTTGATTTCTTTCATAAATTCTGTTTAACTATTTAAATATTAAAAGTATAAAAATTTAAATTGGAGTTCTCAAAACTGCTGAGGGTCATGATAATTTCTTTGAGATGGAGGGCAGCCTAGTGAATAAAGACAGAAGGAATATTATCAAGTTACTTTTATGAGGATATGGTTACCCTGAAACCTAAACCACATAAAGACCAAACAAACAAACAAAAAACGTTTACAGATTAATTTTCAGAAAATATAAGTAAAGCTTTTCAATAAGATACCTGAAAATGGAATCCAAGATTACATCAAAATGATCATGCACCATGATCAAGTATGCTTCATCAAATTAGACAACAGAAAGACATTAAGGGGATCAAAACTTGGGGATAAATAGTTAAAATAACTTTATTTGTAGATGATATAATTGAATATATAATAACCCTAAAAATTCTTGGGAAAAATCCTACAGCTACAAAATACTTTCAACAGAGATTCAAAATTAACTCCCCTAAATTTATAGCTCTCATTGATACAAATGACAAAGAATTGAGATAGAAATGAGGGAAACAATACCTATCACAGAAGATCCCATAAAATAACTCTTGGGGTAACATTTCTCAAACAAGTAAAAACTTGTATGATAAAAAAAATCTTCTTTTACACTACAGGTACTTTGGATATATATTATGATAGTTGATGTTTTAATAGTTTTATGATATTTTAGTGTATGCAAACCTGGATGTCTATACATGTTGCTTGAAATTTTTCTTTGATTCTTTTTATTTATTATTATTATTATTATTATTATTATTATTATTATTATTGCTTGTTTCTATTCTAGTGAGAGAGAAAAAGAGTGTGAATTTGAATGTGTGGAGTGGTAGGTAGCATCTATGGAATTGGAACCCATAATCATAATATATTTTTTATATATTTATAAATATATAAAAAATATAATATATATATATTTTATATATTTTATAAATTTAATATATTTTTTATATATTTTATATATATTTTTAATATATTTTTTATATATTTTATATTTAATATAATATATAATATATATATTTTTATATATTTTTTATATATTTTATATTTTTTTATATAAATATAAATTAATATATTTTTTATATATTTTTATATATATAAAATATATTTTTATATATTTTATAAAACAAGTAATTGCAATAAAATTAGAAATAAAAATAATGCAATAAATTATTAAAGAAAATGTTTGTTTTCCTGAAACATATACAAAAATTCCATTCATTTTTCTTTACTACTAATAATGCTTAAAGGTGCTAGATTCAGTTTTCATGTTTTTATTGGGTTACACAGGTTAAATTTTCTTCATTTAGATACAAGCAAGTTCTGTGTTGTTTACTCATGAGTACTCTGCATCCTGGTTCTTCTATTATTCTGTTTCTTCAGAAGTTTAGTATTGTAGGCAGTCCTCTTGGACTTTATGGTAGTAAGGAAGGTCTAGAAAAAAAGATAAAGTATGGTTTATATTAATTATGTTTGTTCAACTATATGAAAAAGACTCCTTTCTCTAGAAATGTCTGACCACTGTACCTTCATAGAAAGATATATTGTTAGTTCAGATGTCCTTTATTTCATAAAAACCTTAAGCACCATATTTGTAACATAAAGAATCAACTTTTTCTACTAATATTTTCATTTTACTTATTTATATCCAATAATATTTGATTTTCAATTTCTATTAAGTTAGAATGTCCTCTGAGCACCAGAAAAAGAAGGGATATAAACACAGTCTTTGTCCCCCTTCTCTTCACTTCAGGATATGTGTTATGTTTCTCAGTATCTATGTGCATCCAATAACAAATGTTGAAGTAGGGTAAAATCTTAGGGTGCCAATCTATATCTTGTGTCTCTTTACTGGATTGTTTTAGCTTAAATTCTCAAATTTTTTAATAAAACTATTTAGTGAAGGTTATGGTTTTCTTAATGCTTTGTGACTTAGATTTTTTTTATCATTATTATTCAGAAAGTCCTCCTTACTTTTTCTGTGTCTTTTATTATCCATTCTATATTAATGACTATCTATGTTTAGTAGTCATGTGAAAGAAAAAGTCAAGAGGGTATAAAAATATGTGAGAATTTCTATTTAATTTAGAAGAATCTTCTCTTTCAATTCATGTTAGATGAAAAAACCCCAGGTGCTAAGAAGTGATGAGTAACAAGATGACAAAGACAAAATTTCTTGTTAAATCTACTGTAATTTATCTTTAACTTTTGTTTTCAGGAAGGAAGACCAAAGGAATCTAAGCTCTGATGTGTGTGGTTGGACATGAAGACAAATCCTTTAAAAATATCATGAATTTTGAATTGATCTAGGGGAAAATTGATATAGGTTATAAAAACTCAATGTACTGTATAAGGAAGTGATGGAATATAAAGATATAATGAAATTATTACATATATTATTACATATACATAGTGTATATAATATATATTTTTAGATAATGAAAATATATAAAATGTGATAAAGTTAGCTCTGATTTTAATTATCAGAATGTATCTATTATTTTCAGCCAAACATTGTTTTGTTAAAGGTACACTCTAGCTTCAGCCTATTTCACAATGTAGTCTCATTTCTAGTCATGAAAAAAAATACATATTAATATATATGGGTCATTATTGTTAGTACAGAATTCAGGTTATTTGGAATTAAAGCTTCTGTCAAACACTGTTTAAAGCCATTCTCTTCTTTACTTACCAATGTCTAAACATGGAATAGTATGACATTTGATAGAGAGATGAGCACATTCTCACTTTCATACTATGTTCATATACGGCCACCTATTGGTCTTCTAAATATAGTAAAGAATTTGTAAATATTGTGGCCTTTTCTATAGTACTAATCGAGGAAATCCAAATACATTTTATTTTGCTTAAAAGCCTTAAAGTTCTGGGGTGTCTTTCTTGGAAACTGGCTGATAAAGATTACCTTACCTAGAACTTCTTATACCAGGAAAAACAAATATTGGCCCTGTAGGCACTGAAAAGAATGTTTTCTTCAGTTTGTAGGGTCTTCTTATCATAAAGTCAATATGATAATTTTCTACCTTTTCTAATCTAAGGAAGAAGTAGCCACTCATTTCTGAATTTATATACTTTTTATTTCTAAAAGATGCATCATGATGTTTTCTGCTGTTATCTTCCTTTTGCTTGAAGTTTTCGCTTTAATTTTTTCTTAGCATGTTTTTCATTTGAAATTATTATCTTTCAATAATTTGATATTATTATTAAATAATTGCCTGCTTCCCTTTTCTCCTTATAAGCCCTCAAACATACCTCTCTTCACTCTACCTGCACCATAAATATTTGTCTTTATATGTACAATTAAGTGTAGTCCTCATTCCTCATCAAGAAATTATCTATTTGCAACAGAAAGAGACCATGAAAGAAAGCTAATACCATTTAGAGAAAACTACAACTATTCAAAATGTAGTGCTGTGGAGCTGAATCCCAAGTGGATATGTCTGTAACAAAAGTCTCTTTTTTCTATTTTATTTGATATTTTACTTATTTACATTTCAAATGTTATCCCCTTTCCCCATCCCCGCACCATTAATAACCTATCGCATCCCTCTTCCTTCTTTTCTGCTTTTATACAGTTTAAATTACATGCATGTATTAAGGTCAGTTCTAGGTTGAGGGACTATCAATGTGATAGATACAAATAGACAAGAAACAAGCAAAACAATAAACCCAGATAGTCAAAGAACATGCAGGACAATAAACAGAGTCCCATGATCACTCTTGTGATTGCTATTTCTAAGGGATTATCATCATGACCAAAATATCTGAGCCGACTTCCCTGTACTAGTCCAAAGTCATTTTCATGCCTGAAGCCTACTTCTCTGTTCTAGTTTAAGATTTAGATTTCTGCCTGTAATTCCTTATTTGTTCTAGTCTAGGATTTAGATTTCTGCCTGAAGTTACTTCTTTGTTCTAGCTTCATGTCAGATTCCTGCCTGTATTCCATTTTCTTGTCCTTGGCCAATGTCAGATTCTTGCCAGGCAGCCCCAAAAGCTCTCCACATCTCCCATTTTTTTGTTACAGAAACCAGACTGAGTCTGTCTTAGGTTGTTCTGACAAGAGTGCCTTCCTTACCCATCATGGAATATACATTATCAAAAGCAATGCACTTCTGCCTTAGATTGGTAGGGCTCTGTTCGAAAGCTTATCTGTTCTTGGCTTGCCAACCTGTGAAATTAATAGCTTTGTCTGGGGATCCATTTTCAGTTTCAAGTCATGTACTCTGTCTGCCAACCTTCAACAGAAATCTTGCACCTAAGAGTCTGGATCATTATTGAAGAAGTAGCAGAAAGAGTCTAACAGCCAGAGGAACAAGGGGTTTGCTAATTAAATTTTTTATATAAACCTACCATTCTTAAAATGAGGCTGTGGACTTCTTCAAACATATATGAAGTGATTTTTACAAGTATGCATATAAATTTCAAATAGATAAGCATAAAAATTCTCATAGCACAAAATCAAGGTCAATAATTGGAGAGCCAACAATAAATAAATAAACCTGGACTCATCGTTTCTTATGAGCATAGGTGCCAACTATGAATTATATTTCAAGATAATTTTGGAAAATATGGGCAGAATATTACAACATCGTAAGCCTAGATATTTAGTGTAGGCTTAGATTTTTCAAAACTTAGTATTAATAAGGGTTCTTAAATATTTTAACCTCCCTGCTAGCTTACCACCAGAGATAGTGGAAAGGAAATGTTAATAGACCAAAGGATGATGAAGACCTGTTTAGAAATTGTTCTTTGGAGTAAATCTGAATTGGTTTCTCAGGATACCAGCAGTAAAGTTTACACAAATCAGTAGCAGCAACTAGATCCACTGATAGACACCACTAAAGAAGCAACAATAACAGAAGAAACCACAAGGCTCTACCAATCAACCTGAGTCTGCAGAAGGCTCTGGAACATCACCAGAAATTCTTTGATGGCATTCCTCTCTATGAAATCATGACAAATGATTACCAGAAAAGAATGGCAAGGTGAACTAATACCATTAGCATAACCAGCATCAGCAATTCCTAATGATGGCCAACAAAGAATGGGAAGGCATATAAATACAACACTGCAACATCCACTGTCTGGTTATATTCATACTCTTTCCAAACATCATGTTCTTGCAAGCATTTACTCTAGGAAAACATCATGTGGCCATTTTTGAGTCTTCTTCCAGAAAATAGCACATGTCTCTTCTCAGCAAAACATCTTCCCATGAGTCTTTGTCAGCAAAAAACATTCTTTCATAAGACAGTTTCCAGAAAAACATCACATGACAGGACTGAGTCATCACAGAAACCAGAAATTTTTACATAGATATAGATATCAAATATTAAATAATTTTCTATATTGGTGTATAGCTCAATCATCGAAGTTATAGACATGGGATTCATCCTAAGTACTGAAAAACAATGTCTTGAGGTAAATTTCATATTGCCATAATATTAGAAACAGCAATCTACATTTTGCCCTTTATTTGTTGGATACATTTCTTAAGTTATATATTTAATTATTTAAGATAATCAATCTTTCTCTAAAATGATTGTTAAGAATTTTCTTTTTTAATTTATTGCTTCACAGTCTCTTATATGAGCACTGTATTTACATTATTTTCTCTATCTCTACCCACAAATACTTCTGTGACCCTTTTCTCAAGTCAGGGCCTCTTATCTTTTCTTCTTTAGTTGATATATCCATATCTGTATCTCTATCTATCTATCTATCTATCTATCTATGAGTTTATAATATATTTATATGTATAATATATGTATATATTATGTGTGTATGTATGTGTGATATACAAAGTTATTATGAGTTTATTTGGTATTAGTTAGAGCTTACTACTTGCTATTTGGAATTTGAAAACCTGTCAAGAGAATTTGGCTATCTGCTGACAATTACAATTTTGGGGGTTACAGGGCACTTACTTACTTGGCATAGGCCAGGGCTACTTTCAGTACTAGTATAGCAAAATCAAAAAAAAAAAAATCTAGGAACTATTATGCCTATTATGCCTCTTTCTAGAAAACTTACATTCATCCATATTTTTCTTTCTATTATTGCCTTTTGAACAAACTGTGACACACATTTTCCATGAGAAGAATGAATTCTATTCTTACTAACACATTAGCAAACTCTGGCCCTAGTATAGATTGATCCACTCAATGAAAAGTTTTTTCAATAAAAAGCAATTTTCCAGTTGCTTTTAATGGGTGTCTATTTGTCATGATGTTCTGATAAATACATAATCAATGTTAATAGAAATTTTAAAAGTGAAGAAAAATGTGTTCAGTATAATCTAATATCTACTATAGCTTTTTATTTTACTTTGAATATATCAAGAGATTTTTTTCTTGACAAAATGACCTAAAATTATATTTTTATTTTTCTAACTCCTTTTTCTGAAGGCATCCCTGAAGTTTCTCTACACACAAGACAACTGGGCAAATGTCCCAACAGTCTAAAAGTCTCACTGGAGTTCTGCTGCACACAGAGAAACAGAAACCACAATCAATAGGCTACTCTCTGGAGATCATTTACACATAGCACAACAGCTTGACTGTGCCTATGAAGACCTAAGAGTCTGAAGGCCTCCCTGGAGATTTGCTTCAGTCAGAGCAACAGATCTGCTTCTTCTCTGCCCCTCTAAAGACTGCAGAGTCAGAAGATCCTACAGGAGGTCTGCTGTAGCCGGAACCATAAGCCTACCAGGAGACCTTAATCAATCAAGGAACAAAAGGAACCCAGACCTGAAAACACCAGGGACAAACAGATGGTAAGAGGCAAGCACAAGACTATAAGCAATGGAATCCAATATTCATGGGCATTGTCAGAACCTAATCCTCCAAACACAGTAAGTCCTGAATACACCACAAAACCTGAAAATCAGGAAGCTGACATAAATCCCTATCTCATGAAGACAATAGAGCCCTTTAATGAGGATATAAATAATTCACTGAAAGAAATACAAGGAAACAGAAGCCATAAAAGAGGAAACAAATAAATCCCTTAAAGAAATACAAGAAAACACAATCAAACAGGTAAAGGAATTGAATAAAGCAGTCCAAGACCTAAAAGTGGAAGTAGAAACAATAAAAAAAATACACAAATGGAGGCAACACTGAAAATAGAAAACCTATGAAAGAGGTCAGAAATTATAGATATAAGCATCACCAACAGAATACAAGAGATAGAAGACAGAATCAGAGGTACAAAAGAAACCTTAGAAGAGATTGACACAACTGTCAAAGAATTTCAAAACATAAAAAACTCCTAACCTAAAACCTAAAAATCCATGAATTATGCCACCTAAAAAATAAACATGATTGGAACTAAAAATATCTGTCAATATTATTAGCTTCAACTCACCTATAAAAAGACATAAGCTGAAAGGTTAGACACACAAACAGCATTTTGCTGCATACAAAAAACATACCTCAGTAACAAAGACAAACACTACATCAGCATAAACACATGGAAAAAGGTATCTCAAGAAAATGGTTCCAAGAAACAAGCTGGATTTGCCATCCTAATATCCAATAAAGTAGACTTTCAACCAAAAGTTATCAAGTGAGATGAGAAAGGACACTTCATTTTCACCAAAGTCTAAGTCCATGAAGAGAAAGTCTTAATTCTGAACTTATATGCCCCAAATGCAAGGGCACCCACATTCATAAAAGAAACTTTATTAAAGCTCAAACACACATTGAATTCCACACAACAATAGTGGGAGACTGCAACACCCCACTCTCACTAACAGACAGGTCATTGAAAATGATACTAAACAGAGACACAGTGAAACTAATAGAAGTTATGAACCAAATGGATTTAACTAATATCTATAGAACTTTTCACCCTGAAACAAAAGAATACACCTTCTTCTCAGCACCTCATGGTGCCTGCTCAAAAATTGACCCTGTAATTGGTCACAAAACTGATTCAAGAAGATTGAAACAATTCCATGCATCCTATCAGATAAGCACAGAAAAAGATTATTCTTCAACAAGAAAAACAACAAAAGACATACAAACACTTGGAAACTGACAACTCTCTACTCAATGATAACTTTGTCAGGGAAGAAATAAAGAAAGAAATTAAAGACTTCCTGGAATTCAATGAAAATGAAGAAATAACCTACCCAAACATATGGGACAAAATGATAGCAGTGCTAGGAGAAAAATTCATAACACTAAGTGCCCTGGTAAAGAAATTGGAGAGATCTTACACTAGAAACTTGAAAGCACACCTAATAGCTCTAGAACAAAAGGAAGCAAACACACCAAAGAGAAGCAGAATGTAGGAAATAGTCAAACTCAGGGCAGAAATCAACCAAATAGAAACAAAGTAAATGATACAAAGAATCAACAAAACCAAAACCTGGTTATTTGAGAGAATTGTCTTGCTTGTTCTTAGACTATTTGCATCTATTGTATTGTTAGTTCCTCAACTTAGAACTGACTTTAATACTTGCATGTAATTAAAATGGTATAAAAGCAAAAGGGAGGAGGGAGTGGGCTAGGGGTTTCTAGAGAGGGGAAATGGAGAAAGAGAATGGCACCTAAAATGTAAATAAAATATCCACTAAAAAGAACCATAGATAAACCCTTAGCCAAACTAACTAAAGGACCCAGAGGCAGTATCCAAATTTGTGGGGAGCTAACAGAAGGTGCTTATCATCCTTGCAGCCATCTTGAGCCATATACCCTGACAAGAGACTTGTTTACAATAGCCTACAACAGCTGAGCACACTCTGATAACATCTTGTTTTAGATACCCAGGATTTTCCCTTGGGTATGTGATACTGAAAGGTGTGATTTAGAGCCAAGACTTAAAGGTGTGACTTAAAGGTGTAATTTAGAGATAAGACTTAAAGGTGTGACTTAAAGGCATGGCTTAGGAGTGAGACATATAAAAGGCAAGAGGCAGACAGAAGAAATTATTAGACACGAGGAACTAGACACTTGAGAATTAGACACTTGTACTCGAAACAGGCACCTGGAAGAGAACTTGGAACTGGGAAAGAGACTAGCAACTTGGAACAGAGATTAGGACTTGAGATTTATTACAGAGGAAGTAGGAATTAGGACCTGAGACTTGGTACTAGGAACTAGGGACTTGGAAAGGGAGAAGAAGAGAAACAGAAGAATAAACAGGATTGAATCACACTCTGTCTGGTCTCCATTCTTCATGTCCATCCTCACTCTCTCTCTTGCTGAACACCAACCCATAGACCAAGCAGCTTGGGGCAGTGAGGGCTCTAACAGTTTTAGGTTTTTGGCAGTATGGTTTCCAACATTTTGGCCCCCAAGCATGGGGCAGCATGGTTCTTGACACAAATTAACAAAATCAGAAATGAAAAGGGAGACAACAGAAATGGAGGAAATTCAAAAAATCATCTACAACAAAAGTCTATTTTCAACAAAACTGCAAAATGTACTTGAGATGGATAAGTTCTAGAAAGATATCACATATCAAAGTTAAATCAAGAGCAAGTAAAGTATCTAAACAGGCCCATATCCTCTAAGGAAATAGAAGTCTTTAAATTCTCCCAACCAGAAAAAGCTCAGGGCTAGATGGCTTTAGTGAAGAATTCTACAAAAACTTCAAAGAAGAGGTAATACCAATATTCCTCTAACTATTCCATAAAATAGAAAAAGAAGGAACACTACCTTATTCATTCTATGAAGCCATACTTACTTTGATACCTAAACTACACATAGGAAACAACAAAAAAAAAGAGAACTTCAGACCAATTTTTCTTATGAATTTCAATGGAAAAATACTCAATAAAATATTTACAAACTGAATCCAAGAACACATCTAAATCATCATTCACGATGACTAAATAGGCTTCATCCCAGAGAAGCAAGGTTTGTTCAATAATAAAAATCCATTAATATAATCTACTATATAAATAAACTCAAAGGAAAAAAATCACATGATCATCTCCTTAGATGCTGAAAAAGCATTTGACAAAATACAACACACTTTATGTTAAAAGTATGGGAGAAAGCAGCATTTCAAGGCCTATACCTAAACATAATACAAGCAATTTACTGAAAACCAACATCCAATATCAAATTCAATGAAGAGATACTTGAAGCAATCCCACTACAGTCAGGGAAAAGGATGTCCAGTTTCCCCTTATCTATTCAATATAGCACTCAAAGTTCTAGCTAGAAAAATATGAAAACTTAAGAGATCAAGAGGACATAAATTAGCAAAGAACAAGTAAAAGTATCACTATTTGCAGATGATAGGATAGTATACATCAGTGACCACAAAAATTCTACCAAAGAACTTCTACTGTTGATAAACCACTACAACAAAGTGGCCAGATATAAATTTAACTCAAGTCAGTAGCCTTCATTTTTACAAATGATAAACAGGCTGAGAAAGAAATAAGGAAGACAACTCTCTTCACAATAGCCGCAAATAATATAAAATATCATGGGTAACTCTAACTAAACAAGTGAAATATCTGTATGACAATAGATTCAGTCTCTTAGGAAAGAAATTGAAGAAGATCTCAGTAAATGGAGAGATTTCCCATGTTCATGGTTTTGTAAAGATGTCACACTAAAAATGGCCATCCTACTAAATGCCTTCTACAGATTCAATGTAATCACCAACAAAATCCTAACACAATTATTCAGACATGGAAATAGCAATTCTCAAATTAATCTGGAAAACTCAAATTCATCTAGAAAACAAAAAACTCTGAAGAGTAAAACAACAAAAAATAAGCTTTCTATGACACACTTTCAATGGTGCATGCTTTATTTTTGTCCTCATTTATATTTTGCAAAGTCCACTTCTAAAAGAATCATGAATTCAACTACCATGTTTCTGATCCCATCAACTACATATTTTTAACTTATAAAGAATGTTGGAAAACCTAACAAAATTTTATAAAAGTACTCAATATAATCATCATTTAACTTAAGCAAATTTTTATTAGTTATTTACATAAATAAATATTAAGTAAATTTTTTAGTAAAGAAATGATTGACATTTGATTACTCTTACTGATAAAATAAGTATCTGCAAGCAAGGCTATACATTGTGTTCTACTGATATTTTCTGTGATCTTCTTATCTGGAATAATTCCCTTTCCCACTGATTTTCTTCATTTATTTGTTATAGGAACTGGGTCATCTCTCTGGTGTAATTTATCACATTCTGTAAATTCTTGTGCTATTTAATATGGCCTTCTAGTTCCAGAATTTCTAATAAATTTAAATTCTTGTGCTATTTAATATGGCCTTCTAGTTCCAGAATTTCTAATAAATTGGGGGATATATCAAAAGAGTATGTTTAGATACATAGAGATATTTTAATAAATTTATTGTTATTTTGAATTTTTCATGTGTACAGTGAATTTAATAATTCATGCAAATTGTATCATCTCTATGCCCTCATTTTAAAGTGCTAACAAATTTGTACTTTCTTATTTAACAAATATAACCTATCATTAATTTCTTCATATATATATATAAATACACACACACATGCACACATACACACACACACACACACACACACACACACACACACACATATATATATATATATATTTGGCATCATTTGACCTATATTTTTTATTTCTTATAGATTGTCTTTTTTCTTCTGTAAGAACATTTTTTAAATTTTTTTTGGTTATTCTAAAAATAATACTTATAAAACAGATGAGGCAAATCCTTACTCCTGTTTCTGTATTTGTCTTGGATGATATCATGTCTAACCTGCTTTATACTGTGTTAAAAAGAAAAAGTGAAATACATCATTATGTGATTATTCAACTCAACACAAAATGACATTAAGAATCGACACCATGTCACATTTCTGTAATCTTAACTCTTGAAAACTTGGCAGAAGGATCAAGAAATTGAGTTCATGCTTAGCTACTTAGCAAGTTTGAGACGCTGTCTTAAAAAGTAAGCAAGCAAATTAATCAAAAATTTAGAATGGAGTCACTTGGTTAATTCTGATCTCGTTTTGGCTACTATGGAAAACTCATATCCAAAATACAGAACTATATTAAAAAGAAGATGTATTCAGAAAAACGTACAAGAAAAGTAATACTCAAAGCTAGAAATCAAAACTAGTTACATGGGTAAAAGAAGATTGGAATTTAAAACAGACTTTTTTCCCTCAACTATAGCAAACAATGAATATTTCCTTCAACATAAGCATTTCCTCACCAATCCACCACCTCTATGACCTCTTATGATCAAAATGTTCAAATATAACAAGGACATCAAGCAGAGAAACAAACGCAATGAAGAATTGGGAAGCAGTTAAATATTCAGAGCTAAGAAAAAAGGAGGGGAGGGAGGTACGCTATGAGGGCCATCCCAAAAGGGGAAGCAATATTTGGGATGTAAGTTAATTAATTAATAAAAGAAAAATAAGAATTTATGAAGTCTTATACAATAACTTTAAATAACGAATATTATCTTGAATTTATTATAAACATGTTAAGATTTTTTTTAAATAGCCAGAAAATTTCTTAAAGAGCCACTAAAGAAAAATATATAACTTTTTAGTAAGAAATGAAACACAGCCATAAATGGTACACTCTGTCAAAAAAATGTGATGCATATTACCGAAATTAATATCTGGTAAGGTTGTGTTTTAATGGTGTTTTTCTCCTCTAGGAAGTGGTTTTAAAAGTTTATTTTCATTACAACATATTTTTATGAAATAATTTTCTGAGATAATTAACTTCTAAAGTGATTAATTTAGTTTCTTCAGATAGAATGCATACACACAGTATGCATTTATTTATTTATAGTATTTGCATTCTAATTTAGTGAGTGACTTATCTATTATGTAAGTTCTTTTTTAGCACATGCATTGTGTGTCTGGTGTGTTTGTGTGCATGTGTGTTTGTGTGTGTCTTTGTGCATGGACATGCATGTGTACACATATAAATGTGTAGCACATGAGTGTAGGTAACACCAGTGACAAAAATTGGGTAAAAGATACTCTGAAGTTAGAGTTATAAGCAGTTGTGTGCCACCTGACATGGTCATGGTGAATTGAACTCAGGTTCTTGCAGTAAGTCCTAACCCCATCACACCAGACCAGCAGTGAATCATGTTAAAAGAGTTTCCCACAAATGAATACTTTTTTATCACTGTGTCAAATTCTCAAAAAAATAGTTTGCCTTCTGATTTCCATTTGTGTCCTGGAGCTAAGGTTCTGCCACAGCTCTCCATAACCAAACGTCCTCTGGAAAGAGCTGATCTGCAGGAGTGCAGTCACTCCTCAGTCCACAGGTGAGAGCACCATTTTTGCTCCAACAACTGGCCAAAGAGGGACCCACCAGGAGCCCAGAGGGCACAGAAACTTCGGAGCACCCAGGGACAGAAACTTTCTGGTCTTCATCTGCACCCCAAAGCTAAGGCTGTGACACAGCTCTCCAGACCCTAATCCTGACTGGAGAGAACTTGTTTCTAAAAAGTGCTGATACACTCCTGCTGATCACAGGTGTCTACACTCCATTATCACACTGAGAGATCTGGTTTTTCAGGAATGCTGACACACCTAAGATAACAGGCTCACAGGTTCACAAGATGGACAAGTTCCAGTCAGAGACAGAAAGACCAACTAACACCAGAGATAAACAGATAGTGAGAGGCAAGAGCAAGAACCTACACAACAGAAAGCAAGGCTACTTGGCATAATCAGAACCCAGTTCTCCAAAGACAGCAAGTCCTCTATATCTCAATATACCAGAAAAGGAAGATTTGTTTTTAAAATCACATCTCATGATGATGATAGAGGACTTTAAGAAGGACATAAGTAACTTCCTTAAAGATATAAAGGAGAAAACAGGTAAGCCAGTAAAAACCCTTAAAGAGGAGATTTAAAAAAAAAAATCCCTTAAAGAAGAAAACAGTAAAACAGAACAAACAGTTGAAGGAATTGAACAAAACTATCCAGGATCTAAAAATGGAAATAGAAACAAAGAAATTACAAAGGAAGACAAACCTAGACACAGAAAGACTAAGAAAGATATCAGGAGTCCTTAATGCAAGCAACAAAAACAGAATACAAGAGATAGAAGAGAGAATTTGAGGTGTAGTAGATACCATAGAAAACATTGACACAACAGTCAAAAAAAGCAAAATGCAAAAAGTTCCTAACCCAAAAGATCCAGGAAATCCAGGACACAACGAGAAGGCCAAACCTAAGGATAATAGGTATAGATGAGGGTGAAAACTCTCAACTTAAAGGGCCAGTAAATATCTCCAACAAAATTATAGACAAAATCTTCCCTAACCTAAAGAAAGAAATGACCATGAAAATACAAGAAGCCTACAGAATTCCAAATATATTGGACAAGAAATAAATTCCTCCTGTTACATAATAATCAAAACACCAAATGGACAAAACAAAAAAAAAATATTAAAAGAAATACAGGAAAATGTTCTAGTAACATATAAAGCAGACCCATCAGAATTACACCAATCTTCTAACCAAAGACACTAAGAGCCAGGAGATCCTGGGGAGATTTCAAACAGACCCTCATAAAACACAAATGCAAGCTCAAGATACTATACCCAGCAAAAATCTCAACATAGATAGAAAAACAGAAATAGTCCATGACAAAAACAAATTTATATAGAATCTGTCCAAAAATCCAGTATTACAAAGGCCAATAGATGGAAAACACCAACACATGGAGGGAAAATACTACCTAGAAAAAGCAAGAGAGTTCTTCTCTCAAAAAACCAGAAAGAAGATAGCCACAAAAACATTATTCCACCTCTAACATCAAAAATAACAGGAAGTAGCGATCACTATTACCTAATATCTCTTAACATAAATGAAGGCAATTTTCCAATAAAAAGACATAGACTAATGGACTGGATACATAAA
Source organism: Arvicanthis niloticus (assembly GCF_011762505.2). Classification (NCBI taxonomy): domain Eukaryota; kingdom Metazoa; phylum Chordata; class Mammalia; order Rodentia; family Muridae; genus Arvicanthis; species Arvicanthis niloticus. The sequence continues at coordinate 74,675,448 of NC_047668.1, read as the reverse complement.
CATGACCCGGAATTTTGCTACATACAGAAACACATCTCAGTGACAAAAACAGACACTACCTGAGAGAAAAGGGCTGGAAAATAATTTTCCAAGCAAACGGTCTCAAGAAAAAAGCTGGAGTAGCTTTATTATAATAATAATATTATAATATTATTATTATAATAAATATAATAATATAATATTATTCAATATTATAATATTGAATCAAATTGACTTTCAACCAAAAATTATCAAAAAAGATAATATAGGACACTTCATACTTGTCAAAGAAAAAAAAATCTACCAAGATGAACTTTCAATTCTGAACATGTATGCTCCAAATGCAAGGGCAACCACATTAATAAAAAAAAACTTTATTATAACTCAAAGCACACATTGCACCTCACAAAATAATAATAGGAGACTTCAACATACCACTCTCAGCAATGGACAGATCATGGAAACAGAAATTAAATAGAGATACAGTAAAACTTATAGAAGTTATGAACCAAATGGATTTAACAAATATTTATAGAAGATTTCATTCTAAAACAAAAAAATATAACTTTTTCTCAGCACCTCATGGTATCTTCTCTAAAATAAACCATATAATTGGTCACAAAACAGGCATAAATAGATAAAAAAGAATGAAATAATCCCATGCATCCTATTAGATCACCATCGACTAAGGTTGGTCTTCAATAACAAAATAAACAACAGAAATCCCACATGTACATGGAGGTTGAACAATGTTCTACTCAATGATAACTTGGTCAAGGAAGAAATAAAGAAATTAAAGTCTTTTAGTATTTAATGAAAATGAAGGCAACACATACCCAAACTTATGAAACAAAATGAAAGCAATGCTAAGAGTAAAACTCATAACTCTAAAATGAAATTGGAGAAAGCATACACTAGCAGCTTGACAGCACATCTGAAAGCTCTAGAACAAAAAGAAACAGGTATACCCAAGAAAAGTAGACAATAGGAAATGATCAAATTCAGGACTGAAATCAACCAAGTAGAAATTAAAAGATCCATAAAAAAAATTCAACAAAACCAGGATCTTGTTCTTTGAGAAAATTAACAAGGTAGATAAATCCATAGCCAGACTAACCAGAGGGTACAAAGACAGTATCCAAATTAGCAAAATCAGAATTGAAAGGGACATTACAATATAACCTAAGGAAATTCAAAAAAATCACCAGATCCTACTACAAAGCCTATAGTAAATAAAAATGGAAAATCTGGAGGAAATGGACACTTTTCTAGACAGATACCATGTACCAAAGTTAAATCCAGATCAGATTAACCATCTAAACCATCCAATAGCCCCTAAAGAAATAGAAGGAGTTATTGAAATGTTCCAAAACAAAAAATGAAGTCCAGGACAAAATGGAATCAATGCAGAATTCTGTCAGACCTTCAAAAAAGAACTTATACCAATACTTTTAAAACTAAACCACAAAATAGAAACAGAAGAAACAGTACTCAATTACTTCTATGAAGCCACAATTATGCTTATACATAAACCACACAAAGACCAACAAAGTAAGAATTTGAGACCATCTTCTCTTATGATTTCTATGCAAATATACTCGGTAAAATACTTAGAGACTTAGTACAAGTACACACCAAAACAATGATTCATCATGACCAAGTAGCCACCATCCCAATGATGCAAGGATGGTTCAATATATGGAAATCTATTAACATAATCCACTATATAAACAAACTTAAAAAACCACATAATAATCTAATTAGATGCTGAGAAAGCATTTGACAATATTCAATACCCCTTCATGGTAAATGTCTTGTAAATATCAGGAATTCAAGGTCCATACTTAACATTGTAATATCAATATACAGCAAACCATTAGCCAACATCAAACAAGATAGACAGAAACTTGAAGCAATCCCACTAAATTAGGGACTAGACAAGGCTGTCCACTCTGTCCCTACCTATTCAATATAGTCCTGGAAGTCCTAGCCAGAGCAATTAGACAACAAAGAAACTCGAAGGGATACAAATACGAAAGGAAGAAGTCAAAATACCACTATTTGCAGATGATATGATAATATACATAAGTGACCCCAAAAATTCCACTAGAGAACTCCTAAATCACATAAACAACTTCATCAAAGTGGCTGGGCATAAAATTAAATCAAACAAATCAGTAGCCTTTCTCTACTCAAAGGAAAAACTGACTAAGAGAGAAATAAGAGTAATGACAACCTTCACAATAGTTACAAATAACATAAAGTACCTTGGTTTGACACTAACCAACAAAGTAAAAGATCTATAATACAAGATATTTAAGTCTCTGTGGAAAGAAATCAAAGAAGATCTCAGAAGATGGAAAGATTTCTCATGCTCATGGATTACTATAGCAAAAATGTCCTTCTTGTTGTAAGCAATCTACAGATTCAAGCCAAACCCCGTCAAAATTCCAACTCAATTCTTCATAGAGTTAGAAAGAGAAATTTGCAATTTAATTTCATATAACCAAACCCCAGGATAGGGAAAACTATTCTTTTTTTAAATTTATTTTTTATTGGATATTTTATTTACATTTCAGATTCCATTCCCTTTCCCCATTTCCCCTCCCTAGAAAACCTCTATCCCATGCATCCTTTTCCTTTTTCCTTTTATACATTTTTTAAATATTAATCAAAGGCTTTATAAGTTTGGTAATGCTCAATCAGAAGTGTAACCCAAAACCCAACCTAGATATATCAACTATCTTTGACTTGTGGAGACACATGAACATCTACCTTCATGCCCCCCCTTCTCTCTCTTTCTCTCTCTTGTCACCTAGCTTCTCCTCTCCTTCTTCTCCTCCTCTTCTTACTCCTTCTCTTCCTCTCCATACTCCTCCCACCTTAGCTCCTCTTACATATCACCCATCCTGTTAAAATAAATCTTTTCTCTCAAAATACAATTAGGGCATAATTATACCAATTTGTACCAGTGAGGTACAAGATAGTCCTAATACCCAGTCCATCATTTTGTTGACTAACCAGAACCTCTGTCATCTCTCCTAACTAAAACACTTAGTTCTGAACCTGGCTTTTTTCTTGGCTTTAGAATGAATGTCAGCTGAAAACCATCCACTCAAATCTTTTATCTTAAAGTAAATAGCTAGGATTGGCTATGAGACTATAAGTTTTCAACCCCATCAGAAATCCAGAATAACTGAGTTAACTGAAATTATGGAAAACGGTTCCTGAGTGGTGGGGGGAATGGGGTAAGGGGATGAAATTTGAAATGTAAGTATAATATCCAATTTTTAAAAAAGGGAAAAAAAGTTGTTTGAACCAACATCTTTAATAAAATGTCAGCCCTCTAAAAAATTATCTTGATACTAAAATTTGTTTTGAGAATTTTATATTGCAGAATACAAGGCCTTGGTGTATCTACTCATCAAGCAAGCTGAGCAGACCTGCTCAAACCTCTGATGTCCTGGAATTCCATCGGGATGCAGTGAAGACAGAGCATTAGAGGCTTATCAATTTACTCTTCCCCCCATCCCTCTTCTAATATCTCAATGCCCATAATCAGCTTGAAGAAGTTAATGAAGAGTCAGCGCCCCTATTCCCTGGGCTTGGGGAAAGGTGGTTAATATTGGGCTGTCTTTCTAGGAAAAATTAGTGGTTTTGTTGGAACAGGGAGGATTAGCTAGGATTTATGGCATAGCCATAACCTATTGATAGAAATCTGCATAATTTATTATCAAGATGAAGTTATAATTTCTTAAATAGTACAAAATTTATTTTGATTTCAAATATAAGGTTTCCATTTGTATGAGCTTCTTATTGATATAAAAGTGAGATGAATATTGTTACTCTCATAGGCATTGTGCCTGTATAACACATTTAGAAATACAAGGCTTAGACCCAGTCCTTCTTTAACTTTTTTAACAGATTTGAGATGGTTAGCCTGTGAGTTAAGGGACTATAGCAAATTCAGGGCTTTGAGTTTATGGTTAGGGTGTTTTCTATATTTTATTTTGAAATAGCTGAGAGGAGTTAACAGACAACAGTCCAGATTACCTTACATGGATAGTTGGTTTTCAAAACATCAGAAGTCCACAGAATTAATGTTACAAACATTTATGTATTAATGTTCACTTTGATAAGAGACCTGTCTGCTCCTAACAGCTTCCTGTCTTGGATTCTAAGTAGAAATTGAGCACCTTTGGAGTTACTCCAGTTGTGGTGAGACAGCTACTGGGCAAAAATTGCCTCTTTCCATCTACAGACAAATTACTGTCCAGAAAAGGACACACTTACAGAATAGTCGACTGATTATATCTGCCTAGACAGAGTAATCAGCCCTTAATAATTCTGCAGCACTAAGGTCTGTCAGATGATCCTGGGCCACAAGGCTGAAGATCAGATGCTCCAACATTTTGTATTATAGGGACTGTTCAGGTGTTCAGCAGTATTTATAAATTGGGAAAACTATTCTTAACAAATAAGAACTCCTGGTTGAATTACCATCCCTGATCTCAGGAGGTATTACAGAGCAATTGTGATAAAAATTGCATATTTTTGGTTCAGAGATAGGCAGGTAGATCAATGGAATAGAATTGAACACTTGGGAAAAAACTCACACACATATAGTCAGTTAATCTTAGACAAAGGAGCTAAAACCATCCAGTGGTAAAAAGACAGCATTTCCAATAAATGTTGGTGGTTCAACTAGAGGTAAGCATGTAGAAGAATGCAAATTGAACCATTCTTACCTCCTTATACAAAGCTCAAGTCCAAGTGAATCAAGGATATCCATATAAAACCATATATACTGAAACTAATAAAAAAGTAAATGGGGAGGATCCTCAAATGCATGGGCACTAGAGAGAATTTCCTGAACAGAACACCAATTCCTTATGCTCTAAGATCAAGAATTGACAAATATGACCTCATAAAATTGCAAAGCTTCTTTAAGAAAAAGATACTGCCAGTAAAACAAAATGGCAACCAACAGGTTGGGAAAAGATCTCTAGCAATCTTATATCTGATAGAGTACTAATATTTAATATATGTAAAGAACTAAAAAAAATTAGACTTCAGAGAATCAAATAATCCTATTAAAATGGGGTGCAGAGTTAAACACAGAATTCTCAACTGAGGAATCTCAAATAGCTGAGAAGCACCTAAAGAAATGATCAGCATCCTTAGTCATCAGAGAAATGCATATCAAAACAATCCTGAGATTCTGCCACACAACAGTCAGAATGGCTAAGATCAAAAACTAAAGTGACAGCAGATGCTGGCAAGGATGTGGAGAAAGGGGAATAATCCTCCTTTGTTGGTAGGATTGCAAGCTTATACAGCCATTCTGGAAATCAGTCTGTCGGTTCTTCAGAAAATTGGACATAATACCACCTGAGGATCCAGTTATAGCACTCCAGTGCATATACCCAAAAGATGCTCAAACATATAACAAGAACACATGTTCCACTATGTTCATAGCATTTTTATTTAATAGTTTGTAGCTGGAAAGGACCCAGATGTTCTTCATTAGAAGAATGAATAGAAATGATGTGGTACATTTACCTAACGGAATGCCATTCAGCTATTAAAAAATGGCTTTATGAAATTAGGCAAATGGATAGATCTAGAACATATCATCCTGAGTGAGGTAACCCAGTCAGAAAAGAGCACACATAACATGCATTCACTTACAAGTGGATATTAGCCCAAAAGCTGGGAACACCCAAGATACAATTCACAGAGCAAATAAAACTCAAGAAGGAATACCAAATTTTGGATGCTTCAGTCCTTCTTAGAAGAGGGAACAAAATACTCACTGGAGGTAGACCGTTGGAAGGACTTGGGAGGAAGAGAAGAGAGGAAGGGGGAAAAGAGGGAGCAGGACCAGGTATAGGAGGAGGCATGGATGGTATATAGAGGGTCAGGAACAGGAACTCAGTTGTGTAGCAATAGGAGATGAAGTAGCCACCAGCAAGTCCCAGAAACCTGGAAAACAGGAGTTTTGCAAGATCCAAAGAGGATGAGATCAGCTGAAATGCCCAACAAAGGGGAGGGAGAACCTGGTGAGTCCACATCCAGAGTTTAGGCAAGTTCCTCGTTGGGGCATGAAGTCATCCATTCATCTCCAATTTTTTAACCCAGGATTGCTCTTTTCTAAAGAAAATATGGGCACAAAGAATGGAGAAGACAGTGAAGGAAAGACTACCCAGAGATTGCCCCACATGGGGATCCATCCCATATACCAATACCAGACCCAGACACTATTGCATATGCCAAGAAATGCTTGCTGACAGGAGCCTGATATAGTTGTTTCCTGAGAGGCTCTGCCAGAGGCTGACAAATACAGACTCAAAAGCTTGTCGCCAATCATTGTACTGAGCATGGGGACCACAATGGAGAAGTTAAAGAAATGTCTCAAGGAGCTGAAGGGCTTTCCAGCTCCATAAAAAGAATAACAATATAAACCACATAGAGCCCCCAGAGCTCCCAGGGACTAAATCACCAACCAAAGAGTACACATGGAGTGACCCATGGCTCCAGCTGCATATGTAACAGAGTAACCTTGTCTGGCATCAATGAGAGGAGAAGCCATTGGGCCTATGAAGGCTTGATGCCCAGCATAGGGGAATGTCAGGGCAGTGAGGTGGGAGTGGGTAGGGAAGAGAGTACCTTCATTGAAGCAGGGGGAGGGGAATGGGATAGAGGGTTCCTGGAGGGGAAACCTGGAAATGGGATAACATTTGAAATGCAAATGAATAAAATATCCAGTAAGAAAGAAAAAAATAATATAGTTTTATTGCACACTTTATATTTCTCAGTGATTTAGCTCATATATACGTGTTTATATATGTATAATATAATAATTATGTATATAAACAATTTTTAACCATTAATTTCTAGATTTGCTTTAAGGGACACATTAATATAAGAATATACACAAGGAACTTATTCTGAAGACAGTAGAAACATCCAGATCAGAATCAACCATAAGAATAAAACATATCTAAGGTGTCCTACCAGTTTTATTTTATGTAACTTTGAGCAACTTACTAAAATTTCTACACCTTTATTTTTCCATATGAATAAGAAAATGAATTCAATTTATTTTTTCAAAAGCAAATATATATATGTATATATATGTATATACATATAATATATGTATATATATGTATGTATATACACACACATATATACATGTATATATATATATATATATATATATATATATATATATATATATATATTCAGCAGCCATTTGCATCATTGTAATTTGAGTCAATATAATTGTTAGTATTCTGTCTAAACTCCACCTCTACAGTTACCTGGCAACAGCCAGGTAGGCCTAGCCTACTATAAAAGGGGCTGTTTGCCCCCTCCTCTCTCTCTTAATCTCTTACTCTCTTAATCTTTTGCCTCTAACTCCTCTCTGTCCCCTCACCCTCCCCTCTTCCCTTCCCCCTCTCTCCATGTGATCATGGCTGGCCTCTACTTCTCTGCTCCTCTATGTCTCTACTCTGTCTCTGCCTCTACTACCCTCCTGGCTCCCTTCCCCATTCCCTCAATAAACTCTACTCTACTATACCAGTGTGTGACTGGTCCCTCAGGGGGAAGAGATGCCTCTGCTTGGGCTTATTGAGACATCCCCTTCCCCCATACCTCTCCACATACCCACAGAACATACTCTCTTTATTCCTTTATCTTTTTATAAATACTTCAATAATACCTTATGTACATTCTGTAGAAAGAAAAACTGCATTTAGATCACCTTTGGAAGTTTAATGTTCAAAAAAGGGAGGCTCATATTCTTAGCCTACTAAGATGATGATAGTACAATGGGTCACATCATTACAGGCATGTACGCAAGAACAAAGCCTTAACTAGCATAGCGAAAGATAGGATAGGATAGGAAAGGAGAGGAGAGGAGAGGAGAGGAGAGGAGAGGAGAGGAGAGGAGAGGAGAGGAGAGGAGAGGAGAGGAGAGGAGAGGAGAGGAGAGGAGAGGAGGAGAGTCTTTATTCACTTCATACCAGCATACCAGGGTGTATAGTAATATTTGACATCCATGTGTTCTAGATACTCCTTGATGCTAGTTTAACAGATTCCCTGTCAGAGGCAAATATCTATCATTGCTCTGCTTGAGTAAACTAGAGGAAGACTCATAGAAGATAAAAGTGCAGTCAGTGTGGTCAGACTTCTACACTACTACAACCAGCAGAAAAACGAGGAGCTGGAGAATTTATAATAAGCCTCAAAAAAGTAAAAATACCTATGAGCAAAAAAAATGCTAGGGATTTCAAAAGTCCTCCAGTAGATCCTTTTATTTGTTTCAATTTACTGTTATTATTTATTTTAGTAAAATAAAATCTTTGCATACAAAATTTGCCTACTCGACTTATTCTCTTTCTATTATTAATTAACATACTCATCTTATTGATTCTTCTATATTTGGTAACTGTCATAGATACTACTACTAATAATTGATCATGCATCAGTGATTGAACTCAAATGAATATTTAAATGCATACATGACATTAAGCAGCTTTTACAAACTCAGCTCCAGAGCTTACTCTTTTCAGTTAGTGAGAGGAACTGAAAGCATATCTCACTAACAAGATTTTACTGTTGAATCCAAGGCATGGTTACTCCAAAAGTTTAACCTTTGGTCCTCTCTTCTCTATGGTGAAAGGAAGAATTTCGTATGTTATTAATTACACCAGTATCTCAGCTCCTCAATGTCAGTAGCTCAGACAGGTTTTATCTAGCAGTGACAATGCTAGTTCTAATTTCAGTGAAACTTTCTTACATTAAACAACAACAAAACCCCGGATATATGCATTTGTGAATAGTGTGAATTCAGCAGTTTTAAGGATTCCTGTTGCTGTCTGTCAGATGGAAGTATTTACAAGAGAGCATCCAAAAAGGATCTGGATTGTATATTGCAGCTGTTGGGAAAACAATCACATATTTTAGAAAAGACACTGTCTTTTAACCGATGAAGACAGAGTCAAGCAGGACACATAGAGATAAGCAAGTATAAAGAGCATTGTTTCTCTTCTTTTTTTTTTTTTTCATTTTAGATTCTTCATACTTCTCAATAAGAATTCAAGTCTAAAGGGTATAACAATGTGATAAAAAGAATTTAGGTTTAAATATTGTATAGGTGTTTTAAGATTATCTCCAAATAACCTATATTTAGCTTTCTCAACCAGAGATTATACCCTAGAATATCAAGAAAATTTGCAAAGATGAATGCTAAGTTTCAGTAATAGCTGAAGAAATGTGCAAAAATTGCTACAATATGATAAGAAACTACCATTCTAATTATCCAACTTCAAAATATGGCCTTGTTTTCAGTAGGTGTGGTCTTGTTGGACAAAGTATGTCACTGACAGGTCAGGCTTTGAGGTCTTTGCTCAAGCTACACCCAGTGTGACAAACAGTCTCCTGTGACCTGCAGATCAAGTAGTAAAACTTTCAGTTAGTCCATCCCCATGTCTGCCTGCACAGTGGCATTCTTCCCACCATGATAATAATGAACTAAATCTCTGAAAGTGTAACCCAGCCCAAATTAAATGTTTTTAAAATAAGAGTTGCTTTACTCATGATTCTTTTCACAGCATTGAAACTTTAACTAAGATAGTATGTTATAGATCTGTGTTTTCAAGTTATTATATCTCACTATAATGGATAAGATACTTAAAATAGGCGTTAAAAATGTGAAAGTTAAGATGAAACCCAGAAAGATAATTAATTCTTTACATTATATAATTCTTTCAACTCTAAGCCATTTGTGAAGGACCGATTGAATATAAAGAACCTAACCAATAATATAAAACTTCTTCAAACAGAATTAAAATGGGGACAAATATTTGTCTAGCCAAGTGCACTGGGCATATTTGTACTTTCAGCAGTTCATATGTAAGAAGAGGGCATTTAATTTCAAGGCCAGTGAAGGATAAATAGCACAGCTCTGTATTAAAAGACAAAAAGAAATATAAATGATAAAATTGGTAAAATAAATAAATAAATAAAACCTTTAGTGTGATATGTTGAAAGAAGAGTATGATAAAAATAATAGTGCAAGCCTTGATTACATCATTAAAATAATATAAGCACTTATTTTGGGTGAATATAATTAGATACAAGCTCCCTTGTTTTGACAAATTGAGAGCTGATTTGAAATTCCATATTTTTGCAAAACTACTCTGTAGTTTCTTATTTCTGAATTGAAGAAAGTAATATTGATTCCCTTATGAGGTGTTGAAGTTCAAATGAAGTCATGAATATAAAATTTGCAGCACACCATTTTCTCACTGATAAAAACTCAATAAATTATTCTTGCTGTTACTTTTAGAAGTCTTTTCATTCTGTCTCATGACTTTTAACCTTTATTATTTATCTATTGACATATTCAGTTACTTATGTATTCCTTATTGCTCTTAACTTGCTAATACAAATTCAGATCTTCCAGGGACTCCTTCAAGTATATATAAAAGCATGTCCTCATGCTTTATTGTCAAGAGTTAGTGAAATATAATTTTTTTATAATAATATGTTTCAACTCATATGGCCACAATAATTTTAAAGTCCCCCTCTACCAGTTTCATTATAAATTATAACATTCACTTTCTGACAGCTTCTGATGAGAGTGTTCTGTAAGTTTGCAAATTACCTTATCTCTACTTATTAAGAAGTTCCTGACATATGTCCAAAAGCCATTACTACACAACATTAACAGTGTGTTAAACAAATGGCAGCATCGCAGGCTCTGCAAACCCTGAGCTTCTCAGTAGAATGGGTTTTCATGATTTTCTTTGCACTTCCTAACAGCTTTGGCTGTTCTTCACTGGATTATCTATTTCCTTTAGTTGGCCCAGTGTTTTCTTTCTCCATTAACTCTGTTTTTATCTGTTGCCTTGCTGAGGCTCTCTCTGCTGCTTTAAGTTAATCTAGAACTTTCCTGTAATGCCAGCCAGTGCTGAATCTCATGTCCCTAACTGATCCACCACTATATGGCTATAAAATTCTTGGTCCTGTTGAGTTATCTTCATTAAGTTTAATTTCAGAGGTTTATTTGTCACAGATATATTTTTCCTATCTATATGTGATGAATAATATACCAGTTTTATTTCTATTACATAGTGAAATGTACTATTTGCACCTTAATGAACCAGGTGTATGTCATGTGGGAAAAAAAGAAAATAAGAAAAATAAGCTACTTTCAAAACTTTTCAGCACTGAGTCCATGTTTAGAAGGTAATGTTAAGTCAAAGCAGTTTATAAAATAGTGGTGCCTCATAAATCAGGTAACCAAATTGACTTTCTACAGACAATATGTTTTTTTTTCACACACATTTCTAATTCTAATGACATGCTAAACATAATTTGTTCTCTTGTAGGCTCAATGGACAGAATTTCTAAGCGTATCATTTATGATTTCATTAGACTTCATTTGTGAGACCACAGCTGGAAAAATGGTGTGGGTTTCTGAGTAACAGGCTGCCATGTTTACTCTATTTACCAAAAACAGAGGGAGGAATAGCTAGTAATTGCTGGGTTTCCCCATTACAGCATGCAAGCCTTATGAAAACATTGAGAAAAGAAAGTCTACTTATTCTTCTACTCTTCCCTGAGACTTACATTGAACAAGGAGCCTAAGAAAATTCTGTACATCAGAGCATGACCTATATTTACAATACAAATTTTACTAAACACTGAGCTATGGGAGCTATTAGTGCACCACTAAGCCCAGTGCATCACATTCTGAAAGAGACTGGTGTTAAAATTTCCTTCTGAATGTAATTCCTCCTGATTCTTTTCTATTTAGATGTGTGAAAGTGTGATGGAGCTGAAGGATTTGGAGAGAGAGAGAATATGTCTATGGTGATGACACATTTAAAAATAACATCCTGAAATGCCCTGAGCTCTTGCTATGGATTCTAAATATAGTTACACCACCTTCTGGCATCTATCCGTGGGATTTAGAGAAAGTTTCCCCAGCATGAGGTAGACATGATTCTCCAGGGGATGCTGGATGAGATGTGCTGCTTCAGCACATTCTTTAAACAATCAAAGGCAGTCCTTTTCATGTCACAGTTTCCTCAAAGAACACATTGATTTTAAATCTCTACCACCTGGTCATTATTAATCCCTTCTAATATGTTTTATGTATCAAAAACGCTTTCTAGATAGTGAGTCTTATTGGCAAAGAAAAATATAATAGCAAAAAAGGGATCTGGTATCACTCTAGTCTGCACATGTGTTGTTTCGAATGTTGCTTTTATTTTATTTTATTTTATTTATTTTTCTTCATTAGGTTGATATTTGTGTATGTAAAAAAGACTTAAAATATGTAGCACTAAACATAGTTTTAGCATTCTGAACAATGAATTAAACCAGGTCATGGAAGGAAAGACCTTTTTATACACAGTTCCTGTTTTATTTTTGTCTGTTGAGTTATATGCAAAGAAAATTTTAATATACAATACTCCTACCTCTGTATTATAATCAGACATTATAGTCTGTTAGTGAAACCAAGTGAAAAGCACCAGTGTTGTCTTGCTCCTTATACATTTACTATGCTGAGACTTACTGCATTTTAACGGCTCCATGATCCTCTGTTGATTTTCCATCCAGGGCTATTTAAAACATCCAGTGCTGAGCTAACTATACAAACTTGCCATCTGTGTCTCTTAGGAAGCAAGTGTTAAATTTACTCAACTCATATTGCCGTTCTCATTTTCAGTCTAACCTGTTCTGTATCTTCCCTACTATAGATTCCTAAATTTGAAGGGCTTTGGAGCTGACTTGTTACCATTAGTAAGAAACAGAAGTATGTTTTAAACTCTGACTTCATTTAGTTTTAGAAATTTTTATTATAATCCAACCTCTTTTTTTCATCTTCATAATTCCACTTCTCAAGAGGATCCTAGGCTGATTCCCATGATTCTGCCACTCCACCTGCAAGGGACAGTCACTTTGCTGAAACTGATAAAAGATGTGGTGTGTGATTTTTATCAGTTGTGTGATTTCATCCATCTCTGGCTTCATGCACAAACCTTAGTAGAGAGCTATTCCTCTGAAAACCTGTTTTTGTTGTACCTCAATATTTTTTCTTGGTAAACAGTACCTAGAAATGTCTATTTTTTATGATTTTTGCTTTCTATGCTTTTGAAAATATCATTTCACCCTGTTTTCTTATCTTTTTGATTTTGTAAATTTCTTTTTCTCCATCTCTCTACAAACTAGTTAACAAAGAAATATGAGCTAGAAATAACAACAACAAAAGCTATGAATATATATATTTTTAAACTTTAGACATACTTACTGTTATCTGTAGTTTTAACTTCATAATGTTTAGGGCTGGTGAGATGGTTCAGCAGGTCACAACTTTTAACCATCAAGCTTGATGACCGGAGTCAATTCTTCCACTACATGTTATACAAATGTCATATTATAGCAAAGTCCACAAACACTTCAAATTAAATTTAGCTTTATATTAAAGTTTAACAATAAAGATTTTGGTATTTAGTTCACAGTGAACTGCTGAAAAACAGCTTGATAACAACTTTATCTCAACAAAAAGAAGAGAGGAAGAGATGAGAGTAAATTGTGTGGGTGGGAGAGCAGAGGGTGTGATCCTTAGCTAGCTTACATTCAAGTATGCACATTCTTACAGCTGTATCCACAGTGTCTCACTACAACTGGGTTCAGCCTCACTCTCCATTTCCTCTTTTATTACAAAGCCTCATCACATGCCTGGCTCCCGTATCTTACCTCATTCTTAGAGAAATTAACTGCTCCGAAGAAAGGAATAAAAGATATTGATAAGAAAATTTTTACCCCATTAACTTTGATTAATTCTAAACTTAGGGTAATTTGCCCATCTTCATTCTAGATGTTCTAGTTTTGTAGTTTTAATCTTGGCAATATGAAATTGCCTTGAAAATAATAATCTATACAGCTTTTAGTGTTATGTTTAACACTAATAGGCAGAATTTCCTCCCATGATTCTCAGTAATAAAGAACCATGTATCAAATTGTTTTCATTAATGAAATGATAATTATTTTCCTTCATATATTTTCTAGAAGGTGGTTTATTTTTGTTATTTATTTTTTAACTTTCTGGCCATACACATGTATTTGGAATTAATTGTTAAAATATCATTTCAAAAATGTATTCCTGAAATATCAAGAAAGAATCGCATCATGCTTTAAACTCAATTGGATACAACAATAAGCTGATTTATCACAAAGAAAACTGACCTGGAAATCAGAGGACAGATTTTCTAGGTTTTCATGCCCACGGACAATATGTATGACCTTAGGCAGGCTACTTAATCTTCCATTAGCAAGTCCTCATGTGTAACCTGGTACTGATTTTCTAATAGATGCATTAAGAAAGAAAAAGTGGTTGAATATTTAATAAACCATTTTAATATTTTCCCCTACTGATAAACATGTTTGACTTTCTTGAAGACAATAGAGAAAACCCTGGCCATTAGCAAATATTAGAGATTTTTGTTTCATTTTGAAAGAATTTTCTTAATCTCATTCACTTCTTGGTTCCTAGGATCAGTCAGCATGAACCAAAAATATTTTGATGAAATGCATTTACATGCATAGCAACATAACATTCTTTAAGAATGCTGCAATCTTAGGCTATTGATAGTTTTTTTAAAATTATATATTTTTTTTTGCTTGTCCACCATAACTCGATGGTGAGACCCTGTTGTTAAAGACTGCAACAACTTTTGAAGTAGTAAAGAAAGGAGTTAACTCCACTGGTCAGAAACAGTGCTGGTCAGCTTTCAAAATGTTAGAATATATTATGAAGCCAGGTCAGAGAGAAAAGACATCATGGTCTTACATAGTATAGATACAGAAAGCTGTACATTTAAACCTACCTGAGACATTTATAGGATTCACAGGACACATTTATAGGATTCACAGGACAGACATTTTGGGTTAAAAATATAAAGAAACATTTCAAGATAGAAGGATATCTGCAGAAGGGGAAGGCAAAGGGTTGCATATGATTAAAAAACATTGTGCACACTGCCTGAAATCTTCAAAGTTTTTTTAAATTCTGTTATATAAAAGGAGTTTTCAATGCTAGCACCTTAAAAGAACATTTCAGGACCTAATATGCCAAACTCAGGTCTATTTATTGTTTCCTGTACTTCATAGATTGTAGCATATAAATTATTAATATTATATTAATAATGCAAAGCATTCCACTAGTATCGTACAATGCAAATGGATATTTTCTGTAACTATACTATATCTGACACAGTTAATGATGCAGAGTTTGAAATGAAAAATGTTAGACTATTATTTTAATAATGATGATTGTATTTTATGACTTTAAAAGTAAGATGTTATATAAAGTATTAAAGTATACTATATAGTTTTAAAAATACAGTTTGTCTATTTGGTTATTCATTCATTTTTACTTACTTTTCTGGAGTGTTATTTAAGGTATATTAGAAAAAGGCAAACTGTTCAAAGCCAAGATTCATTTGTTTTTGCTATACAATGCTGTATTCATCAACTTACTCATTTTTTTATATTTAAAATGACAATATTAATCTAATTAAATTATCAGCACAAATGAGTTATTACATAAAATTATTTAAACGAACACTATCACAAAGTTAGTATTCAATACAAGCTTGTTGTGATTATAAGTAAAACTTCATGATGAGGAAGGTAATTAACTTTCAAAAAATATATTCATATTTGAAAATGTCTTGTCTTCACAATTTGGATATTCTTACAGTATAAACCATCTCTGCTTCCAATACATTTCAGAATGAGCTATTCCTGGCTTGCTTCCTTTTTACCTTGGGAAGAGGGTAGGTCTTGAAGCCCAGTCATGTCACCTTCATCTGGTTGATAGGATGGTACTTCAGACCTAGGGTCTAGGAAGCAGTTGAAAGTAGAATTAATGATATGCCTAGTTGTTTCAATGAGGAATTTAATAGTTTTCACATCTTTTTCTACACATCATTCTGTACCATAAAACACAAGAGATTGTTTCCCTCATGTTAATCTTAATGTTCTCCTATCTCTATAAATATGTCAATTACTTTGATAAAAATTTAATTAGTTACTTACATCATTAATCACACTCTTCCAAATTCTCATCTGTTTGGGGTCAGAAATACTTTCTGAGGTCATAATATAATTACATTATTTCTCTCTTTCTCTTCTTCCTTCCAAATCCTCCAACATAATGATCTTTGGTTGCCAACAAATTCATGGTCTCCTTTTTCATTAGGTCTTATTATATACATTTATGCATACGCATCATATACATTTCTAAATATAATTTGTTCAGTGTGTATATAGCTATTCTTAAGTGTGTTTTCAGAGCTGACTATTTGGTATTAGATAATTAATTGGTGAATTCTTCCCTGGAAAAGTCTTTATCTTCCAATCTCAGCATTTCCTAGTGGCTGGTAGTTGCCATTGTAGGGCTGAGGCCTCTTCAGCTTTCTCTGCTTCTATGTCTGTTGTTGTTCATGTCATATTTAGTCAATCATGCTAGTGAGACTTTATGGGTGTAATTTCTGGCTGACCTTACTGGAATTTAGAAGCTCACAGAAAATACCTTGATCCTCTGGGTCTTAAGTCTTTCTGCTCCCTCATACAGTCCACAATGTTCCTTGAATCTTAGATATGGGAGAAGTTTTAAGATGTATCCTTTGATAATGATGTCTAAAATTCTACATTTTGTTAGACTGTGATATCCTGTGATGTCTCTGCTGTTTGCACAGTGAAGTTTACTTGAGGAGTGGTAAAGACTATACTTTTATGTGGGTTTAAGGACAAATGTTGAGAATATTGTTAGAATTATGCTGGTTCAGTTAAGTTGTCATTGTAGGTTCTCCTATGAAATCCATGTCTTAGATAGCCTTGGGAAGTTGTTTAATTTTTCCAGTACCAGGCATGATTTCCCTCTAGTGGAATACAATTAGAAAGATATTGGTTATGACCAGAATGTGTGTGTCACTACTGGAACCCCAGGCTTACTGTGCCATGTGGGTCATTGATATGATTCATAAATACCACAGCTATGTAGGACCAACATTTGCTTCCATCCTTTGGAAGCCTGAATGGTGCCTTCTGGTACTATGAAGACTAGTTCAGGGAGGGAACATTCAAGTAAGGTACAGCTCAGGGCCTCTTCAGCAGTTGAGCCCACTTCTAGGGTTCCACCAAGACAATATCAATAGGCAGTATGCTTTGGGAGTTTCTGAAACAACCTTGACCCACAGTCCAAAATTGTATCCACATGTGTGTTGTTGGGACTTTTGTTAGGCAGTCTTTGACTCTCAGGGTTAGCACTGTCAACCAAGATATATATATATATATATATATATATATATATATATATATATATATATATTATTGCATGTGCTATAGTTTTGACAAATACTTAATAAGATTAATTTTTATGACTTTCTCAAAGATTCATAATGTCATTTAACACTTTTCTTTCCTTAGTCTATATTTATCTTTCTTCTCCTTCCCAAAGAGGCCCTCTTTTTCCATTTCCCAAATCAGATCATCTTCACCTGTTTTCTTCTAGGTTTTTATTTTATTAGATTTTAAATCCAAAATTATGTTCTATTTTATTTAATTGTAAAAATTGGAATGAGGTTGTTTTATTCTTATAGATATAGATTAAAAAATGTACTCTGGCCAGGCGGTGGTGGCACACGCCTTTAATCCCAGCACTTGGGAGGCAGAGGCAGGCGGATTTCTGAGTTTGAGGCCAGCCTGGTCTACAGAGTGAGTTCCAGGACAGCCAGGGCTACACAGAGAAACCCTGTCTCGAAAAAAACAACAACAACAAAAAAAAAGTTACTCTGAAAACAGAATCCAATTTAAATTAATTTCTTTGTATCTGTTCTGTACAGTACATGCCTATAGATGGGGAGGGGCTCTAATTCTAGAAGTCCTGTTATGAACTATTTCTCTGTCTTTATGTAAATAACTTACTTTGTTTCAAAGAAATACTTAGAACAAATAATTTTCGCTTTCTATTTTCTTAAATAGTCTTGTACTTGAAATTGTTATTTATCTTCCAAAGGCAATAAAAGTCTTCTAGGTTTCTCTTTTTAACTGAAAACGTTTTGTCACATTTGAATATTTAAATGTACCCCCACTTGTTTTATGTACAATCATATAACTTATCTGGACAAATGTCCTACCCTAGAAAACAAAGTAAAAATTATATATATTTTGCCACATGCTTATTCTTACTGTAAACCTCTTTGTAAATATCAATCATGTACATTGTTTGATCTTATTGTTTAAAAATCCAATACTACTTTGTTTATGTCCATCTATCCTATTATTTACTGACAAGAAAATATTGATATCCTTGATAGTAATTTAATATGCATCTACTTCTCCTTTCAGATATATATATGTAAATCAATATCCTTTAAAATTATATTAATCGATATGTAATATTTGTTTTTTATAGATTTTAATAATTGTTGATACATTTAATATATTTATATTAATACTGTAAAATTTAATGAATAAATGTTTACTATTTTAGATGTTATTGACTATAATTTTGTATTTGGAAATATTATTTGTGACCTCAAATGAAATTTCAGATATTCATATATTCTAACTCTATTTTGATTAGTTCACTTTGTGAATATGTCCTATCTCTTCACTGAAATTCATTTTTCACTTTTACTAACCATAAGTTTCACATGAATATGTAGATCAAGTCCCAGATAATTAGGTATATCCTAGTGACCACACTCTTTGAGACTATTGTTTGGTATCACAACCATTATGAAGATACTGATCCATCAAGGCCAGAATATTCTCACCTAACTGGGATTCCTCATTTTACCATCACCATTTTATGTTCATTTCATCAGTATACCCTGAGTTTCTCCATCCTTGGTGGCATTGACTTGTTCTCCATTGCTACCAAATTATATTTCATAAATGGTATGAAACAGTCAGTGCCTGTGTGGAATTGGCTCTTTTAACTTACTAGTTCTCTAGAAATTATTCCAATTCTTCCATGAATTGCTTCTTACTTTCCTCTCATTTTTAAACAATGTTTGATGTTTGTAATGTAACACAATATTCAGTTTACCAGCTGAAAGACATCAGTACTATTTTAGTTTGGGGGTATTTAAAACAAACATCTCTCAAAATTGCATATGTAAATTTTAATTTTTCTCTAATAAATTCCCAGGAGTGTAATTTTGGATTTTAAGACATACTGCACTACCTTACATTCCTACCAACAAAGTAATAAGTGACTCATTTTCTATACCATCTATCAGATTTGGATTACCATCCAATAAACATTTTAGCTATTCTAATTTGTACATGGTCTTATTTTACTGTGATTTCGAATTTTGTAAGATATAATGCTGTTGAAAAACTTTTCTGGTAGTTATTCAAAATCCATGCTTTTCAGTAAAATTTATCTTCATGTTTTTATTTGTTTTCTCATTAGCCAAGTATATGCTGGCGTATCTTAACATATTTTTTATCATGTCCACTAACTGATGGATGGTAGCCTTCAATGAATGAATCAACCAAGTTCACACATGATTTTCCTCTCACATAAATACTGAAGTTATTTTTGTTCCAAGAATAAAACACAGTTTCTTTTAAATAACAAATATGTGTCCTGGACAACTGTCATAAAACCAGTACTAACAATGTATGCTATGGTGGTCCAACTCTTCATTTCCATAAATCAGTTCCAAAACAAGGTTTCCAGCCTTTGACTCTGCTTATACATACAAGTTCTAAGACATATCGTTTGACATTATCATCTGTATATTTAAGGAAAGCAAGAATAACATCCTTAACATGAGTAGGAAGTATAAAATAATCACTGCAAAGCTTTACTGCTTCACAATTACTTCAAAATTCACATCATCACCAAATCTTGCTAATTATAAAAGGGTAACTTTGTAATTTCTTCTATGATGATAGTACCATTATTGCCATTTATTTGTTCCTAATTAAATTTTGTTTCAACTACCTGAGGTAGTTGCATTGTTGAGGTAGCTGCATTGTGCCTGCATTATTAGGCAGTGGTATCATTCAAAGACTACTTGGAACATCAGATTTGATTTAAATGAGAGGGAAATAAAGTCTTCCTGACAGGTTTTTCATTTGGCATTCAGAAAACAACAGAAAAAAAAAAAAAAAAAAAAAAAAAAAAAAAAAAAAAAAAAAAAAAAAAAAAAAAAAACAGAAACATACATGCCACCACTGTTTCTTTGAGTGAAAAGTGGAGTCCAGGGAGAAGGACTCAAATTCCGTTGCCACCTTACAGTTAACACGAGTGAGAATGTGCATGAATTCAAGCTTGTGTGTGTACAGTTTCATCACAGCACAAAGTGGATGTACCACAACATATCCTTTGAATTTCTCCAGGAATAGTAACTGTGTGCTGTAGAGTAAGCATATAGGAAGTTGGTCTCCACCAGTATCTTCTGGCATGCCATATATTCATCAGTTCCACTGTCTTCTCTATGCCACAGTCCAGCTCTGTACACCAGCAGGTTTGTATGATAGTTTCAGTCTTCCAGTCAGATTCCAGCAGTTATTTGCCTCTGAAAAAGCTAGTTAATTTTTTCAGGTCAACAGGCCCATTTGTTCCAAAAATTACTCCTTCATCACCATGACTTAGAATCACACAAACAAAAGCTGTTGCGGTTACAGGTAGAAATCTGTATAATTGTTACTAAGCTGAAGTCATAATTTCTTATGTGGTACAAAATTTATTTTGATACAAATTCAAGGGTTTTATTGGTATAATTTCTTCCATTCAAAGTTTTGTGAGTATAAGGCTTACACCCAGTCCTTCTTTAACCTTTGTTACTGATCTAAGATGATTAGCCTGTGAGTTAAGGGCTTATAGCAAATTCATGGCTCTGAGTTTATTGTTAGGGTGTTTTTTAGATTTTAATTAAAAATAGCTGAGAGTAATTAATAAACAGCATTCTAGATTGGTTTACATAGATAGTTGGTTTTCAAAAAACATCAGAAGTCCAGAGAATTGATGTTGCAGACATTTCTTTATTAAAGATCATTTGACTAGAGACCTGTCTACTCTTGACAGCTTCCCTGTCTTGGATTCTAAGAAGAAACCTTTGGAGTTACTCCAGTAGTGGTAAGACAGCCACCAGGCAAAAATTGGCTCTTCTCATCCACAGACAAAATACTGTTCAGAAAACGAACATACTTGTGGAATAATTGACTGATTATATCTGCCAAGACAGGGTGATCAGCTCTTAAATATTTTGCATTAAAGGTCTGTCAGACGATCCTGGGCCAGAAGACTGAAGACCAGATGCTCCAATGTTTTGAAGTATAGGGACAGTCCAGGTAATCAGTGGTCTATATATATGTTTTGGAAGCTGTGCTTTGTTCTTTCCATATCTGTAGTTAATTCAGTCATTCTGGATTTCTGACAGGCTTAAAGACTTACAGTCTCATAGACAACCCAAGATATTTCCTTTGAGGGAACAGATTTGAGAAGATGGTTTTCAGATGACATTCTTTCTAAAGCCAGGATATAAGGCAAGTACAGAACTAGAGTCTTTTAAGTTCGGATACATGACAAGGATCTTTTTATTGACGATAATGTTAGACTGTGTATTAGGTCTATCTTGAACCTTAAAATAACAACATGACAATAGTGCTCAGTTTATATATGAGATAAGAGTCTTTAATTGGACAGAAAGAAGGAAAGTTATGTGGTTTTTGTTTTGTTTTTACTCTAATAGAAAGGGTGATATGTTACAGGAATTTTACTGCCACATTGTTCTTGCAGTTGAGCTTGGTGATTGGGCAGTAGAAGAGGAAGGTGAAACCAGGGTTGAGAGGAAGACAGAGAGAAAAAAAGGGAAGGGGAGAGAGGAATGAACATGAAGGAAGATATGTAGGTCGCTAGCAGTCTCGGGTAGCAATTCATGTCAAAAGGTTATCTATTGGGTTACAATTCTAATTGTGTGGGCATCTTGTGTATTGAGCATTTCCAAATATATAAATCAATTTGATAATCTTTAAGCTTTAAAAGTCTTATTTCTACCCAGTACAATGAGCATGGCAGATATTGTCTGGGGCATGGGTGAGCATTACAAGAGTGTCAGATTTGAACTGGGGGCCATGCTTTGGGACATGGACTTCACAAAGATGATTGGCAGAGGCAGCAGCCACACTAACTTCCCATGGGTCTAGGGCCAGTGCTCCTGGTACCTTTGGCCACTTCTAGTGTGTAAACATGACAGGAGATGCAGGTAGCTAGCCGGAACACACCACAATACCTTTAATAAAAACCACATACAACATGTTTCTTTTGCTATGATCTTCCTTAGAAACGCTATCCATCAATTTCATAATTTCTTTATGAGTAAGATCATTTTTATTCCTGACTTTGTATTTTAGGCCCATGAATGTCACCCTGAGGTTGACTACATCCACATCCTTACCAGAGCAATATGTCATTCCAGTGCTTTTATGAAAACTCTTATTATTGATTATTATATATAAACCCATTTCAAGATAATCTATTTTGTACCTGGTGTCTAGATAGATTCCATAGTCCATTGACTTGCTTCCATGTATGGTCTTTACTTCAATATTATTAATGGATTTTGAATAAACCAATGTTTTATGGGAAATCCAAAGATGCAGGTTAGTAACCATCTCAAGAAATTGGAGCGATCCTATACTAGCAACCATCTCAAAATTTACTTGACAGTGGTCCATATCATAAGGTACTGGAAGGATGTTTCTTTTTTCACTTTCAAGATCTTTAGGAATATCCTCATGTCAATCTGCTATAACAAAGTGCTATATGTTTGTCAATACAGGTATATATTAGTATTTACCACAACACACACACACGCGCGCGCGCGCACACACACACACACACACACACACACACACACACACATATATATATATATATATATACAGAGAGAGAGACATAGATAGATAGATATAGATGAATATAGATGATATAGATATAAATATATATATATATATATATATAGAGAGAGAGAGAGATAGATAGATAGATAGATAGATAGATAGATAGATAGATAGATAGATATACATAAAGTTCCAGTGCTGTATATTGAAGTCAAGAAAGCAAAATAACACCGAGGAAGAAAATGTACATCTTTTCTCCTTTTATTTCTTCAGTTTTCTCTATTTTAAATGATTGTTTTCACTATCCTGAGTTTTTTTTGTTATTCTATAAGTAGTTAAGAATTGCTCTTTCTAGGTCTCTGAAGAATTGAGTTGGAATTTTGATGTGGATTAGATAGAATATATAGATTGCTTTTTGTCAGATAGCCATTTTTACAATGATAAATCTACCAATCCATGAGCAAGGGAGAACTTTCCATCTTCTGAAGTCTTTTTTACAAACATGAAGTTCTTGTCATATAGACCTTTCAGTTGGTTAGTTAGAGTGACACCAGGATATTTTATATTATTTGTGACTATTGTGAAGGGTATTATTTCCTTAATTTCTTTTTCAGCCCATTTAGCCTTTTTGTAAAGAAAGGTTATTGATTTGTTTGAGGTAACTTTATATCAGTCATTCTGCTGCAGTTGTTTGTCAGGTGTAAGAGTTCTGATAGAATATTTGGGCTCACTTTTTTATTGTATCATTTGCAAATATTCATATCTTGACTTCTTCCTTTCTGATTTGTATCACTTTGACATTCTTTTGGCATCTAATTGCTCTCACTAGAATTTTGAATATGACATTGAATAAATAGGGAGTGGGCACCATTGTCTTATCACTGATTTTAATAAGATTGGTTCATGTTTCTTTCTGATTTATTTGATGTCGGCTGCTGATTTGCTGTATATTGCTTTTATTATATTTAGGTGTATGCCTTGAATTTCTGATTTTTCCAAGACTTTTAACATGAAGTGTGTTGTATTTTGTCAAATTATTTTTTCAGCATCTAATTAGATGATCATGTGTTTTATTCAGTTTGTTTATATAGTGGATTACTTTGATGAATTTCCGTATATTGTATTATCCCTGCATCCATGGGATGAAGCCTACTTGATCTTGGTGAATGATTGTTTTGATGTGTTCTTGGATTCAATTTGTGAGAATTTTAACGAGTATTTTTGGCATCAATATTCATAACCAAAATTGGTCTGAAGTTCTATTTCTTTGATGGGTCTTTGTGTGATATAGATATCAGTGTAACTGTGGCTTTATAGAATGAATTAGGTAGTATATATTCTGTTTCTGTTTTGTGGACTAGTTGATAAGTAGTGGTATTAGGTCTTCTATGAAGGTCTGATAGAATTCTACACTAAAACCATCTGTCCCAAAAATATTTTTTTGGTTGGGTGACTTTTAATAATGGCTTCTATATCTGTTGGTTTGTGGGAGTATTTTGGTAGTTTATTTGGTCCTGATTTAATGTTGGTGCCTGATATCTGCCTAGAAAGTCACCCATTTAATCTAGATTTTTCAGTTTTGTTGAATGTGGGCTGTTTGTAGAAGGATCTGATGAGGGTTTATATTTCCTCAGTTTCTGTTGTTATGTCTTCCATTTTTTTCTGATTTTGTTAATTTGAAACTGTCTCTGGGCGCTTTAGTCAATTTAGCTAGGGGTTTATCTATCTTGCGGATTTTCTCAAAAAACCAGCTGTTAGTTTTGTTGATTTTTTATATAGTTCTCTTTGTTTCTAATTGGTTGATTTCAGCTCTGAGTTTGATTATTTTGCTGTCTATTCCTCTTGGGTGTGTTTACTTCTTTGTGTTTTAGAGCTTTCATATCTGCAGTAAAGTTGCTAGTATAGGATCTCTCAAATTTCTTTATGAAATTACTTAGTACTCTGAATTTTTCTGTTAGCACTGCTTTCATTTTTTCCCATAAGTTTGGCTATGCTGTACCTTCATTTTTGTTAAATTCTAGAAAGTCTTTAATTTATTTATTTCCTGATCAAGTTTCAACTGAGTAGAGAGTTATTAAGTTTCCATGAATATGTAGGTTTTCTGGGTTTTTGGTTGCTGTTGAAAAACAGCTTTACTCTGTGGTCATCTGATAGAATGCATGGAATTATTTCAATCTTCTTATATCTGGTGAGACTTGTGTCCAATTATGTGGTCAATTTTGGAGAAGGCACCATGAAGTCCTGAGAACAAAGTATATTCTTTTCTTCTAGGGTGAAATGTTCTATAGATATCTGTTAAATCCATTTGGTTAGTAACATTTGTTAGATTCACTGTGTGTTGTTTTAGTTTCTGTTTCCATGACCTGTCTATTTTTGAGAGTGGAATGCTGAAGTCTACCACTGTTATTGCATGATAATCAATGTATGTTTTGAGCTTTAGTATCAATTCTTTTACAAACTTAGGTGTGTTTTAATTTGTGGCATAAATGTTTAAAATCAAGAGTTCATTTTGGTAGAGTTTTCCTTTGATGAGTATAAAGTTTCCTTCCCCAACTCTTTTGATAACTACTAGTTGAAAGTCTATTTTATTGGATATTAGAATGTATACTGCAGCTTGTTTCTTGGGACCATTTTCTTGCCACATTTTTGAAGCCTTTTAGTCTGACGAAGTATCTGTATTTGTCACTAATGTGTGTTTCCTGTATGCAACAAGATGCTATTTAAGTGCAAGGTCCTATTTAAGTGCATGGTCTGTTAGTCTGTGTCTTTTTACAAGGGAACTGTGTCCATTGTTGTTGAGAGATACTAAAGACCAACAGTTGTTGGTTCCTGTTATTTTTGTTATTAGTAGTGGTATTATGTTTGTGTGGTTCTCTTCTTTGGGTTTTTCTGTGAGATGAGTAATTTCTTGGTTTTCTATGGGTGTACATTCCCTCTTTGTGTTGGAGTTTTCTTTCTATTTTCTGCTTAAGAGCTTGATTAGTGAAAATATGTTGTTTAAATTTGGTTTTATTATGAATTATTTGGTTTCTCTATCTATGATGACTGAAAGTTTTACTGGGTATTGTAATCTAGACAGGCATTTGTGTTCTCTTAGGATCTGCATGACACTTGGCCAAGCTTTTCTTGCTTTTAGAGTCTCTATTGATAAGTAGCTATTGATAATTATTGATAAGTAACATCTTATTTTGATAGGTCTGCCTTTCTATATTACTTGGAATTTTCCACTTACCACTTTAATATTCTTTTTTTTCTGTGCACTTGTATTCTGATTATGATGTGATGGTTGCAAATTACCTTATGGTCAAATCTATTTGGTATTCTGTAGGCATCTTCCATGTTTATGACCGTCACTTTTTTTTAGGAGAGGGAAGTTTTCTTCTATGATTTTGTTGAAGATGTTTCCTAGGCCTTTGCATTGGGAAACTTCTCATTCCTATTATTCTTTGGTTTGGTCTTTTCATTGAGTTCTGAATTTCCTGGATGTTTTGGCTTAGGAGGTTTTGCAGTTGTATTTTCTTTGAATGTTGTGACAATGCATTCTAGGGTATCTTCTGTTGGTGATAATTGCATCTGTAACTCCTGATTTCTGTTCCAGATGTTTCATCTCCAGGGTTTACTCCCTTTGTGATTTCTTTATTGTTTCTATTTCCTGTTCTAGATGCTGGACAGTTTTGTTCAATTCCTTCACATGTTTGATTTTGTTTTTCTGTATTTCTTCAAGGGATTTATGTGTTTCCTTTTTAAGGACTTCTACCTGTTTACCTATGTTCTGTATTTCTTTTAGAGATTTATTTATGTCCTCCTTAAGGTCCTCTGTCATCTGCATGAGATGGAATTTATGTCAGAGTCTTGCCTTTTACATGTATTAGAGTATCCAGGGCTTCTTGTGGTGGGAGAACTGTGTTCTGATGGTGCCAATGTCATTGGTTTCTGCTGCTAATATTCTTATGCTTGCCTCTTTTTATTCAGTTATCTCATGTGTTAACTTCCCATGCTGTCCCTCCTGTGAGCCCATCATCCTGGTTGTTACTGAGTTCCTAAGATTCAAGTAGTCTCTGGGTGTCGGAGGGGGTCTGGAGTGCTAGCTGTGCTCTTGGCTGAGTTGTGGGAAGTTTAGTGTTTTAATGGTTTGTTCACCCTCTGATTAATCTTAATATGTTAACTAAAAATCTATTATACAAGCCTACTTGAACTCATTATTGTACTCTCTGAAAAACATTTTGCTATAACAGATTGTGAAAGTACATCCAGAAAAAGTACAAAGATCTTTATTCTCAACAAAGATTTCAAGCTTCTACAACTGAAATTGAAAATTAAGATACCAACCAACAAACAGACAAACAAACAAAAATTCATCACTTTCTCTAATGGACAATATTTTAAAATCATGTAGAATGGTTTCAATTATTATATCTTTGTTAAATGCCATACTTTAAAATTATATTAAAATTTTTATATATCTAAATACTATATCTTAATCAAATGGGTTCCTCACCCAGCCTCTCAAACTCCTCCCATTATGACCATAATTCATTCCAACATCATGTCCTCCTATTTATTGATTAATTAATTAATTTAGTCCAGTTAGTGTCCTTTTAGTTTCTCATATAAGAATGTGTGTGCTATTATCCAATTAGATATTGGGAATTTACAAGTGGAACACTTCTAAATAAAAGTGGCTATCTGTCCTCTAACAGCCAATAATTATCAATATCCCTTAAGCTAGGAGCAAGACCTTGAGAGTTCCTCTGCCATCATGCTTGTTCTTTGGGGGATTTTATGTAGGTATTTCTGCTTCTGTGAACTCTGATGTGTGATAACCATCTCATTTCTAACTTTCATAATATTCCAGAACTCCTTCCCAGGCCCCAGTCCTTACATCCTTTCTAATTATCTTCCTTAATATTCTTTGAGCAATGAGAATAGGCTGTTTTGTTTTGGCTGTATGTAGGGCTTCTGTGACCAATAACAATGTAGGGAGGCAGCCTATGTCTGGCACTGATATTTTCATTAAATAAGCAGTGTTTCCAAGGAAGATTCTTGCTCACTAATGTGGAATACTACTGTTCAAGCTCCCTCAAAAAATCAGTTAGCTTACAAACTAGTGGGATTTCATAAGGCTTTTTTGCTAACACCCTTCAACCCCTCATTTCTCCAACTCTTCTGTCCCATTACTGATTAAAAATTTAACTGTCAATATTCTTCCACCATTATTTCATATTATATATTCCATTCTTACTCTTAATATAATTTTTACTTGTATTGTAAGATCATCTATTCCCTCAAAACTTTCTCATGCACATTTGATTTTTTAAAGAATCCCCCTGGCCACTCTTTTGCTCAGCTTCACCACTCTTGAATCCTTCTGTCCCCATATTCACAATCTCTAATTTTATTTCCCCTATGTTTGTTTTCCTCCTTCACTAAGTGTATCCCCAAATGATGGTCTTTTTTTAGTCCCTGATTGCCCTGCTCCCTCACTTAACAATCCTTACCACATACTTGAACTCTTCTGGCTCCATATGCCCATCTCTATTTTTCATTTTTTTCTATATTGTATTATTCTCTGTCTCTAAATGTAGCTCTCTAACAATGCTTTGTTTCTATCTACCAATATTCTATATGTTAGGCACATAAACAGAGACTATTTGAAATGAAGAACTTCATATGATAAGAATGTAATCATTATTTTTAGGGACCTGGGCTGCCTTACATAGTAAAAGTATCCCAATTACATCTGTTATGGATTTGGTCAATAACTTATGTTAATGGATTCTTAAATTAGAAGAGAATTTGAACATCTGTATGTGAGAGGCAGACGATCCCTACTCCCAGCTAGATCTAATTCGCAAATAAAGTTGCCAGTCATCAATTACTGGCAGGGAGACAGAGGTGGGACTTTGATTTTTCAGGCAAAGAATGAGGGGAAAAATGAGATTTTAGAATCTCCATGCCAGGAAAGAAATAGGATGCAAGCATGAGAGAGCAGTGGAATACAGAGAATAAACCATGTAAGAATCAGGGAAGAAAGAACCCAGAGGCCACTCCCCTGCTTAGATCTGGGATAGCAGAGATGAATTACAGATTTTAGTAAGTAATAATTTAGGAATATTTAGAGGGGAGGCATTAACAATGTGGAAATTTTGGACTGGCCCAGCCATTGAGCTGCTTAGGGCATGTTAGAAATAAAACCACATGTACGTGTGTCCTTCACTCATGAATCAAAAACATCTTTGTGGGTAGTGAGGAAAGTTTGCACATCACCCTAGGAGTTAAGAGTGGAATAACTATCTACTGCTAGATGCTGTTCAATGTGTTAAACTTGTACTCACTTTTAAAAATTCAGTAGAGATTTAGAATGGAAGATACTCCGTTTGATGTGAGATAAGAAGGTAAAGAGTACAGGCTTCTCAACCAAACTGAGCTGAACCATGTAGTTCCTCCCCAAGCTTCACAGATTCAGAACAAGTACAAAAGGTACACATAATTCTGGGGCTCATGGCATGAGCTGGGACACATTTAGGTCCCCCATGACAGAGATTTACCACAGGTGGTTCTCAAAGACTTCTGACTGCCTTTGAACTCCAAGGTACTGGGAATCCCTCCTGTTCAAACAGACAGGCTGCTGAAAGGGTTAAACATTTTCAGAAACTCCTAGCAGGCTGAGCAGAACCAAGAGTGCAGGTCAGCTTGGTCATGAGCTTTGTGTTTCAGGAACTTGGCTGACCACAAGATAGATGGTTGATTACACATAGGCTCTTTGAAAATAGCCTATACAAAATGTTCCCCATCACTGTTCCTTGGACCCTGTCGCAAACTGAATAATGGGCTGGGACTTTCCACAGGTACTCTCCAATAACCCTCCTTCACTCCCTCTGGGTTGTGGTTTCCCCCATGGATTGTGGTTTTTGGCTTTGAATTATTTTCTGTCTCCAAAGCCCGGGGGTCAGACCTCACTTCCCCTGCGTGGGCTATGGGTCTTGACCTCAACATGTTGATCAAAATATACCTCTTGCTGATTACATAAAGTTCAGTGTCTTGTGAGTTATTGGGTGGCCACGAATTCCTGAGGCTTGGGTGAGGTTTTCCCTTTGTGGGGACCTTACACTGCTAGGAAGGGAGACAGAGACAGAAAGTACAGGCCATTTGCTTCAAACAAGCAGATAAACAAAGGATAGAAATTAATGAAATTCAATTTGACTGTTTTTAATGATAGAAGGGAGTATAATGGTAATTGTTTAAGTGTTTTTAAATATACATGGAATAAAGAAGTTCAGGTCTTTGATCTCAAATGTAGGAAACAGAGGCATGGAATAAAGAGAATAGAATGAATGAGAAAAATGCATAAAAGAAATTTGAAAAAGTCTATGCCAGGGTACCACTTGGAATCTTTCAAGATGTGTTGTCACTTCATTTTTCTTTCTGATTGGTTTTAAAAGTATAAATATATTCTGCATGTCTTGGTTATAGATTGTTTGCCTATAAGTTATTGGGTATGATTAAAATTTAAAACTTTGGTAACAAAAGTTGGCTTAAGACTGGTAACTCAGGGTTAGAGTCATTCAGAAACCAGATTATAATGATAGATTTAAAAAACAATGTATCTTTAGTGAGATATTAAAAGCTGCACTATTGTGCATTCATATATAAGAACTGGCAGCAACACTTTGTAACATAAAGGTAATCACATTGGTATTGATTTTACAGAAAATGAATTGTTTACATTGTTAAAAATTGGTTTTGTTTTTCAAAATTATGGTTATACTCTAGTGTTGCAAAAAAACTTAAAACTCTAGTAAAACTGCCACTTTTTCATTGGCTGCAGTTGGCAGTTCAATTGTGAGTTTGGAAATTTTTAACTCGCCAATGTTTATAGTGAAAAAGATACAGCAGGTAGAGTTAAATTAAAGTTTTAAAAAACAACTGTGGCACAGTATAGGCCTACCAAAAAAGATAATCTTTAGGCCAGGCCTCAGAAAACAGGCTGGAGATTAAGAACATTTACATTTAAATTAAGACAATGCAGACTGGGCTCAGCAGAAGCTTGGGTGACAGACATTCCTTTTGTCTTGTTCTTCAAGATTAGCTCCCAGAAAGGTGCTTTTTAAAATTTGTTTATTGCCTTGCTTCTTTCTTGTGGGGGAGGGGTCAATCTAAGACCCAAAGACATTCACAACAAACAGTTTATGGGCCATGAGTTATAGATAATGATTATGCTTGGAAAATTAAAATGATGGCTGCTTCCCTCCATGACATTATAACTGTACCTGCTTGCAAAAGAATTGCTCAATTTGTTTTAGTTCCTTTGCATATGCTTCCTTCCAAATTTGTTAAGAATGAGAGAGGACAAGATGGCTTTGGTTCCTTTGATGTGTATCGGGTTCAATTTATTACTAACAAGAGACGTAAACTTAAGCTAATAATTGAACAATTATTAGAAGACAAGACTGCCTTCAGCTTGGCCTTTGTATGATACACTCACTCATCTAAGAGATTAGTTATTTAATTAATTCAAAACAAAGTTCAAACTTAAGATTTATGAAACAAATGGAGCATTACAGCTTGACTTGCCTACTTAAGCTGCCATTCTAGTGAATGCATATAGAATTATTATAGATTTATAAGATTGTTTTTATGCCACTCCTTTACATTCCTGGTAAAGGTGGGAGATTTACATTCAGTAAATTTGCTCGTAATTTTTGAGAACCCATGGAGTGATATTATTAGAAAGGTTTGCCTAAAAGAAGGATTAATAGCCTTAGATTATATAATACAA
Organism: Arvicanthis niloticus; assembly: GCF_011762505.2. Classification (NCBI taxonomy): domain Eukaryota; kingdom Metazoa; phylum Chordata; class Mammalia; order Rodentia; family Muridae; genus Arvicanthis; species Arvicanthis niloticus. The sequence continues at coordinate 74,643,743 of NC_047668.1, read as the reverse complement.
GAAATTAAGAGTTTGAATCTTTCAGTGTATATTATTCATTGTATGGTATTTTATTAGCTGATCTCTCTAAAGGAGTTTTTCTGCAAACCTTTGCTCTAATATAATGAGCTTTGAAATTTTTGGAGAACATGTTGCTCCAGAAAAGATTCAAAGGCAATATCTTTTCAATATTTGAGATCTCAGTTATATTCTAATTAGATTGTTGCACAGGAATTTCCATTAAAAACGGATAATTGGGGCTAGAGAAATGGGTCAGGCATTAAAGGCTAGACTCACAACTAAAAATATTAGAGTTCAATTCCCAGCAACTACATGATGGCTCACAACCATCTGTGATGGGATCTAGTGCCCTCTTCTGGCTTACAGTGAAAACCCCCATACTCGGGAGACCCTTCCTCAAGCCTCCGGAATCGCGACCACCCAAAAATCACAAGAAACCATACCTGGATGCAATCAGCAGAGGTTTATTAGGGGGGGAGCCGGCGGTCAAAAACAACAAGCTCTTTATCTCTAAAGCTCTAAGAGCAGGGTTTTTGGCCCCGTGTGGTGGGTTAAAGGGTCTTTTATAGCATGGGGTGGGGGGAGGAAGGCATTTTCGCACGCTTACACATGATTGGTTGTTTTACAAATTTTGAACATAGCACTGGGAAGACCAAGGGAGGGGTAACCAAGAACAGTGGAACATTTCAGAGAATCTAGCCCAAATGATCTAGAGTCATGTGAGATCACTCTGCACACTCATTCTTTTCAAAAATGTGGTTTTCACCATGCTATTGTGTCCTATTCTGCCATTTCAGATTACTATCTTTACTTTTTCCAGCTATAGGGCTATGGCCCCACCTAGGTGGTAGCATCTTTATCTGTAATCAGGAATGCCTTCCTGCCTTGGGCGAGGCTTGGGGAATGTAATCCAGCAAGTGTCCTTCACCTGGAATGTGAAGGCCTGAAATCTTATTTTCAGTTCCGAGTTCTGTAAGGCAGAAAAATCTACACATATTTCATAAAATGGCCTTTATAATTTTTCACTCTACAACAGGTGTACAAAAAATGGTTTAATTTAATGATTTTCAAAAGTTGTTAAGAGATATTAATTGGCTAAAACCTCATCTTAAGCTTACCATAAGAGAATTTGAACCTCTGTTTGATATTCTCAAGGTGGGTACAAGTTCTAATTCCCTTCAACAATTAACTAATAAAGGAGAAATAGCTTTGCTGGAAGTAGAGTAAGCTGTTAGTTATCAACAGATAAATAATAGATTATAATAAATTATTGGCTGTTTGTGTTATTACTACTCATGTGCTCATAACAGCCCTTTGGCAAAAGAAACCATTAATGTAGATTCATCTTTCTTCATCTACAAGTAAAGTTTGAACATCCTATTATAAAATTGTTACTGTGTTAATAAAAAAATAATTGTATGCGAGAATCCTAAAAATATTTTGGATAAAATGGTCATTCCCTATTCCAAGTAGCAATTAAATTGGTTATTGAAAAATAATAATATTTGGCCTATAACATGGCAAACTTTTTGGGCAAATTTGATGATTATTATCCAAAAGACAAGTTGTTAGAGTTTTTCTCTATGCATGCTTTTATATTTCCTTTAAATTTACTATGCATGCAGCCCATAGAAATGATGTTTACTTTATTTACAGATATGTCATCTATTGAGAAGGCAGTATATATAAATAGATCACATGTTCATTTTCTTGAGTTTCCCCTGCTTCAACATAAATAATTAAATTACATATTGTAGCCACTGTTTGAAATGCTAACAAATGAAGCTTTCAATTTGTATATTCATAACCGGTATATAGCTCATGATTTATAATTGTTTAAAATTGTTCCTTCTTAAGATATTGCTAATTACCAGATTTTATTTGTAAAAATACAGCTTAATTTAAGAAACATGTACTTTTTTTTTTTAACTTTATAAGACATTTAAGAGCTCATATTGGATTGCCTGGACCCGAGAACAATGCCACAGCAGATTTGTATACTAGGCAGATTACAGGCCTTACAAAACAATTTGCCATACAATCTTGTTCTTTACAGCATCAAAGTAGTAATAGCTTGAGACAATAATTTGTCATTTCTAGAAAGTGTGCAAGTTAAATTGTAAAAACTTGTTTTCAGTATCCTCAATTTTTTCATAAAGATGTTACGCCTTGAAGTAATCAATTATGGCAAATGGATGTTACTCATTTTTGATTTTGGAAAATTAAAATAAGTACATGTGGATTGATACCTTTTTAGACCTTGTAGTTGCAACTGCTTTAACAAGAGAAGCAACTAAAAAATATAATTAGTTATTGCCTATATTATTTTTTTGTGCTTGGTGTTCCATATCAGACTAAGATAAATAACGGAAGTGGATATTGCAGTTATTTGACTACAGTCAAAACATTTGAGATGTTTTGTTGGTAATTTAGTATTACTGAGATTCCTTATGGTCCAACATGACAGGGAGTTGTTGAATGTGCACATCCCACTCTAAAAAAATGGCCCTTTTTTAAAACTAAGAAGGGGGAATTATACCCCCCAAGATCACTAAATGCCTACCTTACTTTTGTCTTATTTGTTTTAAATTTTCTGCAAACTGATGCTAAAAATCTGTCTGCAGTGGATCACCACTGGCATCCGGTCACTTTCAGCTCATTTGCCAGGGTCATATGGAGAGACCCCTTAACTAATACTTGGTGTGGTCCTGACCGTATTTTAATTTGAGGGTGTAGCTCAATCTGTATTTTTTCAGAAAAAAAGAGAATGGAGCTCGATGGCTACCTGAAAGATTGTTCCGTCAATTGGACACAGATCTTGAGCCTAATAATTTGATTCTAATGATGAAGATGGCTCAAAATCTTTATCAGCCAGCTGATTTTACATGACATGTACACTTTATCAATACTTGAAGCCACTCACTGTATACCTGGTGGCCAGACTTTGTGTCTAATCCCTGTCAACCAGCAGTTGAATTAGATACTAGAATGTTTCTGCTTTCAATCTTATTTTCTACATTGCTTGGATAATCATATTGCTTTTAACCTTTCAACCTTGTATTTTAAGCAGATTGAGTGCCCTCACACAGGATCATTCTCAGCAAGCTCAGCTATTCATCATGGCACTTACAAATCGCTGTGAAGAATTGCATCTAGTGCATGTTGGTCTATATGGGAAAAAGTGTGCAAATGATGGCTAGTTAGTCAAAGACAGGTAAGAGTGTTCTTGAGCTCCTATAGACCTAAGACAGAGGCATACATTAATATGCTATGTATGTTTTCCTCGAAGACAGGTAATATAGGAGTAATATAGACACCAACTTAAGCCAGGCACAGTCTCCTGGTACTCAAGACCCTAGACAGGATAAAAATTTGTGCCCTGATCAGATATTGGCACTGCCATCTTAAAAACTTAAGGGGGGTGGGGAACTGTGTCCTTCCCCCAGCTTTGAGCAGGCCTGAAGGCCCTTGCTTACCACAGTAGATCAAACAATAGGACCCAAGAGACATTGGCAGTCTACAGTCTGCTATAGGAGCTGAGAAAATTAGACTGCCTGCTGAGCTTGCCTGACACACCTCCAGTTGCCATCCTCTCACCCAAGCCTGCTGAAGCAAGAAGGAAGAAGGCATTCTGGTGGTGGGGGTGGGGCTTCCCCTTTATATTTGAAAGCAGAATATTAAACTTCAGGCTTTGATCAGAACATGTTTTCTTGGCCCCATGATTTTTCATGCCCTCCATTCCCTTTTCATTCCCAGCCTTCCTTTCAGGTGAACCCAGTTATCCATGGCTACAGGTGGCTACATAAGAATTTCTCTTCCTCACATCCACACAAATATTTGTTGTCATTTGTATTCCTGATAATAACTGTTCTGCTTTGAATGATGTAAAATTTAATATGGCCAAACATGTTCAGCACTTTCCTAAGTGTTTACTAGTTTGTTGTTATTGTTGTTTTTGTTTAGTTTTGATTAATTACAACAGAAACAAATACCAAGGTGAGTTGGGTGAGGAGGATTCAACCCATAGAAAAAAATTATAGATATATCACAAAAAATCAGTATCTAGAATATAAGAAGAACTTTAAATACTCAACAAAATGATAAACATTCTAATTTAAAAGATGTGTGGAACCAAACAGGAAGTTCTCAAAGAATAAAATTAATTAATAGTCCTTTTCTTATATATACATGATAATAACAGTTTTTGACATTATTGTATATGACTTATTGATATGAATGAAATAATAATAGCAAACAGTGAATGATCATAATCATTTGGAGATCTGTTGTGCAGAATCCTGAAAACATGTCAAATAAATTTTTTAACTATGAGCATTACCCTGAAGATTGGATGAGTATTTTGAGTGAAGAGTAAAACTAGCCAGATTTTTAAAACAACTGTATATAAGACAGTAAAAAAGTAAAAGAAGTGATAATTGATGAAATAAAGGAAGAAAGAGAGCAATAGTAAAAATCATATTTTAACTAATAAATTAATTTGCTTATTTTAAACTCCAAATTTTATTCTCTTCCTGGTCCACCCTTTAACTTTTCCACATCTGCAAACTCCTCCCTGCCCCCTGTCTCCACGAGAGTGTACCCACACACCATTCCCCACCCCACCAGACCTCTAAACTTCCGGGGGCCTCCATTCTCTTGAGGGTTAAATACATCTTCTCTAATTAAACTCAGACTCAGAAGTCCTCTACTGCTTCTGGATATAACAAATAAGGCCACTATGAACATAGTGGAACACATGCCCTGTGGCATGCTGGGGCATCTTTTGGGAGTATTCCCAGAAGTGGTATTGCTGAGTCTTCAGGTAGATCTATTTCCAATTTTCTGAGGAACCTTCAGATTGGTTTCCAGAGTCATTGTACCAGTTACAATCCCACCAGCAATGGAGGAGTGTTCCTTTTTCTCCACATCCTCACCAATATATGGTGTATCCTGAGGTCTTGATCTGATTGGTATAACTGTAGAATCTCAGGGTCGTTTGGATTTGCATTTCTGTGATCACTAAGGACTTTGAACATTTCTTTAGGTGCTTCTTAGCCATTTGAGTTTCCACTGTTATAAATTCTCAGTTAAGTTCTATACCCCCTTTTTGATTGGGCTGTTTTGTTTTTCCGTGGTTAGCTGTTGGGCCATGGAAGGGTATCATGGTTCTTGGGTTGTGGGTTTGGCCATGCCCCCAGAACCCAGTCTTCTGTCAGGAAGTCTAATCTCCATTAAACCTGTGCCCTTCAGTCCCATACACAGGTGGAGGGCATGATGAACAGGCCCCGGGCCCTAGAGAGATTTACATACTAATGAGATACCTGAAGGCCAGAGGGTGGAGTCAGTTAAGCATTCTTCCCCAGCCTCTCCCCCTTCTTCCCCTCCCTATTTAACTCAGGTTCACCCTGGGATTTGGGGGGTGCACATCCAGATCCATCCACCATTCACCATGCCAATAAACTGGTTTTGGAAACCCAAGGAGCTGTAGAGAGGCCTTTAGTTAGTGAGCAGACAGGCCTAGCTTCCAGCTGAGGAACCCAGGGTGTTCCCAGCCAACTACCCATAACGTGGCTGGAAGAACCCTGTGGTTCCTCAGCTGTTTTTTTCCCACAGTTAGCTTCTTGAGTTCTTTATATATTCTGGATATTAGCCCTCTATCAGATATGGGGTTAGTGAAGAATTTTTCCCATTCTGGAGGTTGTTGATTTGTCTTATTGGCTATGTCTTTTTACTTACAGAAGTTTTCCAGTTTCATGAGGTCCCATTTATCAATTCTTGATCTTAGAGTGTGAGCCATTGGAATTCAGTTTAGAAAATTTCCCCCTGTGCCAATGAGTTCAATGCTCTTCCACTTTCTCTTCTATTAAGATTAATGTATCAGGTTTTATGTTAAGGTCCTTGGTTTATTTGGACCTGAGCTTTGTGCAAGGTGACAAATGTGGGTATATTTTCATTTTTCTACATCTTGACAGCCAATTAGACCAGCACCATTTGTTGAAGATGGTTTCTTTTTTTTCATTGTATATGTTTGCCTTCTTTGTCAAAGATCAAGGGGCTATAAGCATGTTGTTATATTTCTGGGTATTCCATTGATCAACGTGTCTGCCTCTGTACCAATACTATGCAGTTTTTATCATTATTGCTCTGTAGTAAAGCTTGAGGTCAGGGATGGTGATTTCCCCAGTCAGTCTTTTAGTATAAGCATTGTTTTCACTTTTTTTTTTTTTTTTTTTTTTTTTTTCCTTTCCAAATGAAGTTGAGAATTGCTCTTTCCATGTCTTTGAAGAATTGTGTTGAATTTTGATGGGGATTGCATTGAATCAGTAGATTGTCTTTGGTAGGATGGCCATTTTTACTATGTTATTTCTGCCAGTCCATGAGCATGGGCAACCTCTTCATTTTCTGAGATCTTATTTGATTTCTTTCTTGAGAGACTTGAAGTTATTGTCATACAAATATATCACTTGTTTGGTTAGAGTTAGCCAAAGATATTTTATATTATTTGTGGCTATTGTGAAGGGAGTTGTTTCTCTAAATTCTGTCTCAGCCTGTTTATCATTTGTATAAAGGAAGGCTACTGATTTCTTTGAATCAATTTTATATGCAGCCAGTTTGCTGAAGATGTTTATCAGCTGGAGATGTTCTCTGATAGAGTTTCTTGGGCGGTTGCTTATGTATACTATCATATCATCTGCAAATAGTGATACTTTTACATCTTCTTTCCAATTTGTATCCTCTTGATCTCTTTTTGTTGTCTTATTGTTCTAGTTAGGTTTTTGAGTGCTATATTGAATAGATATAGGGAGACTGGGTATCTTTGTCTTGTCCCTGATTTTAGTGGGGTTGCTTCTAGTATCTGTCCATTTAATTTGATATTGGCCCTTGGTTTGCTGTATATTTCCTTAATTATATTTGGTATGGGCCTTGCATTCCTGATCTCTTCAATACTTTTAATATGAATGGTTGTTGTATTTTGTCAAAGGCTTTTTTGGCCTCTAAGAATATGATCATGTGATTATTTTCTTTGATATTTTTTATGTAGTGGTTTACTTTAAAGAATTTTGTATATTGAACCCACCTTGCATCCTTGGAAGGAAGCCTATTATTTGTGGTGAATGACAGTTTCAATGTGTTCTTAGATTTTGTTTGCAAGAATTTTATTGAGTATTTTTGTGTCAATATTCAGAAGTGAGCTTGGTCTGAAGTTTTCTTTTTTGATTGTGTCCTTATGTAGTTTATGTATTGATTAATTGTGTTTTCATAGAATGAATTACATAGTGTTCATTCTGTTTATATTTTGTAGAAGTTTGAAGAATATTGGTACCAGGTCTTCTTTGAAGGTCTGGCACAATTCTGGACTAAATCTATCTGGCGCTGGGCTTGCTTTTATTTATTTATTTATTTATTTATTTATTTATTTATTTATTTATTCATTTTGTTAGTAGGTTTTTAATTTCCTTATGGATATGGGTATGTTTAGGTAGTTTATATGTTCTTTATTTAACTTTGTTATATGTTATCTGTCTAGAAAACCATCCATTTTTGACCAATTATATGGCCAATTTTGGAGAAGGTACCATGAAGTGCTGAGATGCAGGTGTATTCTTTTATTTTAGAGTGAAATGTTCTGTAGATTTCAATTAAATCCATTTGGTTCATAACCTGTACAAGTTTCACTGTGTCTCTGTTTAGTTTCTGTTTCAATGACCTGTCCATATGTGAGAGTGAGGTGTTGAAGTCTCCCACTATTATTGTGTGGAGTTAAATGTGTTTTTTGAGCTTTAGTAAAGTTTCTTTTATGAATGTGGGTGCCTTTTCATTTGGGGCATAGATGTTCAGAATTGAAACTCTCTTTTGATGGATTTTCCCTTTTATGAATATGAAGTATTCTTCCTTCTCACACTTGATAACTTTTGGTTGAAAGGTTTTTTAAATTGGATATTAGGATAGCAACTCTAGCTTATTTCATCAGACCATTTGGTTGGAAGACTTTTTTTCAATCAGTTTACTCTGACTTAGTGTTTGTCTTTCTTATTGAGGTGCTTTTCTTTTATGCAGCATAATGCTTTATCTTGTTTACATATCCAATCTGTTACCTTATGTCTTTTTATACATGAGTTGTGTTCATTAATATTGAGAGATATTAAAGACAGATGACTATTGGTTCTAGATATGTTTGTTATTTACATGGCTTTATGTGCTTGTGGTTCTCTCCTTTTGGCTTTGTTGTGAGATGCTTAATATCTTGTTTTTTCTTTGGTGAAGGTACCTTCCTTGTGTTGGAATTTTCCTTCAAGGATCCTCTGTAGGGCTGGGTTGGTAGATAGATACTGTTTGAATTTGGTTTTGTCTTGGAATATTTTGTCCATCTATTTTGATTGAAAGTTTTGCTGGGTATAGTAGCCTGGCCTGGCATTTGTGTTCTTTTAAAGTCTGCATGACCTCTTATCAGGTTTTTCTGGCTTTTGTTCTCTCTGTTGAGAAGTCTGGTGTAATTCTGACAGGTCTATCTTTGTATTGTTACTTGGCCCTTTTACCTTGAAGGTTTTAATATTTTTTCTTTTTTCTGTGAATTTAGTGTTTTAAATGTTATGTGAAGAGAGAATTTTCTTTTCTGGTCCCTTTTATTTGATATTCTATAGGCTTCGTGTATGTTTATAGCCATCTTTTTCTTTAGGTTGGGGAAATTTTCTTCTATGATTTTGTTGAAAACATTTTCAAGTCCTTTGAGCTGGGAATCTTTATTCTTCTCTGTTCCAATTATTCTTAGATTTGGTCTTTTGTTTGAGTCCTGAATTTTCTGGGTGCTTTGGGTTAGGAGTTTTTCAGGTTTGAATTTTCTTTGACAGTTGTGTAAATCCCTTTTATGGTATCTCCCACACCTGACATTCTCTTTTCTACTTTTTGTATTCTGTTGGTCATACTTACATCTGTAATTTGTGACCTCTTTCCTAGGTTTCCTATTTCCAGGTTTTACTCCATTTGTATTTTTTTTTTTTATTGTTTCTACTTCCACTTTTAGGACTTTGACTGCTTGATACAATTTCTGCACCTGTTTGATTGTATTTTCCTGTATTTCTTTCACTGACTTATTTATATCCCCCTTAAAGGACTCTATTATCTTCATGAGATAGGATTTTAGGTCATCTTTCTGATTTTCAGATGTGTTGGTGTACTCAGGGCTTGCTGTGGTGGGACCACTGAGTTCCTATGATACTCACATATATTGTCCTCTGTTCCTTATTGTCTTGAGCTTACCTCTCACCATCTGATTGTCCTGGGTGTTTGCTGGTCTGGGTGACTCTGTCTCAAGTCTGTCTCTTTTGGCCCTGGGTTTCTTCAGGTCTCCTGATAGGCCTGCAGCCCTGGCTGTAGCAGAACACCTGTGGTACCTTCCATCTAGGGGCTCTTCAGAGGGGCAGAGAAGCTGCTGATCTGTTGCTCTGAATGCAGTATATCTACTGGGAGGCCTTCACACTGTTGGGTTTTCAGAGGAGCAGTTAAGCTGTTGTCCTGTGTGAAGATGTTCTCAAGGGGATGCAGGGGGCTATGGACTGTGGTTTCTGTTTTCCTGTGTGTAGCAGAATTCCAGGGAGACTTTCAGTCTTTTGGGTCAGTTGCCCTGCGTGCTACAGAGCCCCAAGGAGGTATTCAGACTGTGGTGTCTGTTCACCAATTGCCCTGTGTATAGAGGAGCTCCTGGAGTGCCTTCAAACTGTGGTGTCTTCAGGGTAGCAGACCAGCAGGTGATCAGTTGTTCAGTTGCTCTGTGTACAGCAGATCCCCTTGGAAACCTCAGGCTGTGGTATCTGTTGTCCCAGTGTTCTGAGTGCAGGGACCTTCTAGAATATGGTGTCTCCAGGGGAGCAGAATAGCTAGCAGTCTACCCAGCAGAAAGGACCAGGCATAACAGAAGGGTTTTTCAGCAGGGTGGTGTTGGAGGTTTGGGTGGTAATGGGTCCCTAGTCCACTGGTTTCTCAGCTGCAGCTGTGGGACTTCCAGAGTGCTCTTACCAAATGCTCTGACTGCAGCAGATCTTCTGGGCTTACTCAGGATTTGGTGTCTTCAGGGAAGCAGACTAGCTAGCCTAAAAAATTGTATTTTTTTAATCCAAGAGTATTTATGTTCCCTTTCTTGAATACTTTAGAGCTTACAATAACTTACTTAACATAAATCTGGTATTAAAAAACTCCTTTTGTATTCATTAGTTGATACAGAATACATACCTCGAATATGTGTGATCTGTTTTTCCATTATCTTTAATTTTTAGGGGTACTCTAAACTTAAACTTTGAAAGTGACAGGAAATTAATGTAGGAGAGAAAGTGAAAAAAGAAGCATGAACTGGGGTCTCATGCTTACCAAGCAGAAAACTGAAAAAAGACTAATTACTGATCCTTTTTCATGAAGGATTACCATAAATCATCAATGGGCCCTAACTGGAAAAGCCATACTATTTATCACAGAGGTAGCATAGTTTGACAATGTCTTTTCATAAATATACATAGAGAGGGATTTCCACCTAAGGTACGAAGTCTTAGAAATGTAAGATTGCTTGTTACTTAAAGGGGCCCAGACTTTGAGGACTGACTTGTGTTAACCAAAGTAACTGGATACATAAATAGAACAACAAGTAATAATTCTAATATTTTCTCCCCTACAAACCTGAAGATCAGTTACTATTCTCTTGCTTAATGTATCAGTTGTATTTTTCAGGTTACTATTATATATTGAACATGGGATAATAAACTACCAAACACTGGTTTATTTTGCCTAAAGCTTTGGAAGGATTTCTAATCAGTTGGCCCATGCCTTGGATCTGACTTAAGGCAGTCCACCCCTACAGGAGCATGAAGCATAGTAAATATTCATACCTCAACAGGAGAGAAGTTATGTGAAAGGAGTCAGAGTCCTACAAACTTCTTTATTTCCCCACCATGTAGGTTGAGACCACCAATGATTCCTGCCTCCCACATTCATCCCCAGTATATTATTCTGGGCTTTTCCAGACATTTAACATATAAATTATAGCCCAGCAAACATGTTAAGCAGAATTTAAAATTTAATATTGAGTATTAAGAGATAATGTATTTTACTTTTGTGTTTTTTTATGAATGTTCTACAAAATATCAGTTGGGCACATTAGTTTCCATTTGAAGTGGTGTTAAGGAAACACTGAATTTTCTACCTTTTTAATCATTTGTTCTTCCTTTTGATTGATTTCTGGGCCATTTTTCTTATACTTAGACAAAAGCTTAATTGCTTTTCAAAATCTGAAACAAATACAGATACTGTGCCACACTATTTTCTATGGATGACCATTGAAATGCTCAATTCCTGTTCTGGGCATTTCCACTGCTCTGTGTTAAACAGTGAACCATTTGGTGGCAGACATGTCACTTAATATAAGAAAACAAGAAAAATCTGATACTGGATGTATAAATTTTTTTGGTTCATTTTCTCTAGTGTAATTGAACTTATCAAATATTAAATTTCAATGATAAATTACAAACTGGTAATTGCAGTGTCTTTTATAGGTGACTCCTGTAGCTTTTATTGAACAACAGTTTTTCTAAATGAAAACTTTCAGTCTGTGAATCATAGGACTTTCTGATATTATTTACACACTATATGCCTTCATTTCTGTCATTGGTTTCAATAGTCTTATAAAAATACATGGCTTGTATGTTTATATCTATGGCTAGCTTAGTTTTTCATGATAATATGCATGGTAAAATTATAATAACTAAAATTACTTTTCCCCTATTCTAAGCTTATACATGGTTAAAATACAAACACACACATACACACAAACATCTATTCTATTTTCTTTCTTTCTTTTTAGAAAATTACTTTCTATTTCAATATCTTCTTTCCTGTTCTATCTTTCAGCTAATTGCAGTTTCCTGTTTTGATGATAAAATAAAAAAATCAGAAAGGAAGCTTCTTATAGTATCAGGACATTTATTGATTGTGCCTTCTTTTATGCTGCAACAGATTAACTTTCCAACCTTATTGAAAACCAATTCCTCTCTTTCACATTATTTTTGATCACCTTATACATATTAAGGTGTGGGGTGGTGGGCTGTGAGAAGCAGCTGGGTGCTTGGTCGAGCAAGAGCTTGGAACAACATTTACAATATGAAATAATTTTAGTATATTCACAATGTTATGGAATGATCACTATTATTCAGTCATAATTCATTCAATATTTTGTAACTCCAAAAGTTATTCAACAGATAATACATCTCATCCTCAGATGCTGTAATTGCAGAGACAATTTAACTTGTGCAGACTACATACTTTAGAAAATGGAAATTAAAGGTAAAGACTATGGAAAAAATTAAAGATAAAAAAGAATTGTGAAAAATGAGACAGCCACCTATGTTGACTTTAGTTATTACATAGAAAATCTGTTGAAAAAAAAATAAAACTTCAACACACAGAAGAGCTTCAAGTCAAAATTCTCCACTGATCTCCTGAAGTCATAGAGGGAAATAGGGTGGATTCCAGAGTATTAGGGTGTTCTCTATCTCAGAGGGAAACTGAAGTTTAGCTTCCATGTGTAATTGTTATGGGGACATTCTAAAAGTGGAGACTGATGTATCTCTTCTTATATTCATCAAGGCATTTTTCTCTGTAATGGCATAATACCAGCTCATATTTATGTTGACAGAAACCACTGGTGATTGAACTTTCATATGACTCAAGCTGATGAGAAAGAGCTCAGAGAACAAGTATGTGTGAAATTAATACTGTCTTAAGGATCACTAATTCTGTTTAACTTCAGAAACAGTGATAAAAATTTAAAGAAAAGCAATTAGAAACCACAGCTGGATGACAAAAATACTTTCTTGCCAAGTGGTCAACAAAATATATTGAAAAATTTAATGAATAAAAACTCATTTAGGGATTCAACAAGGGACTTTTAAAAACCTGCAAGTTGTTGAATATTTATTGTACATATAAACTTAATTTTCAAGCTTATCTAATAAGAAATCTGGTAAGTCAATCAGATGAGCTGGAGAAATGGTAACAAAAACATGCAGTTAATGGTTTATTTGCTTATATAACCATTATTTTAAAAAAATATTTTCCTTAATATTTTAATATCTCTCTCTCTCTCTCTCTCTCTCTCTCTCTCTCTCTCTGTCTTTTCATGTGTGTGTGTGTGTGTGTGTGTGTGTGTGTGACTTGTGTCTATGTGTAACTTGTATCTTTGTGTATTTGTGTCTAGGCGTGTGTGTACAGAAATGCAGGAGACTTTGGAAGACTGAGGTGCCAGATACATGCAAGTGGGAGATAAAATTTATATGAAATACCTATGTGGGTGCTAGGACATTTATTCCTCAAAGAACAATACAAAAACTTTACTAGTGAGCCATCCCTGTAGGCCTCATTACCTTTTATTTTTTATTAATTTATTTTCAATGCTGTGGATTGACTTTAGATCCTTGAATATGATAGGCAACCACTTTACCACTGAGCTATATCCCTAGTCCTCTTGCTTACTGTTTTCCATCTAATGCCTTCTGATTAGACCTTACCTATTTAACTGTGATAATTAATTTTGAAGCTCACTTGCCTTTGGAATTAAATAAGAGAAACTCTTGTAAAGAAATCTATTTGGGCATTTTGGGAAGGAGTGCCTAAAGAGGAAAGGTGCCCTCTTAGGGTGGTCAGAACCTTTGAGAGGCATCCCAGATATAAAGAAATTGAGGGGAAAAAGTGTTGCTTGTCTGCCTTCTTCTGCTTTTCACTTGTGAGTCTATTCTAAGGTCTTTTTCTTCTGCTGATATTCATTGTTGCTATCAGAACTTAGATTATTTTGTCTTCCAACAGAGACTGAATATTAATGACTCTTCAGGACTATTCCAGGTGTTCAGCACCAGACTGGGGCTACTGAGGTGTTCAATCATGTGGAGTAGGTTCTCAATCTCTCTAGGGCACAAACAGTTATTGTTGGACTCCCACTCAAGGTTTTGTCAGCCAAAACAATAAATCACTTGTCATAATATCAATTAAAATGTATGGGTTTTATATATCTATTGAACCACAATATACATCAAAAGAAAGGGGTATGTAGAGTTTGTATGTTTTTAACAATCTGTCTTGGGTTGAAAGAGTGAGCCATGTACTTCCTGTGATTAGAGATTTATGTATCACAATGCAAGGAAGCACCTCTGGAGAGACCTTCAGATCCTTTTCATCATATGCAGCACACAGACACAAGACAGCATAGGTATTGATGACACTGAATTAGACAAGTGAAATAAATTATGAAGGGTGAAAATAAATGTATGCATCTATGATGCATAATTGATGTACATCCTAATATCAATGGTAATTTATAGTTTTTTTTTCAGTATGATGTCACTGGACTTACCTTGCTGTCTATGGACTGAAAAAAAATAAGATACTTGGTTAGTACAGACACACAACAAATAAAATTTTTTATTAGCAAAAATTATGTTCCATACAACAGAAACAAGGAGAGAGTGATAAGGTTTGGGTAATGTGAAATGTAGCTGTGTAGCATGTGCCTACTTGATGCCCGCAGAAGCTAGAAAGGGGTATCAGATCCTCTCGAATTGGAGTTTTTTATCATTGTGAGTTAGGATAAGGGTTCTGGGAACTGAACCCAACTTCTCTGAAAGTGCAACAATGCTCTTCACTGCTGAGCCATATCTCTAGCCAAACGCTATATTTGCTATATTTTTGCTGATACAGTATGACAGTATCTAATTTTAAAAAGTGTAGATTTTTTCAACTCAGTCTTATTCTGACTTTCTGCTTCACTCAAATTATTCAGTACTCATAAAGAACTGTAAAAAAGGGACTACTAATTATTTTAGTAGTAGAAAATTAAATGTAACACAATACTGGAATTATATAAAAATATATGAGCACTGAATTTTATTTAGCCATTTGAAGTAGTAGTTAAATTAGCCCTATTGACTAAGAAGTATCCCTGCCCTCTCTATTTGTCATTTAATAAGAACACCTCCAATAAACACATTAATTACAAAATATGTAGTCTGTCTATAGGCTGGTGAGAGGGTTTGTTCAGAGCATGGGCTGCTCTTGCAGAAGACTCAGATTCAATTCCCAGCATCCACACAGTGGCCAGTAACCATCTGTGACTTCAGTTGTAATATATCAAATGGCCTCTGTTGTCACTGCATGCAGTTAGTGCAGTTAGTACACAATCATAAATACATTAAAACCACTCATACACAAATAAAATAATTTATTAAATGGTTTTAAAAAGTCCTAGCTAAAATCTCTATAAAAAACAATAAATAAAAACTAAACGTGTTTGAGTTTGAAACACTAAAATATAAAAAGGAAATCTCTCAGTATTGATATTGAAAATTGCAACACCGTAAATACTGAAAGAAGAGAAATACTGTTAAGTATAATGATAACTTATATTTTTAAAGTTGTATTCACTTATGTAATTACTTCCATTTATATAAAAATGATAGTTGTTCACAAATCTACATATTAGCAGTGTTAAGCTAGGTGTCACTAAAATATGTTCTTTTGTGTGCTCATTGTTACTGCCCGAAGTATCATTTTATTTGTTTATGATTAACATTTCTTAATTTACTCAAAAGTAAGTTTCTGTTTTGTGGGGAGTAAGAATTGTGTTCTTCAGAGACTTGAAGTACCATGGTGTGGGGGAACACTCAGGGGTCCACTACCCACTCAGAGGAGAAGAGGAGGGGGTGATGGGGAAAGGATAGTGAGAGAAAATGACTTGAATGGAAAGCAGTGATCCAGATATAAACTGAATAAGTCAAAGATTAAATTTAAATTTTAAAAATAGTTGTGTTTATAAAATATATAAAAACAGAAATCTGAACAATTTAAAATATTTAATCATATGCATCTAATATTACTCCACCCAAGATTCTAAATTGACTAGGCAATTAGCAGTGAATGAAAAGTCCTCTATGGATTAAAGTCTCTGTGAGACAGTGCAAACTCAAAGTGGTGGGGAAATTTCAAAAAATAAACTTATTATTTTAGTATATGAAAAGTTAGAAAAAAGTTAAATAGGATATAGTTATCTGAAAAACTAAACTATGTCATGTTTCTAAAGAGTTAGAATATTGCTGTTCCATATTTAAAAGGAGTACATATTCCAATTAATTCTTTCAGAATAATAAGCACTCAACTGGCAAAATGAATTACAATTTTGCCTGGTATCTGAGTACCTAATTTAATTTCAAGCCTAGCCACTTATGGGAGTAATGCTTAGGAATAGTCGAGATTTCAAAGTACACTTATGGCTCCTGGTCCTCCTTTTCCAACCAGAAAAGTCTCCAATGTATTGTAAATCAATTTTACTGAAGAAACTTTGTAAGTCTATTAGCATATTAAGCAAATATTACTGTGAATTTCTCAAAGGAAAATTACATGATATCTATTTTTCATTGTGGAAATTTTTCATGGTAGATTTAAAACTTTATTGACCATTTATTGTGTAGTGATTTTATTTTTATTATTTTACTTCAGCCAATTTAATGTGGCAAATTCATATTAGTATTATCTTTTCTAAGGACTTATACTCTGTGTTTGCTGTACTTATCCATTTTTTAATGAAATGATATTATCACTATCTCTTTCTAGAATATACCTAATATATCGTAACAGATTTAATAATAATGGTGCATGGTAACCATGTATATTGTTGCTAATAGCCTCTATTTAAAATTTGATTCCTTATAGAACTTGCAAGTATATAAGGTTGCCACGAAATACCAGAGATAATTAACTTCTTAAAGAAAAAAATGGCTTGTCTGAGGTTACAGTATTGAAGTTCTTTGTACAAGTTCAAGTGGATCCAAAACTTTAGACCTCTGTCAATTTTGCTGAGTCCTGATGTCAGAGAGGGTCCTATAATCAAAATTGCTTATCACTGCCAATATCAAAAACAAAAACAAAAACAAACAAACAAACAAAATTCAAAATGGTGAGGAGGTCATTGTCCTACAATTTACTTTAAGGCCAAGTCCTCAATGGCCTATTAGCCTTTCATTGGGCTCTATTTTCTAAAAGTTGTACCAACTCTTAATAGTGATAGGTCACCAAGTAATTCATTTATATATAATGTTATGTATATGAATATATATACATATATATACATATATATGTATAATACATGTATACATATATATGTATTATACATGTATATTAATTAATATACATAATATATTTAATTAATATACATATTAATATACATAATATACATGTAATTAAGTATATAATACATATACATGTATAATACATATACATACATATATACATGTATATATGTGTATATATGTATGTATACATATATACATATATAATATTTTAATGACGGAAAAATTTTTACCCCTCATGAAATATTTGTACCATTATAGTTTAAACAAATTTAGTTTTTTGGATTTTCATTTTTACTGTGAAATTGGGTAAAATGGTCTTTTACCAACTGTGGCAGTTTAGCTCAAATGGTTCATTTAGATTAAGCAAACACGTGTACCATATGCTATAACTGTAACAGCTTGTGAACCCATTCAATCGTAAAAATTCTGCTTTGAAATTTGCTAAAACTTCAAAGTAATTCCTTGTACTTAAAAGTGAAGAGTAATTTCAAACTTTGAGATAGAGAAATTAGGCTCACATGTTACACATACAATGATTATGTCACAACATCGAGCAGGCAGCCTAGAGCCAGCAAGCTGGCTCAGGAAGTAAAGGTGCCTCTTGCCAAGGCAGAAGAAATTCTCTGAAACCCACTTGCTTGAAGGAGAGAAACAATCCCCATAAGGTTTTTTTCTGATGGCTATCTTAAGACATAAACATGTATGCTTACCCACTCACTCTCCAGCAGCATTAAAAAAATGAATTATTTTTCAGACTCAAATTATTATGTGTTTTGGGAGTATTCCTGTGTGTGTGAGTTCAGGTGTCCATAAAAACAAAAGGAGGGGCTTATGTACTCTAAAATTGTTATAGGTGTGTGTGTACCACTTGACATGGTACTTGAAACATGGGACACAGGAAGAACACTACAAGTTCTTATCTGCTAATCTATCTCTCCACCCTCTTCCCAATATTTTAAAGATACTCTTCTAGCATCCAGTTTGATATTTCACTGGACTCTACTTCTTGTTTACTATCTCTAAGCTAGAGTGGAAGGAACATTCAACAGAGTTTTATGTTTTTTAATTTCTATGCTAATTTGTATGCTCAGTTGTATTGGGAAATACCCATACATTGCTAAACTTCGGTGTTTGGATCCACAAATTGCAAAGGCATTATGAATAGATTTGTGTGATGTTCAAGGAAGCATCAATAAGAAATAGATCCGAATCCAAAATTTTTAGTGACTCAGATCTCACTGAAAGGGGAAATATTCCATCTATCATTTTTAATGGAAAGAGCTGCTACTGACATCATTTGTGAACCCATTACCAAGACATTATTGGTGCTGGAGACCCCTGCAGTACTCCACAGTTGAGCTATTAGTAGAAGAATGCTATTCCAGGTAGCTCTCCTACCACTGAAACATAGGATACTGGGGTTGGGGAAGCAGTGAGCAGTGAATTATAAGTAGAAAGACAAAAAGACATGGGATCCCATGCAGGATATACCCAAGAAAACTGACATTTGATCAAACTGTTGTGGGCCGCTCTGCCCCACGCTTGAGGGCCAAAATGTTGTGGCCTAAACTATCAGTGTTTGAAACCCCCACTGCCAAAAACCTTGGCGGCTAAACTGTTAGAGCCTGCACTGCCCCAAGCAGCTCCAGTCTGCAGGTGAGGGTTCAGCAAGAGACAGAATGAGGACAAACACGAAGAATGGAGACCAGACAGAGTATGATTCAATCCTGTTTCTTTTTCAGTCTCTCTTCTTCTCTCCAAGTCACAAGTCTTGAGTTCCTAGTCCCTAGTTCATAGTCCCTAGTGCCTCCAAGTTCTAAGTTCTTTCTCCAAGTGCTAAGCGCCTAATGTCTAATAACTCTTCTGAGCTCTCTAGTCCAAGTGTCTTCTTCCTCAGTGCCTAATTCCTACTCCAAGTTGTACTCAAAGTTGTACTCTGTAACCTAATTCCTAGTTCCAAGTTGTACTGTACTCCAAGGTACTTCTTCCAAGTGCTAAGTGCCTAATGTCTAAATCCAAGTTTTTCCTCCAAGTGCCTAGTGCCTAATAATCCTTCTTCCCTGTTCTCTAGTCCAAGTGTGTTCTTCCTCAATGCCTAATTCCTACTGATTTCTTCTGTCTGCCTCTTACTTTTTATATGTCTCACTTCTAAGCCACACCTTTAAGTCACACCTTTAAGTCATGCACTTAGGTCTTGTCTCTAAATCTGATCTCTAAGTCACACCCTTAAGTCACACACCTTTAAGTCTCACACATCCAAGGGAAAATCCTCAGTATCTAAAACAAGATGTTATCAAAGTGTGCCCAGCTGTTTTAGGCTATTGTAATCAAGTCTCTTCTCAGGGTATATGGCTCAAGATGGCTGCAAGAGTGATAGCTGCCTTCTGTAAGCTCCTCACAGGTCTCCCTTTTTAAATTTTATTCAAAAGGGAAGGCTGGGAAAACTTATGGAAGCCGTGCCTGTCTTAGGTTGGAACAAAGGACCCCAGCCTGACTTTCACATCTTTGGATACTCAACAGCCATTGGTTGAGCTCCTGTCTTAAAATGGTGAGGCCTCCCTTTTTAGGGGCAAGGGTCTTGAAGTGTTCTTTTACCCATCATTGACTATCCGGCTTAGTGCATAAGTTAGGGGATAATACTTGTTAGTCTCAATGACAGAGGTTTTACAATCGCCTACTTCCAGCCTGTAATGATGGACCTGTATGGGTTTCATTTGAATAGCTTCTATCTGTTGTACAAAAGCCATCAGTTTGTTGAACAGCATATACCCGACAAACAAGAGACTTAACAATGCCTGAATAGTCAGTATAACAGCAACACTCTTTTTTAAGGGCAACACATAACTCCCTCTATCAGAGGAGTAAAAAGTATAAGCCTCTTCCATTCTGTTTAAAATGTGTTACAGCAAAATCTTCACCTATAAAAATACAGAAGTGATCATAGTTTTGATCTTAACAAAACAAGTAAGGAAATTCCCATTCCTGCTCCAGTCAATCTCAAACCCCCAAAAACAACTATACTAACTGTGGTAGTGGGTTTTCTCCTGGGTCTAAACAATGTTTCCCACTAAATCATAAGTTGGGGAACCAAGAGTCCAATAGAGACACCCTGGAGGTACGGGTAGTGATGTCTCCTTCCACATTGAGGACTTCCCAAGTCAGGATTGCTGGTTGATCTGTTCCAGTTTGAAGGCAATTGAGAAGCATAGGTCCAAAAGAGACACACAAGGAAACATCCTTTCCTATAATCAGGGAAATGGGACCAGGGGCCAGCTCCAGGCTCTGAACCAACACAAGCCCAAACAGGCTTATGGAGCAGTCAGTTTTATACCAGCAGACAACAATTCCTGTCTGAACTTAGTCAAGCAACACCAGGAAGCACAGGACTAGATCTCAGTTCTGCCACCCACATAGTATTAACCCCAGAAATGAGACCTCAGGCTGTAACCACTGGAGTATTTGGACCACTCTATCCAAATGTGTTTGGTCTGATAGTGGGAAGAAGCAGTGCTACTACGCACTGGGAGAGGGGCTTTGGGAAGAGGGCCATTCAGGGTCATAATATTCGGCTGCCTCTTCCTCTAGGTCAGCACAATCTGGCTCTGACAAATCGTCATCAACCTTTTGTTGTATTTTAGATTCTAATTTCGGATAAATACGTTTCATTCTATTTTGAACATGAAAGACAGCATTCAAACAACGAAACAAAAACAGACAATTAATACACATGAGCAGCAAACAACAAAACAAAAACAGAGAGTTGAGTTCAGGCTGACTTATTTCTTCCCCCATTTTCATTAAGATGACTTACCTTTCTCGACATGCAGATTCCTGCAGGGATCACCTTCTTGTTTTACTTCTGAATTTTCAGCAGATCCTTCTTCCAGTAACGTCCCTCACTGGGTCTCTCATTCTTGCTGCCCCACGTTGAGCATCAAAAATGTTGCGGCCTGAGCTACCCCAAGTTTGGGAACCAAAATGTTAAGGACCACTCTATTAATATTTTAACCCGCACTGCCAAAAGCTTTGGGGGCTAAACTGTTAGAGCCTGTACTGCCCCAAGATGCTCAGGTCTTTGGTTGGTGTTCAGCAAGAGAGAAAGTGAGGATGGACAAGGAATGGATGTTAGGAGCCTCGGTGAGCAGTGACAACATTCGCCATTACAAGATGGCGCTGGCATCCAATGCTCCCACTAGTAAACAACTAACTGTGCAGGTGCAAAAGGCAAAAGCGTGCCAAGCCACTGCCCATCCCAGGGCGTAATATGGGGTGATGAGTGAACAGCCAATCAGAAGTGAACACGCCACTCTAGGGTGCATATAAGCAGTGCCTTTTCCGGGCTTGGTGTCTTCCACTTCAGCTGATACAAGAATAAAGCCTCGTTGTAGTAACTACCCAAACACTGCCTCACGTGTCTCTTTCACGGGCGAAGGGGACTCAGCAGGGGCTCAGAACAATCTGGTGCCGAAACCCAGGAATTTCAAGGCGCCATGGGAGACCCCCGAGATTCAGGGCGGGTTAAAAGACTACAGGATCTAGGTACGTCTCGGAGAGGTATGTTTGGGGTGGAAGCCTTGGTTGCGAGTGGATTTTCACTTATTGCCGCCTCTGCGCTAGTTGGCCTTTTGATTACATTGCTTTCACTTTTAGCTTATTTGTGTTGTGAGGATCCAGCTCACAGCACAGCTATTAGGGCAAATCAAGAGGTTTCAGGAGAGGTCCACTCCAGGGTATCAGAAACAGAGCGTGTTAGCCGGCATCAGGCCAAGGGGCCAGGGGAAAAAGGTAAGGCCAAGGAGCCTGGAAAGGAGAAGCAAGCAAAAAAGCCTGGGCAGCAGAGATAAGCCAAGGAGCCTGGTCAAAGAAAAGAGTACTCAAAAGGAACAGGGGCCACTGCAGGGCCTGTTAAGGTTAAGGACCCTTCACCGGCTGGTGAAGAGAGAGTGGAGGTCAAAAGGACCCCCCTTTACCCCATTAAGGTGCTTGCCGCCATAGACCTCAGCAGCTCCGAGGAAGACCTAACACAAGGAGAGGAAGAGAGCCTAGAGCAGGAGGCAGCTGCCTATGCAAAAAATAACCATCCTGAAATAAGACTAAGAAAGACCTTGAGTCCCTCGGCCCAGCCCTTGCCTCTGGCCTATGCCCTGCGCAGTGCCTCTAATTCATTTCTCAGCCCAGGAGATCGGAGACAGCTACAGCTGGCATTTCCGGTCTTTGAAGCGGCAGAAGGAGCACGTGTTCATGCCCCAGTAGAGTATAGGCAGGTCAAAGAATTAGCTGAGGCAGTACGTGCATATGGAATTGGGGCTAATTTTACCATATACCAAGTGGAGAGGTTAAGTGCAGCTGCTATGATGCCAGGAGACTGGCAGGACACAGTGAAGGCAGTACTTAACAATATGGGCCAATACCTAGAGTGAAAGGCCTTGTGGCATGAGGCACTGCAAGCACAAGCCAGGATTAATGCAAACACTGAGGGACAGCAATTATGGACTTTTGACATGCTGGCTGGAGTTGGTGTACACGCGAACGACCAGACCACTCATCCCAGGCAGGTCTACGCACAGATAGCAACAGCTGCTGTTAAGGCCTGGAAGTCTCTCCCCAGGCGAGAAGGGAGTAATCTTTATTTGTCCAAAATAACTCAGGGGACCAGTGAGTCCTTCTCTGACTTTGTGGCCCGTATGACTGAGGCAGCTGACAGAATCTTTGGGGAACCAGAGCAGGCAATGCCATTGATAGAACAAATGGTCTTTGAAAATGCTACAGCAGAATGCCGCACAGTCATTACCCCTCATAGGAACAGAGGGTTGCAAGACTGGTTGAGAGCCTATCGTGGCTTGGGAGGTCCCCTTACTAATGCAGGACATGCAGCAGCAAATTTAGAGATGGCTGCTGTCCTTCTCCAAGGTCAGGGACACAATAGACCCCCGCCATGGCTGGGGAGGCGAGCTGTCTGTGTTTTTCCACAGGGTGAAGACAATCCAATTTGGGTCCCATGTGGCTGGTGTAGACTGTGAAGAATGAAGCTAAATTGCAAGATAACGGCTCTGATTCTCCTGATGCTGATGTTTGATTTGGGAATAAGTATACCACTATGGGCCATAGTTAGATCTTGGACTGTTCCCAAGCCAGTACATTCAAATTCTGCAGTGCTGCCATTGTTTACAGCTACTGAGTGTTACATGGATGCCCCGTGCTCTCAGCGCACCCACCAGCAGCCTGAGTTATATAATGCTACAAGTTTTCCATTAAATTTTACACTTTGTTTTGTGGCAGCAAGCAAGGGTAATAGACAAGTAAACTGCATACACCTTGTATGATTCTTAAGAAAGCTACTCTTGCTAATTGGGTGGATCCTGTGACTTACAGTAAGGTGGAGACAGGAGTGCTAGGGGCTGTTGAATCAGATTAGTTCAGGACAGATGGAAGGACGGGGAAATATTGGTCTGAATTAATCAGCACCTATAAACATTACCACTACCATGATTAGAAGTAATGTTACTATAATTAAGAGGTCCAATTGGCATACCAATAATGCCACTTTGCAAAAGATGATACCGTGGTACTATCCGGATTTGTCCTTTCCAGTGGTGTTTTCACCTTGCCAGTCTAAGATTCAACCCAAAAAACAAATTGCCAGAGGATTTAATTTATCCCCTCCTCTCGATTTGGCTATAATGAATAATACAGGTAAGAGCATTGGCATAAAAAATATTTGGCCCTTTTATCATTGGGTGTTGAGTAATGAGGCTGGAGCTAGTGCCAGTGCATCTGCCTTTGCCTTGTTGAATGGTATATTTCATGAAGTGCAAAATGTTTCAGCTACACGATCTAATATCTCTAGCCATTTGAATAACATTAAAATTAATAAGGTGTTTAGGAATGCATCTGCACAACCGGTGTTGGTGTGTGTGGACCCCCCATTTTTCTTTATGTTATCCAACTTTCAAAGAATGTTACATGCTTTTTAGCACAATGCTGGAATGGATCACTAGACCTAGCCTTGGTTGTGCACATGCCTACCTTTGTGCCCATTCCAGTAGAAGCCGATCCTGAAACTTTCCCTATTACATCATTAATAAGACATAAAGGAGACTTTAGCATAATGGCAGCCATTGTCACTGCTATTACCATCTCTGCAGCTGCAGCTGTGACAGCCGGCATAGCCTTGGCTAATCAAGTTACAGCAGCTACTGTTGTTAATCAAATTTCAGAAAAGATTTCTGAGGCTTTGACCACTCTACAGAAAGTGGATGCACACTTGGCATCAGACATTCTGTTGGTCATTCAGAGAGTTGATTTGCTCCAAGTCCATGTGGAACAACTCACAGATGTGGTTCAAATGAGCTGCGTGTCAGCAACCCCGCATCTATGTATTACACCTCTGAGATTTGTGAATGATACATTTATTCAAAGCCATAATCTTTCTGCTTATTTACAAGGGAATTGGACTAGGGAGCTAGCCCAGATGCAGCAGCAATTGCAGATCCTCATCTTGAGCCTTGATGGAACACGAGGGGACCCTGTTACCCCTGGTGATTTTACTTCTTGGCTTACCTCTGCCTTTTCTTTCTTTCTTAAAAGGTGGGGATAGGCCTGTTTGGTGCAACCCTATGTTTTGGATTAGTATTCATGTTATGGTTGGTCTGCAAGCTCAGAGCCCAACAAAAACGTGACAAGGTCGCTATCACCCAAGCACTTGTAGCCTTGAGCAAGGATCTTCCCCTGAAATTTGGCTATCTATGCTAAGAAAGTAACTGATGACTGAGACCCTCAGTCGATGCACCCCAAGGGTTCAGCCCATTGCACTGGGTCAATGAGAGGTCTAAGTCTAGCCAGCCCTTGCCTGAATAACTGTGGCACCTGAATATTTAGAGGTGTTTGCGAGTGGGTACTCGACAGGGAATGTTCCACGAGTGTGGATAGATTTTCCAAAAGTATGCCTGATTGCACAAAGGTTTGATGCCAAAACCTCCTCTCCACGCACGGATGGCGGCCGGCCGCTCCAGAGTGGAGACCCCCTTTCCCCAACAAAAAGGTATTGAGATGGGTATGGGAAGTATTACTCATTGCACGACGACAAGAGAAGAAACCCATTACAATATGTCATTTTGCACAGGGGATCAGGCCTCTGCTTTCCCTCACTGAGTTGGTGCCATGCTTGATAGGCAAAAGGCTGTTCCATCTTAATAAAATTGATAGGGGGAGATGTTAGGAGCCGTGGTGAGTGGTGACAGTATTTGCCATTACAAGATGGCGCTGGCATCCGGTGCTCCCACTAGTAAACAACTAACTGTGCAGGTGCAAAAGGCAAAAGCGTGCCAAGCCACTGCCCATCCCGGGGCATAATATGGGGTGATGAGTGAACAGCCAATCAGAAGTGAACACGCCACTCTAGGGTGCATATAAGCAGTGCCTTTTCCGGGCTTGGTGTCTTCCACTTCAGCTGATACAAGAATAAAGCTTCGTTGTAGTAACTACCCGAACACTGCCTTACATGTCTCTTTCGTGGGCGAAGGGGACTCGGAAGGGGTGCGGAACAAATGGAGACCAGACAGAGTGTTATTCAATCCCGTTTATTCTTCAGCCTCTCTTCCCAGTCCAAGTCCCAAGTCTTGAGTTTCTAGTCCCTAGTTCCTAGTCCCTAGTGCCTCCAAGTTCCAAGTTACTTCCTCCAAGTTCCAAGTTCCAAGTGCCAAGTGCCAAGTGCCAAGTGCCTAATACCTAGTAATCATAATTCTTTGGAGTTCTCTAGTCCAAGTGTCTTCTTCCTCAATGCCTAATTCCTACTCCAAGTTGTACTGAACTCTTCTGTCTGCCTCTCACCTTTTATATGTCTCACTTTTAAGCCACACCTTTAAGTCACACCTTTAAGTCATGCCCTTAGGTCTTGTCTCTAAATCTGGTCTCTAAGTCATGCCCTTAAGTCACACACCTTTAAGTCTCACACACCCAAGGGAAAATCCTGGGTATCTAAAACAAGATGTCATCAGAGTGTGCTCAGCTGTTTTAGGCTATTGTAATCAAGTCTCTTCTCAGGGTATATGGCTCAAGATGGCTGCAAGGGTGATAGCTGCCTTCTCTCAGCTCCCCACAAAAGTCTAGAATGACAAATAGCACATTCTTCCATGTGCAAGTGAGAGGTGGACTTGAAAGAGAAAATCAAGAGCCATGTCGTATATAGTACTTGCAGCTTATTTTTGACTTTCCCTGCTGTGTACCATACACATGCTAAAATAATCATAGTCTCCCCAGAACTGAGCATTAAAACTTAAGAACTGTGAACTTCACTAAAGAAAGAGTGAACAGTGTTTGAGGATTGAGGAAAAGTTATAACCTGTCAATAATTTAATGGAGTGTCTACATTTTGAAATAAGATGTAAGTGTAATATGTATTCTATAACAATAAACAAGGCAGTATACTCTGTATTTTCTTGAAAATAAATAAATAAAAAGAAAAGAAAAATGTATTTGGATAAAGATTCCTTCTCAGCAAGATCACAATAAAAACATAATTGTTCAAAAGTATTTCTCCATAGCCAAAGACCTCTTGTACTTCAGTGACCTGAATTCAATCCCTGGGCCCCCACATAATAAAAGGAGAGAGCTGTTTTCAGACTATTGTCCTCTGACCACTATACACAAGCAAAGATGTGCAAAGCTTATTTACTAATAAATATGTTTATTAAAAATAAATTAATATTATGTAATTACTTAATTCATTAAACTTGCTTTAAAATATTACATTAACATGATGGTTCTTATCTTACTGTGAGATCTGAATTTTAAATTATTTTCTGCAGTTCATATATTCCTGTATGTTATGAGTATTTTTGTGTACTTCAGAAGTGAGAGTACTTTAGTGTTAAATCAATAACTCTAGCTGTTTAAATAATAACTTGTGAAGACTGTCAAAAGCAGGTTTTAAATCTCTATAATTATGAGGTTTCCAAGAATTCCTGAGAATATTGATTTTTTATTTATTAATTTTTATTGGATATTTTATATATTTACATTTTAAATATTATCCCCTTTCCCAGATTTCCCTCCAGAGACCCTTATCTTAACCCCCATCCCCCTTCTTCTATGAGGGTGCTCCTGCAACCACCCATTCCTACCTCCTTGCCTTGAAATCCCTCTACTCTGGGGCATCAGGGCTGCTCCTCCTCCCACTGACACCCTACAAGGCCATCATCTACTAAATATGAGGATAGAGCCATGGATCCCTCCACGTATACTCTTTGGTGGTTTAGGTTACTTGGGAGCTCTGGGGGTTTGGGGGGTTGCAATTGTTGTTCTTCCTATAGGTTGCAAACCCCTTAAGCTCCTTCAGTCTTTTTCCTAGCTCCTCCAATGGAGTCCCTGTGCTCAGTCCAATGGTTGACTATCAGCATTAACATCTGTATTTGTCAGGCTCTGGCAGAGCCTCTCAGGAGACAGTTGTATCAGGCTCATGTCAGCAACCACTTCTTAGAATTGGCAATAGTGTCTAGGTTTGGTGTCTCTATATGGGATGGCTCCTCAGCTGGGCCAGTCTCTGGATGGCCTTTCCTTCAGTCTCTGCTCCATATTTTGTCACCTTATTACAAAACATTCAATGAATATTTTTTTCTTCTAGGAAGGACTGAAACATTCACACTTTGATCTTCCATTTTCTTGAGCTTCATGTGGTTCATGAATTGTATCTTGGATATTTCAAACTTCTGGACTAATATGCACACATCAGTGAGTGCATACCATGTGTGTCCTTTTGTGATTGAGTTACCTCACTCAGGGTGATATTTTCTAATTACATCCATTTGCCTAAGAATTTCATGAATTCATTGTTTTTCGTAGCTGAGTAGAACTTCATTGTGTAAATGTACCACATTTTCTGTATCCATTCCTCCATTGAATGACATGTGGATTCTGTCCAGCTTCTGTCTCTTATAAATAAGGCTGCTATGAACATAGTAGAACTTTGTTATATGTTGGAGTCCTTATTATATGTTGGAGCATCTTTTGGGTATATGTCTAGAAGTGGAATAAGTGAGTCCTCAGGTAGTACTATATCCAATTTTCTGGGAAATATCCAGACTGATTTTTAGTGTAGTTGTACCAGCTTGCAAACACACCCTCAATGGAGTGTTCCTTTTTCTCCACATCATCTTCAGCATCTGCTGTCACGTGAGTTTTTGATCTTAACCATTCTGACTGGTGTAAGGTGGAATTTCAGATTTGTTTTGATTTGCATTTTTCTGAAAACTAAAGATGGTAAACATTCCTTTAGGTGCTTGTTGGCCATTTGATATTCCTCAGTTGAGAATTCCTTGTTTAGTTCTGTACCCCATTTTTTTCCACAAAAAATTATTAATCCAAGAAGTGAAGATCATATTCCTATGTCTCCTAGCCCCCTCCAAAAGGATGAGGTTAGGTTCATGAACCTGTGGTGGAAATGTCCCCTATTCCTCCCCCTCAGCTTATTAGACTGAAAAAAAGAGTTTGTGCAAATAGGTCACCAGAGGTAGTAAGTATGAGGGTGTCAGGCCAGGGCAGTAGATGAAGGAGAAAGTGAAGGATCTGTGGAGGGCTCAGGAAAGACCAGGGGAACAGGGACTAGGGATCCAAAGGAGGTGGGAAGAGCAGGGATAGAGCCCAAGAGTGGGGTCCATTCTGAAGCAGGTTGGTCCCTTGGCTCCCCTTCACCACCTTCCTTTTGCCCTTGAGTTTCTTCTTCTTGCTCTTCATCCCCAGGACCTCGGTGGATGGGCTGTTTGCAGATAGGGCAGGTCTTTCTGGTCTGAGTGAGCCAGGGGTCCATGAAGCAACTGTGATAAGCATGAGCACAGGGAAGTACCCAAAACTTGTCCCCATCTTCATATTCATCCAGACAGATGGCACAGACATCATATTGATCTCCTTTTTGATAGTCATGGGTAGGAATCTGTTTCAGTTGCTCTTTGGTAAGTTGGTTCCGTTGAAGCCATTTTGGTGCTGGATACTTTGAACTATCAGTACTGTTCCCATGGCCAAAACCAGCAGTCCTAAAATCCCAGTAGAAGGAATGAGGTAATAGCCCAAGGGGAAGCTATTGTCTGGAACCAGAAGCACCTGAGCCCACTTCTCACAAACAAAAAGGGCTTGTAGGTACTCTGCACTTCTTTCTCCGATAAATACAGATGGGATCCAGATCTGTTGTTGAATTTCCTCACTATTTCACACCATATTTAGACGTTCATTGGAATTCACATTGTGTATCACAGCTGCACCATACCCAGCTTTCTCAGCATTTAGGACCTTGAGGTGAAAGTTGCAGTCGAGTCTCCGAAGCAGCGCAGTGAAGCAGCCCCATTGACTGGGGCTGAGGGTGGTGGAGCAAAAGGACTCCAAGCATTTTCTACGTGGGCCTCCACAAGGAACTCCTGGAGTCCCTCATCACTCAGAGTGGCCCCAAATAGAGCTGGAAGGTCTGCAAAGTTCATGCTGGCATTGTGTTCTGAAGTCACTGGAATAAGCCCTCAGATACAGGCTGCTCCCCATAGCACAGTAGCCACAACAACAGGAAGCAGGAAGGCCTCAGGGTGCATGGCAGCAGGAGGGGTAAAGCTGAGAAGGTCATGAATTGATAGCAGGAGCAGAAGCCTGCGGGCTTCTCTGCCTCTCCTTCAGGATCCCAGGGGTCCAACCACCCCTAGGTCCCACTTCTCAGCTACATGGAGATGTCAGGAAGGAACTCTGTACCCCATTTTTTAATAGGTTTATTTGGTTCACTGGATTCTAACTTCTTTAGTTCTTTGTATATTTTGTATATTATACCTCTAATGGATGTAGGATTGGAAAACAAAAACAAAAACAAAAAACAAAAAAACAAACCTTTTCCCAACTTGTTGGTTGCTACGTTGTCCTATTGACAGTGTTTTTGTATTACAAAAGCTTTGTAATTTTATGAAGTCCCATTTGTCTATTGCTGAGCTTAGAGCATCAGCCATTGGTGTTCTGTTTAGGAAATATTCCTCCTGTGCCCAAGTGTTCAAGGCTTTTCCCCACTTTCTCTTTTAATTTCAATATATCTGGTTTTATGTGGAGGTCGTTGATCCACTTGGACTTGAACTTTGTACAATGAGATAAGAATGGATTGATTTGCATTCTTCTACATGCTAACCTGCAGTTGAACTAACACCATTTGTAGAAAATTCTTTTTTTTTTTTTGTATTGGATGGTTTTAGATCCTTTGTCAAAGATCAAGATCAAGTGACCATGGGTGTGTGGGTTCATTTCTGCGTCTTCAATTCTATTCCATTGATCTATCTGCCTGTCACTGTACCAATACCATACAGTTTTTATCACTATTGTTCTGTAATAAACCTTAAGGTCAGGGATGAATATTCGCCTTTTATTATGAATATTCGTTCTTTTATTGTTAAAAATAGTTTTCGCTATATTGGGTTTTTTGTTTTTGTTTTTTGTTATTCCAAATGAATGTGCAAATCACTCTTTCTAACTCTATGAAAAACTGAGTTGGAATTTTGATTTGGCTTGCATTGAATCTGTAGATTTCTTTCAGCAAAATGGACATTTTTACTATATTAATCCTGCCAATTGATAAGCATTAGAGTTCATTGCATCTAAAGATCCTCAATTTCTTTCTTCAGAGACCTGACAATCTTTTCATATAGATCTTTCATTTGCTTGATTATAGACACACCAAAGTATTTTACGTAATTTGTAACTATTGTGAAGTGTATCATTTCCCTAATTTCTTTCTCAGCCTGTTTATCCATTGAGTAGAGAAAGGCTACTGATTTGTTTGAATTAATGTCATATCCAGCCACATTGCTGAAGTTATTTATCAGTTTTAGGAGTTCTCTGGTGAAATTTTGGCATTACTTGAGTATACTCATATATCATCTGCAAGTAGTGATATTAGGACTTTGTTCTTTCTAATTTGTGTCCCTTTGACCTCTTTCTGTTATCAAATTGCTCTGGCTAGGACTTCACTTCAAATACTATATTGAATAGGCAGGGAAAGTGTGTGTAGTCCTCTCCAGTCCATGATTTTAGTAAGAATGCTTTAAGTTTCTCTCCATTTTGTTTGATGTCTGCTGCTGGTTTGCTGTTTATTTCTTTTACTATGTTTAGGTACTGGTGTTGAATTTCTGATTTTTCTAAGACTTTTATCATGAAGTTGTGTTGAATTTTGTCAAATGCTTTTCAGCATCTAATGAGATGATCATGTGGTTTTTCCCCCCTTTAGAGTATGTTTATATAGTGAATTACATTGATGGATTTTTGTATATTGAAGTGTCCCTGAATCCCTGAGATGAAGCCTACTTGATCATCTTGGAAGATCATTTTGAATGTGTTCTTAGATTTAGTTTGTGAGAATTTTATTGAGTATTTTTGCATTGATGTTCATAATGGAAGTAGTTCTGAAATTCTCTTTTTTGGGGGGATCATTGTGTGGTTTAGGTATAAGTGCAATTGTAGCTTTAAAAATCACATTGAGTAGTGTTCCTTCTGTTTCTATTTTGTGGAATAGTTTGAACACTATTGGTATTAGATCTTCTTTGAAACTTTGATAGAATTTTGCACTAAATGCTTTTGTTCTTGTGCTTTTTTCGGTTGGGACACTTTTAATGACTGCTTCTATTTCTTTAGGGATTATGGGACATTTTAGATGGTTTTTCTGATCCTGATTTAACTTTGATACCTGGTATCTATCTAGAAAATTGTCCATTTCATCCACATTTTCAACTATTGTTGAGTAAAGGCTTTTGTAGTTGGATCTGTTGATTTTTTTTTTTTTTATTTTCTCAGTTTCTTTTGTTATGTATCCCTTTTCATTTCTGATTTTGTTGATTTTGATACTGTCTCTGTGCTGCCTAGTTATTCTCCATTAGGGCTTATCTATCTCGTGGATTTTCTCAAAAAACCAGCTCCTGGTTTTATTGGTTTTTTGGTATAGTTCTTTTTGATTCTACTTGGTTGATTTTAGCCCCGTGTTTGTTTATTTCTTGCCATCTACTCCTCTTGGGTGTATTTGCTTCTTTTTGTTCTATAACTTTCAACCATGCTATCAAGCTGCTAGTGTATGCTTTCTCCAGTTTCTTTTTAGAGGCACTTAGAGCTATGAATTTGCCTCTTACGACTGCATTTATTTTTTCCCAGAAGTTTAGGTATGTTGTGCCTTCATTTTTATTGAATTCTAAAAAGTTTTAATTTCTTTCTTTATTTCTTTCTTGACCAAGTTATCATTGAGTGGAGCATTATTCAGTTTCTATGTGTATGTGGGCTTTCTGTTGTTGTCAGTTTTATTGAAAACCAGCCTTAGTCTGTGGTGATCTGATAAGTCGCACAGGATTATTTCAATCTTTCTGTATCTGTTGAGGCCTGTTTTGTGACCAATTATATAGTCAGTTTTGGAGAAGGTGCCATGAGGTGCTGAGAAAAAGGTATATTTATATGTTTTAGGATAAAACATTCTATAAATATCTGCTAAATCCATTTATTTTATTTAGGGTCTCTGTTGAGAATTATGGTGTAATACTGGTAGGTCTGCCTTTATATGCTATTTGACCTTTCTCCCTTAATTATTTTAATATTCTTTCTTCGGTTTTTGTATTTGGTCTTTTGTTTATTGTATAATGAGAGGAATTTTTTTCTGGCTCAGTATATTTGGAGTTCTATAGGCTTCTTGTATGTTCACTGGTCTCTCTCTCTCTCTCTCTCTCTCTCTCTCTCTCTCTCTCTCTTGTTGGTGAAGTTTCTTTCTTTTTTTTTTATAATTTCCTTGAATATATTTACTGCCCCTTTAAGTTGGGAATCGTTACTCCCTTCTATACCTATTATCTTTAGTTTTGATCTTCTAATTTTGTCCTTGATTTCCTGGATGTTTTGCTTTAGAATATTTCTTCATTTCCATTTTCTTTGACTGTTATGTCAATGTTTTCTATGGCATTTTCTGCAACTGAGGTTCTCTATTATATCTCTTATAATTTCTTGGTGATGCTTACATCTAAGACTCTTGATCTCTTTCCAAGGCTTTCTATCTCCAGGGTTATCTCCCTTTAAATTTTCTTTAATGTTTCTATTTCCATTTTTAGATCTTGGATGGTTTTGTTCAATATCTTCACCTGTTTGCTTATATTTTCCTGTAATTATTTTTCTTTTACATGTGAATTTTTTATTGAATATTATATTTACATTTCAGATTTTATCCCCTTACCCCATCCCCACCCACCCAGAAACCCCCATCCCATCCCCCTCCTCCTGCTTCTATGAGGATGTGCCCCCAACTATACCCAACTCCCATCTCCCCACCCTCAAATCCTCCCCCCTTCCACTCGGTGTTCAGCCTTCATGGGATCAAGGATATCCTCTTCCACCTATACAGCTGGAGTCATGAGTCCCTCCCTATGTGCTCCCAGACTGGTGGTTTAGACCCTGGGGAGCTCTGGTTGGTTGGTATTGTTGCTCTCCTCCTGGGGCCACAAACCCTTTCAACTCTTTCAGTCTTCTAAGTCCTCCATTGGGAACCCCTTGATCAGATCAATGGTTAGCTGTGAGTATTTGCTTCTGAATATGTCAGACTCTGTCAGACCTCTAAGGAGACAGTTATATCATGCTCTTGTCAGCATGCACTTCCTGTAATTCTTTTAAGGATTTTTGTGTTTCTTCTTTAAGGACTTATAGCTGTTTACTTGTGTTCTCCTGTACTTCTTTAAATGAGTTATTTATGTCCTTCTTAAAGTCCTCTATCTTTATCATGAGATGTGATTTTAAATTCTAATCTTGCTCTCCCAGTGTGATGGTGTATCTTGGACTTTCTATGGTGGGAGAACTGGGTTCTGATGATGTCAAGTAACCTTGGTTTCTGTTGTTTTTGTTCATCTGGTTATCTCTATTGCTCATGCCCTTGTTGTCTCTGACTGGATCCTCTCCCTCTCTTGATCCTTGTTGCATCAGTCCTCTTTGGATTATAGCTATCTCTGATCCTAGCATTCTGGGATGCTGTGATCCTGAAATTCTGGGTGTTTCAGAGCTCCTGAGAGTCAAGCTGCCTCTGAGATCATAAAATCCTGGTGTGACCAAGCTCCTAATATTTTGTTGTGTCAGAGCACTTGGGAATCAAGCTTTCTCTGGGTGTTGCAGCAATGGGTGGTGTGGAGATCCTTTGGTCTGCTCCAGGTATATTTTCAAACTGGAAGGAATCTGTACCATTGTTTGAGTAGGGTTTGCCATGTTACTGGATTCCTGGGGTCCCATTTACTTTAGATGTTTGGGCAAATGTTGTGATCTCATCTGTGATCCTGGGCTTGTCAGATCACCTGGGAGTCAAGCTTCCTCTGGATGTGGTAAGAGTGGGTGTAGAGCCAGTGACCCAGGTCTGCTCCAGGTGAAGGTTCAAACAGGACAAAATTCATGCCTCTGGCTGGGCAGGGGTTCCTGCTCCCTATGATGCAGTGTATGTTACAGCACCTGGAAGTAGAGTTTTTCTGGGCATTGTAGGACTGGGATCCTGGGCATTTCAGAGCCCCTGGTAGTCAGGCTCTCTTTTGGTGTTATATGAGTGGGTTCACAGCAAGCACCTCAGGTCTGCTCCAGGTGCAAGTTCAAACTGGAAAGAACCCATGCTACTGGCTGGGTGTGGGTGTGTGGGGTCCTAACTTCCCTAGTCCCAGTTACTCCTGGTGTTAGAGCAGATGTTGTAGCCTCAACTGTGGTCCTTGGTGGTGTGTCAGAGCAACTGGGAGTCAGACTTCTTCTGGATGTTGTATGAGTGGGTGCAGAGAAAGCACCCCAAATCTGCTCTAGGCACAGGTTCAAACTGGAAGAAGGAATATTGATTTATTTTCCCAGAATCTCAAAAGGTAGCATGGCAAAAATTTTAAAACACTGAGATATTTGTTTTTCTTTCTCAATTTATGTTAAAATTTTAAAATGTATTTTTATTGAGAAATAAACATAGTTGTTTTATTAACTGTAGATTAAGTCCATATACATTTTGGTCCAGTTTATCTGTAGTGCCCTAGCACCCTAATTGTAGAGAATCTTATTGAAATAAAATATTTAAAGCACTATCATATTTAAAATCATTTTATAGCAAGACCTTCTGCCATTTTTAGCTAATGTGACATTGTTCTGATTTCTTTTTTTATGTAACTGAAAAAAATCATCGAGATAATTTTATGCTAATGTGCAGTTATACAAAATACATTCAACATAGACTCTGCCTAATTTTATCGAATGGTAGCATTCCATAAACTTTGCTACCATATCACCACCAAGATGCTAAGATACCTCAAACATTAGTATTGTTCAGATTTTCCTGTTTTGGGTTTTTGTTGTTGTTGTTGTTTTGGGTTTTTATGGAGTTAATAATTTTATTGCATATTTTATTTACATTTCAGATGTTTTCTTCTTTCCCCATTACCACCCAACCCAGAAACCCCCATACCATTCCCCCTCCTTTTGCTTCTATGAGGATGTGCACCCTCCCACACACTCCCACCTCTCTGACCTCAAATTCCTGCACACTGGTGAATCAAGCCTTCAATGAACAAAAGATCTCCACTCCCACTTATGAACAACAAGGCCATCCTCCCCTACATATACAGCTAGAGCCATGGGTCTCTTCCTATGTGCTCCCAGACTGGTGGTTTAGACCTTGGGAATTCTGATTGGTTGGTATTTTTTGCTCTCCCCATGGGGCCTCAAACCCCTTCAGCTCCTTCAGTCTTTTTGTTAACTTCTCCATTGGGAACGTTGTGATCAGTTTAATGTTTAGCTGTGAGCATCCACCTCTGTATATGTCAGGCGCTGGCAGACCTCTAAGGATACAGTTTTATGAGGCATCTGTCTACATGCACTTTCTGGCATCCACATCAGCAACTGTCTTTGGTGACTGCACATGGGATGGATACCCCGGTGGAGCAACCACTGGATAGCCCCTCCTTCAGTTCATTTCTAACACTTTGTCTCCATATTTGCTCCCATGAGTATTTTGTTACTTCTTCTAATGAAAACTGAAACAGCCACTCTTTGGTCTTCCTTTTTTGTGAGTTTCAGGTGGTCTGTGAGTTGTATTTTGGGTACTGCAAGCTTTTGGGCTAATATCCACTTATGAGTGAGTGCATACCATGTATTTTCTTTTTGGATTGGGTTTCCTCATCAGGATGATATTTTCTAGTTCCATCCATTAGCCTAATAATAGTTTAGTAATACTCCCTTGTGTAAATGTACCACATATTGTGTATCTATTCATCCATTGAATGACATCTGGATTCTGTACAGCTTCTGGCTATTATAAATAAGGCTTCTATGAACATAGAAGTGTGTGTGCCCTAGTTATATGTTGGAGCATCTTCTGGGTATATGCCCAGTAGTGGTATAGCTGTGTTCTCAGATAATGCTATGTCAAATTTTCTATGAACCTGCCAGACTGACTTCCAGAGTGGTTGTACAGCTTGCAATCCCACCAAACAATTGAGGAGTGTTCCTTTTTATCCATGCCCTCACCAGCATCTGCTATCACCTCAGTTTTTTTTATCTTAGCCATTCTGACTGGTGTGAGGTGGATTCTCAGAGTTGTTTTGATTTGCATTTCTCTGATGACTAAGGATATTGAACATTTTGTTAGGTGCTTCTTGGCCTTTTGAAATTGCTCAGTTGAAAATTGTTTGTTTAGCTCTTTACCCCATTTTTAGTAGGGTTATTCGTTGTATGGAGTCTAGTTTCTTGAGTTTCTTGTATATATCGGATATTAGCCCTTTACTGGATGTAGGATTGGTGAAGATATTTTCCTAATCTGTTGGTTGCAGTTTTGTCTTAATGACAGTGTCTTTTGCTTTACAGAAGCTTTGCAATTTTATGAGGTCTGTATTGTTAATTTTTGATCTTAGAGCATAAGCCATTGTTGTTCTGCTTTGGAATATTTTCCTTTTCTCAAGTATTTGAGGCTATTCCTCACTTTCTCTTCTATTTGTTTCAGTGTATCTGGTTTTATGTGAAGGTCCTTTATCCAGATGGACTTGATCTTTGTACTAGGAGATAAGAATGGAACCATTTCTATTTTTCTACATGCTGACCTCCAGTTGTACCAGCACCATTTTTTGAAAATGCTGTCCTTTTTCCACTGGGTACTTTTAGCTACTTTGTCAAAGATCAAGTTACCATAGGTGTGTAGGTTCATTTCTGGGTCTTCAAATCTATTCCATTAATCTTCCCACCTGTCTTTGTACCAATACCATGAAGTTTTTATCACTATTTCTCTATAGTAGAGCTTGAGGTCAGGGATGGATGGTGATTTCCTCAGAAGTTCTTTTATTGTTGAGAATAGTTCTCGATATCCTAGGTTTTTGTTATTCCAAATAAATTTGCAAATTACTCTTTCTATATCTATGAAGAATTGAGTTGGAATTTTAATGACATTCTTGTCATACAGATCTATCACTTGCTTAGTTAGATTCACACAAACATATTTTATGTTATTTGTGACTATTGTGATGGTTGTCATTTCTGTAATTTCTTTCTCACCCTGTTATCCTTTAAATAGAGGAAGGATACTGATTTGTTTGGGTTAATTTTATATCCAACCAATTTGCTGAAGTTGTCTATCAAATTTAGGAGTTCTCTGGTGGATGTTTTGGGGTCACTTAAGTATACTATCATATCATCTGCAAATAGTGAAATTTTGACTTCTTCTTTTCCTATTTTTATCCCTTTGCATTCCTTTTGTGTTGAGCCTTGGATGCGGTAACTCCATTTAACCTGTGCCCATCAATCACGTAGGACACAGGTAGAGGACATGATTAACAAGTCTCCACCTCCAGAGATTTAAATATTAATGAGTTATCAAAAGGCCAGGGGCATAGCTAATTAAGTTACTCCCTCCCCTCTTCCCCTTCCCTATAAAAGGCCAGGTGAGCCTGGCTTTTGGGGGGAAGCACATACCATCTATACCCATTCATCAAGGCATGAACAATAAAAGCTTTGGGAAACTCCACGTGTCGCCTGGGCCTGCTGCCAGCAGATTGCCAACTTCTAGAACCCTGAACCACAGCTGCCAATGCCTGTGTGCAATGGCTGGGCTGCATGAATGTGGGACCCTCCACAGGCCAGCGGTGTGGGAAGCGAGCCCTGGACCCGCTGCAGGACCTCCCTTCCCCCAAGAGGTTTGTCCCCACACTTTTGTTGTCTAATTGCCCTGGCTAGGACTTCTAGTACTATATTGAATAGGTAGGAAGAGAGTGGGCAGCCTTGTCTAGTCTCTGATCTTAGTGGGATTGCTTCAAGTTTCTTTCCATTTAGTTTGATGTTGGCTACTGGCTTGCTATTTATTGCTTTTAATATGTTTAGGTATGGGCCTTGAATTCCTGTCCTTTCCAAGACTTTTACCATGAAGCAGTGTTGAATTTTGTCAAATGCTTTCTCTGCATCCAGTGAGATGATCATGTGTTTTTGTTTTTGAGTTTGTTTATATAGAAGATTAAGTTGATGAATTTCTATACATTGAACCATCTCTGCATTCCTGGGATAAATCCTACTTGATCATGTTGGATGATTGTTTTGATTCAGCTTGTAAGAACCTTCTTGAATCTTTTTGCATAGATATTCATAAGAGAGATTGGTCTAAAGTTCTCTTTCTTTGTTGTGTCTTTGTGTGGTTTAGGTATGAGCGCAATTGATAGATCGAATTGAGTAGTGTTCCTTCTGTTTCTATTTTGTGCAATAGTTTGAAGAGTATTACTATTAAATCTTCTTTGAATGTGTGATAGAATTGTGCATGAAAACCATCGGGTCCTAGTTGTTTTTTGTTTGTTTGTTTGTTTGTTTGTTTTGTTTTTTTGCTGGGGAGACTTTTATTGACTACTGCTATTACTTTAGGGGCTATGGGACATTTTAGATGTTTATATGCTCCTAATTTAACTTTGCTACCTTGTATCTGTCTAGAAATTTGTCCATTTCATCCAGATTTTCTACTTTTGTTAAATATAGGCTTTTGTAGTAGTATCTGATGAGTTTTTGAATCTCCTTGGTGTCTGATGTTATGGTGCCCTTTTCAGTTCTGATTTTATTAATTTGGATACTGTCTCTGTGCCCTCTGGTCAGTCTGGTTAAGGGTTTATCTATCTTGTTGATT
Organism: Arvicanthis niloticus; assembly: GCF_011762505.2. Classification (NCBI taxonomy): domain Eukaryota; kingdom Metazoa; phylum Chordata; class Mammalia; order Rodentia; family Muridae; genus Arvicanthis; species Arvicanthis niloticus. The sequence goes on along the minus strand of NC_047668.1, from coordinate 74,604,464 downwards.
TTCTCAAAGAACCAGCTCCTGGTTTTGTTGATACTTTGTTGATACTGGGTTCTTATAATATCATGCATCCTTGGTTTCTGTGGCTTATGTTCTGAACTAGCATTTTGCCACCTGATTATCTCTCTAGTGCTTCCTGCACTCACTGTCTCTGACTTGATGGAGCCTGTCTCTCCTGTTATCTTGCTTGTGTCAGAACTCCTCAGAGTCCAGCTGTCTCTGTGATTCTGTGAGCCTGAGCTCCTTGGTGGAAGAATTCCTTGGACTCAGACTGAGTCTAGGATCCTAAAATCATATTAGCCTGTGTGTGTTAGAGCTCCTGGGAGTCTCAGCTTCCTCAACTGCTCTGAGTGCAGTGAATTCTCCACTATTCTGTGCATAGTTTTTCCTCCAGGATGGGTTAGGATATGGTGTCCTCGTGTGTCCAGACCTTCTAAGAGTCTGCCCCAGGAGAAAGAATCAAGCAAGAGTCTGAAGGGGTGTGATATCCTGGAGGGTGAGTTTTGGTTTGGTGATAGGTCCTAAGTGCTCCAGGCTCCCAACTGCAGCTCTGGGGCATAGGGTTTGGGGGTAAGGTTCTTACCTACTGCTCTGATAGCAGTTTTTCCTCTAGGATGGGTCAGGATATGGTGTCTTTATGAGAGCAGACTACCTCGGAGTCTGCCCCAGCAAAAAGACTGTTCTGGTTTCTTGATATAACCATAGTACTTAGTTCATTTGTAGTCCACATTGAAACTTTTACAATGACATTAACCTAAGTGGAACTCTTACTACATGGACTTGCTAATCATACATTATCAAACATAGTCTACTGGGTAGGAGTAATTAGTATTTTAACTAAATTAATAATAGAGAAGTAATGCCTGATCATATTTGTGTTATGGTAGTAGTATGACCATGTCAAGTATCCCATAGCCTAGACTCATGAGAATGTGGATGTCTTCCGCTACAACTTTGAACAGTTGTAAAGTCTTTCTGTGTGTTTGGATGTTAAATATGTATGTAGAAAATTTCTATTCTATCTCCAATCCTACATTGGATATTAATAAACAGAATCTATTCTCCCTTTAGAGACCATTCTTACCATAATTAACCAAACATGACTTTTTGACGCACCAACATAAATTGGCTCTTAATTTATCTGTATGTGATAATTCCACCTCTTTGTTCAGCTGTATCCATTAACTCTATCTTGCTCTTAAACTGCATATAATAAACAGTTAAACTTTGGAAGGGAACAGACTGATTGAATTTTCCATCAGTGAGCTCAGTCTATATATCTCTATTTTCTTTATTCCGTCTTCACTCAATTCATGCAAGTCCCTGGATATATGTGACAATAAAGATGGTCAATCAGGTAAATGTTTGAAACATAGGTTCTAAAGTAAGTAATACCATCCATGTCTTTGTAAAGTATGAAATAAGGGACATGGAGCTACCTTTGTATGTCCTGAGCAAATAGCTTCACTAAGGATTCATATAATTAATCTTCTGTGATGAACATCAGATTCATTTTCAAGACATTAGTCTTGGCAGTCAAACTTCCTGTCTTGTGTGGTGTTGGGCCTAACACGAGGTCTAATCTCCATTCCACCTTCACCCTTCAGTCACGTACACAGGTGGAGGGCTGGCTCGAACAGGCCCTAGAGAGATTTACATACTAATGAGGTACCTGAAGGCCAGAGGTGAAGCCATTAAACATTCAGCCCCTCCCCCTTCTTCCCTCCCCTTTTAACTCAGGTCGATCCTGGGTTTATGGGGGTATGCATCCAGATCCATCCATGATCCGCCATGTGAATAAACCAGTCTTGGAAACCCAAGGGCTTCCTCGTGTGTTGGGGCCGTGCCGCTATGAGGAACCATGAGGAGCCAGGGAGAAGCTTTTAGTTAATGAGCAGCTGGGCCCAACTTCCAGCTGGAGGAACCCAGAGCATTCCCAGCCGACTACCCACAGCATGGTGGGAGGAACCCTGAGATCCCCAGCCTTATATTTTTTTCCCAACATCTGGCGCCTCAAACGTGGGGCCTTGGAAGCTACACAGCCACGCAGCCATGTAGCCACTGATACCGTGGGAAAGGTAAGCCACCCAACTCTTGAAACAAGCAATCTGTTTTTTCCTCCTGTGTTTCAGTCTTAAGCCGTCGAGCGGATTTAAGTAAGCCAAGGGAGCTTTTGCTACCTCCTGGCCAGAGCCACTCTCTGGTGTTGGTTCAAGGCTTCCCTGGCCTCTGTTTAAATCCCGACAGCCCGCAACAGGCGTTGGCAAAGACTCTCTATCTAGACTCCCTTTAAAACAAAAAGAAAACTGGTAATGCAGCAGCCATTTAAAAGCCATAAGGGCAGCTGCCAGTTCTTAAATCTTCGGGAAGGCTTGGCGCTCTTGGACCATTGTGGAATACCCCAAAGCCAATAGGCCAAGGGAACGTTCCCATTGGACAAGGCATTTCTCCTCTTTTTCTATCATGGGAAACTCCACCTCATGTAAATGTTCACCTCAGGCTAGGCAAATATATTCTCTACTAAAGACCCACGGGATAAGAATAGGCAAAAAGCAAGCCTCCTTGTTTTGGGAGGAAGTTCTTCATATAGCACCATGCATGGCAGAGAATAATATTTACAGTCCAGACTCATGGAGCAAAGTAGCTTCCCTCATCAAAAACAGAGATAAAAAAACCCCTTGTGAGTTTTTGCCGATCTTAGCTGCAATTCGGCAATGTATAGAACCATCGAAAATAGGACAGACTGAGAACAACACAGCTCCTGGGGCCCCTCAGTCAAATGAACCCAAAGATCAAGGTCCCCAAAATCACCTTGTTTCAGACCTCGAGGCCCTTACCCAACTAATAAGAGAGATAAAATCCATATACCCACCCCTCCCCCCTTATGCCTTGGAGGAAATGAAACCATGTGCTCCTCCTGTCCCTCCCTCCCCCATCCAAAGGCAAGGCTCCATTAAAATACCAAAGGAGCTTTCCCCTGCCTCCCCACTTACCTCCCAACCAAAGAGAGATAAGTCCCATCCCCCTCCTCTTAGCCACAAAAGTAGCAGTCCTTCAAAATCCGTAGATAAAACCCAAACTGCTTGAACATTCCCAGTTAATATCCACCCCACTCGAGCTAAACCACTTAACTGGTACCCAATCCAAGCCTCCAACCTAAAAGAACTCAGGCAGGCAGTGAAGGAAGATGGCATTCACACACAGTTGACAAAATCCCTCCTACAGAGCCATATTGCCAACTTAAACATCCCCCAAGATTGGAGGGATATTTGCTGTTCTGCCCTTCCTGATTCAATGTTTCTAGAATGGGAGGCCTACTATTGTGATGAGTGTCTTCAGCAAGTCAGACAAAACCAGGGAAGGGAAGATGACACTCCATGGGGTTTTAAAGAACTCTTTGGCCAGGAAGATTTCTCTACTGGGGCACAACAGGCAAGTCAGCCAGCAGGCTACTATGACCAGGTCTGCCTCTGTGCCATTCAAGCCTGGAATAGGCTTACTCCACCTTCAGGGTCACAAGACCCTGCCCACTCCCTGCTCTCCCTTCATCAGAAGCCTGGGGAATCCCTATCTGATTTTATCCTCAGAACTAAAATGAGCTTAGAAAGAAAAATCTCCAACCCCACAGCTATAGACCTTCTTCTTAAAACCATTGTTTGGAAAGGCATGACTTCTGAGTCTAGGCTAGCTTGCAAGGGTCTCCGGGAGGAGCATCGCGATAGGTGGATTGTAGCAACCGGAGAAATAAGAACCCCATCAAATCAGGTCACATCCATAGCTCAGGCATTTGTGGCAGCAATAAAAACAGAAAAAATCTGCCTCAAATGTGGGGAGACAAGACATTGGAAGGATGAATGCCCTACAACCTGCCATCCCTGGGGCCAGGAGACACAGCAAGACTGTGAACGCTCGTGTCCCCTGCCCTCAAGCTACAAGAGCGAGGCTGGTGGGGCCACCACCAGTGGCACCACGCTTCCACAGGCTGCGGCCAACACCACGACATCTGTGACACCCCCAGACCTGGCGCCTAAGAGCCCTGCAGCCAGTGGTGTGCCCAGGCCCCGGCACCCACCAGGCTGCTTGCAGGGAGCCCCGGAGGAGACGCAGCCCCCAGGCCTGCCCAGGCCTCATCACCTCCCACAGGCAGCGGGGATGCAGAGAAAAAGGTTCTCGCCACCAAAGTCCTTGGAACTGTCAAATGGTTCAATGTCAGAAATGGATATGGATTTATAAACCAAAATGACACCAAAGAAGATGTGTTTGTACACCAGACTGCCATCAAGAAGAATAATCCATGCAAGTATCTGCATAGTGTGGGGGAGGGAGAAATTGTAGAGTTTGATGTGGTTGCAGGAAAAGGGGGTCCTAAAGCAACAAATGTGACTGGCCCAGATAGAGTTCCAGTAGAAGGGAGCCACTATGCTGCTGATCGGCGCCGATATGGCAGGCGCTGTGGACCTCCCCATAATGTTGGTGAGATTAGACAGATGAAAGATGGAGTCCCTGAGGGAACACAACTCCTGGTCCATCGGAATCCAACCTACCGCCTGAGGTTCCGCAGGGGACCCGCTCACCCACAAACCAGCCCATATTGTTCCCTACAGGTGGTAGAGGACACGGAAAGAGCCAGCTCTAAGAGTGTCCCCCCAAGTTGTTGCCCACAGAAAACCTCTCCACAAAACTCCAGGACAGTGAGTAATCCCCAGCCTAGTTCACAAGACTAGGCAGGCTTCTTTCTGTCTCCCCCCTCTCTTTCTCCATGTGTTCCTTGTTAGCTTCTTCTAATTTTTAGCTAACACTAGCTCCTGCCTAGTTCAAAAGACTAGGCCCCACTCTTTCTCCATGTGTTCCTGGTCAACGTCTCTACTTTAACTCCCCTTCCTCTTTCTCTCTGTCTGTCTCTCCCTCTCCATGTGCTCTCCAGCTCAAGGGAAAGATGGTGGCGACCCCCTAGCCTCCACTTTGCCCATCCCCCAGCTCCACAGAGAGGGCTCCTTCACAGACAACAGCTGTCTTTCAAGTCACAGTGCCTGCTGTGACCCTCCTAAGACTCCTTCCTTAGGTGAGAGATTCGTACAGCCTTTCACTCTCTGACTCTTGGCTCTCCTATCAAGCCTATGTGTCTCTCCCTATAAACTTTCTTCAAGTTAGCCTTTTGATCCTTCTCTACAATTAAAATTTCTAAGAAAAAGAAAGGTGGAACACAGTTCCTCTCTGCCAGAGCACCCAGAGGCCACATGGCAGAGCAAGGCCCCTCCCCACTGCTTCTCAACCCGCCATACTGCTTCTCCCCAACAGGAGGGCCTGCAACAAACGTTCCTGTTTTTCAACCAAAAAATTTTCCTTTTCTTTCTAACAGGAACACCTAGAGCAACAATGCTTGTGTTTTTCAACCAAAATTTTTGTTATTTTTATTTTAATGCTGCCTTTTCTCTCTAATATTCGTGACATATGTCCAACATTATTTTTTCAACCTTTATAATTTTTTCAAGGTTTAAAAGCCATCTAATTTCCTCCCACAGTTTAAGTCAATGTGCTGATCACCATTTCTTGAGTCTTAATTAACAACTAATTTCTTTTACAGGCAAACTGTTGCTGCCAATCCCAGATACAAAATTAACATTGTTTTTCTCCCTCAGCCATCCAAAAACAGACTCAAAGATACCTTCCAGGACTAAATTTTCCTCAAACACCTTTGCTTTTCCAGGATCTTAATGACAGGCCATAAGTTGCTTGTTCCCAAGCAATTTAATGCTCAGTATCCAGCCTACAGACATATCCCTGCCAGAGATGCTGCTTCCCTACTGTGATTATCCTACAGGTATACCCACAGATCCAACAGAGTCCAGCCATCCTCTGGAACCTGCCTGAGATGCCAAGTTGCTTTCTCCCAGCCACCTCATCTGACTTTAGACTCCAGAGACATGCTGAGATCCAGTGATAGCGCCACCTCCTGGAACCTGCCAAGCTGCCTTCTTCCAGCCATCTCATCTGACTGAAGACCCCAGAACATGCTGAGATCCAGAGACCCACACCAGGCTCCAGAGATGCACACCAGAACCCAGAGATGCTCACTACAGAAGATGGATCCAGACCTTCCAGCTACAAATGAACTCTTTTGCCAAAGTCACATAGCTAAAGTTACATATTAGTGAGGAAAGCATGTCTATTTAGATTAATCAGATGTTATTACTCTCAAACTGTACCACCTGTGTTCAATTGTTTCAATTATCCATTGCCTTCCTAACCCCTATTCCCAGCTCCCCTCACCCTTTGTCTTAATTGTGCCATACCTTATGGCCTTCATAGTGTTTTATTTTGACCACCTCATCCAAAATTTTCACTAAAAAACAGTGAGATGTTGGGCCGTGAAGACATGGTTTAGACATAGCCTGGTTGAACGATCTTTGAACCCCGGAGACCCTTTAAGTGACTGTAGACTGTTCAGCTCTGTTCCTAGGCCCCCTTGATAGAGCACTGGGTTTGAGATAGCCAGGGGACCCAACAGAACATTGCCTGTCAGGGACAACACATTATCTCCCAGCGCTCCCGGATTCCAGACTACTTCCATGTGGTCCACATCTCTCATTAACATAGAGTTGCCCCTCCTTTTATGAAAGAAAAGAGGGTGGGATGTTGGGCCTAACACGAGGTCTAATCTCCATTCCACCTTCACCCTTCAGTCACGTACACAGGTGGAGGGCTGGCTCGAACAGGCCCTAGAGAGATTTACATACTAATGAGGTACCTGAAGGCCAGAGGTGGAGCCATTAAACATTCATCCCCAGCCCCTCCCCCTTCTCCCCTCCCCTTTTAACTCAGGTCGATCCTGGGTTTATGGGGGTATGCATCCAGATCCATCCATGATCCGCCATGTGAATAAACCAGTCTTGGAAACCCAAGGGCTTCCTCGTGTGTTGGGGCCGTGCCGCTATGAGGAACCGTGAGGAGCCAGGGAGAAGCTTTTAGTTAATGAGCAGCCGGGCCCAACTTCCAGCTGGAGGAACCCAGAGCATTCCCAGCCGACTACCCACAGCATGGTGGGAGGAACCCTGGGATTCCCAGCCTTATATTTTTTTTCCCAACAGTGTGGAGCTGTACAAGGAGGGCATGGTTTCTGTTGGGCTGAGTCTTACGTGTCTGTCACCCCAGATGACTGGAGCTGCAACACAGGGGACAGATGCACAGGAAGTTGACTGAGTTCACTCCATACACACTGGGCAGACATCAGGCTGTGAGAAGCTACAGAACCCTACTCTGGGTGTGAGGAGAACAGAGTCTGAGACCCCGCTTGGGCTGAAGCTCTTAGGTTGGGGGGTCCCTGGGCTAAGGCGGCAGGCCAGAGACCAGCTGGTCTCATCTCTTGGGCTCCCAGGCACTGCTGAGAAGCCATGGAAGGGTTAAAATGGATGTGTGTGTGTATGGGCTAGAAGGACCCACAGCTTAAAGGGGACAAGGGAGAAGCTCTGATGTAAGGAGCCGCAATATAATCTGTCACCCCAAGTTGGCGCTAGCCTTGTGTCTTTGCCAGATGTAAACAATGATCTGTGCAGCTGCTAGGCAGAAAGGCGTGCCAAAGTCACTGAATGTTGGGTGGTGAGCGAACAGCCAATCAGAAGTGAATACGTCACTCTAGATTGTACTTAAGCCAGGCCCCTTCCACAGCTCTCCCCTTCCGTGCCTCTCCGCATTTTTCCACGTGTGTGAGACAGATTAAAAGCCTCGTTTTGCAGTAACTACTCGATCTCTGCGTCTCGTGCTTTCTCTCCCACGGATGCTAGGCTCGAGGGTGCGCGTTAGATCTGGTGCCGAGAACCGGGAAATTTCCAGGCATGCGAGGTATTTCCAGGCGGTGAAATTTCTACGAATTAGCGGGGGACCCCGAGCCTCGAGGAAGGTTGAAAGACTGCGGCTGTACGAGGTACACCTTTGGGAGTTATGTCTGAAGTAGGGGTCGTGACAAGCGGATTTAAATCCACCACGGCCACTCCATTAATTAAACTCTTCCTTATATTGCAATTGTTTTATGGCTACTCGGGCATATCAGAACTAAAGTGTGTTGGCAGGCTACAAAAAAGGCCTGGTGATAAAAGGGGGTGTTCAAAGGGAACACGGACTGCTGCAGAGTCCATGGAACCACCGGTAGGTGGGAGAAGGTCGGAGAAAAAAGGAATCTGCCTTTATAAAAGGGTCTTTGGGGGAGCGTCTGAGTTCCGCTACATGCGGCAGACAAAGCAAACCGGGCAGTGGTGGCACACGCCTTTAATCCCAGAACTTGGGAGGCACAGGCAGGCAGAGGATGCCGCGGCAAAACGTGCAGCCGCCTCTCGTGGAGGCTGCGAGATTGCCTAGGTGCGTGCTGCGGGCCGGGGGGAGGGGCTATTTGTGCTTATTTCACAGGTAAAAACAATTTAATTTGGGACCCTGGCTCACAATGGCAGCACGGGCGGCTCTCAGCGGTGGCTGAGCAGAGAGTCCATCCTCCTTCAGCCCCTCTCGCCTTCAGGAGCGGCCGTGATGGCGGAGCTCGCCGCGCTGCCACCCGAGTGTGGGCGCAGGAGGCAGAGCTGGAACTGTCTGAAGATCGGAAAGAAGGAAGCTGGATTACAAGATTTCGGCTCTGACTCTCCTGCCATTTGTGAATGAGTATATCCCTGTGGGCTTTGGTCAGATCTTAAACTGTTCCAGAGGCTTTTAGTTCAAATTTAAGGTTTTAAATAAAAGCAAAATCACTCAGTTCGGGACTGCGCCTGAATCGCCAAACCTTGGCAGGCAGAGGGAGGTTAAGTGCATTTACATTTGAATTAAGACATGCAGGCTGGGCCCAGAAAAAGCCCAGCAACTTTTGTTCTGAGTCTAAAGACCAGATCCTAGAAATGTGCTTATAAAATATGGTTCAAATTATTTTAATTCCTTTATATTCAAAGTTGCTAAAAATGAGATGTTTTAAATTCCTCTAATGTGTATAACAATTGTTAAAAAATAAGATTGGCTTTTATCCAATATTCTCATGAAAAAAAAAAAACAAAAAAGATTGGTTATTAAATTAATCCAAAATAAAGTTCAAATTTAAGATTTATACAACATAACTTGTTTTCTCCAGCTGCCATTTTAATAAATGCTTATAGAATTTTATAGATATAAAAGATGTTTTTATATTATCCCTTTACATTTCTTGTAAAGGTGAAAGGTTTACAGGTAATAAATTTATTCATAATGTTTAAGAGCCCATGGAGCGATATTTGTTAAAAATAATTGCTTCAAAAAATGGTTAATGTTTTACATTATATATATACAAATTTTGTTGTTGCTTTAATACAAAAGGGTAAGAGGTTAAATCTTTTGGTGTGTATTATTCATATGTGATATTTTATTAGTGAATTTCTCTAAAGAAATTTTTTCTACAAGCCATTGCTTCAATATAACGAGCTTTAAAATTTTTTAAAATACTTGTTACTCCAAAAAAGGATTCAAAGACAGTGTCTTTCAATATTTGAGTCAACTTGGCTTTAGAAATAGCTCACCCATTAAAGGCTGGACTTAATTTAAAATATAAAGGCTAAACTCCCAGCGGTCACAAATGGTGACTCACAACCATTTGTGGTGGGGATCTAACACCATCTTCTGGCTTGTGAGTGTACATGCAAAGGAAAATAGTTTACTTTTAATCTTAATTTGCTCTTAGTGATTTTTAAAAGTTGTTAAAAGATATTAATTGACTAAAACCTCATCTTAAGCTTAACATAGGAGGATTTAAAACCTCTGTTTAATGTTTTCAAAGGGATGCAAGTCCTAAATTAAATCATATGTATATTTTCTTGAATTTACCCTGCTTCAACACAATTAAATTATGTCTTGTAGCCACTGTTTTAAATGTTAAAAAGGGATATATCTGCCTTTGTTTTGTTGAATGATATTTTTCATAAAGTGCAGTATGTTTTGGCTACAAGATTTAATATCTCTAGCCATTTGAATAACATTAAAAATTAATAAGGTGTTTGGGAATGCATCTACACAACTGGTGTTGGTGTGTGTAGACCCTTCATTTTTCTTTATGTTATCCAACCTTCAGAATAATTCTGATACCTTGGATTGTAAAAATGTTACATGCTTTTAGCACAAGGCTAGAATGGATCACTAGACCTAGCCTTGGTTGTGCATGTGCCTACCTTTGTGCCCATCTCAGTACATCGTTATGGAGACTTAAAATAGACTTTGTTCAATCAGAGAGTTGATTGGCTCTAAGCCCATGTGAAGCAGCTCATGGATGTGGTTCAAATAAGCTGTGTGTCAGCAGCCCCACATCCAGGTATTATACCTCTGAGATTTGTGAATGATGCATTTACTTAAAGCCATAATCTTTCTGCTTATTTAAAAGGAAAGTGGAATGGGAAGTTGGACCAGGTACAGCAGCAATTGCAAATCCGGATTTCCAGTCTTGATGGATTGTGGATGGAACCTGTTTCCTGTGGAGATTTTACTTCTTAAATTTCTTCTGCCTTTTCTTTCTTTCTTTCTTTCTTTCTTTCTTTCTAAAGAGCGGGAATAGGCCTGCTTGGTACAGCCCTATGATGTGAATTAGTATTCATAGATGGTTGGTTTGTAAGCTCAGAGCCCAGCAAAAAACGTGACAAGGTAGCTTAAAGCCTAAGCACTCGCAGCCTTAGCCAAGTGTCTCTCCCTGAAATTTGACTATCTAGGCTAAAAAGTAGCCAATTGACTGAGGCTCTCAGTCGTTGCACCCCAAAGGGCTCAGCCCATTGCACTGGGAAAATGAGAACTCTAAGTCCAGCCAGCTCTTGCCTAAATAATTGTGGTACCTAATAGTAGGTTGACAGCCCTTGCTTTATACCTCCTGGGAGCTCCATTATACTCCATTGCACAGGAATGGGTGTCAATTCCTTTTTATATCCCCTTAGCCTTTAGCACCCAGAGGACTCGCTTCCATTGCACCTGGTTAGGGTAAGGGAAAAATCTTCAGGCTATAAGCTCTTGATCGCTTATTCCCCCAAGATGGAGTTTGCTTGATTGGGTTTGAGTTCGAATCTCAATTGGTACTACATTTAATAGGCAAAAGGCTGTTTCATATTAATAATTTAAACAGGGGGAGATGTAAGGAGCCGCAATATAATCTGTCACCCCAAGTTGGCGCTAGTTTTTCCACGTGTGTGAGACAGATTAAAAGCCTCGTTTTGCAGTAACTACCCGATCTCTGCGTCTCGTGCTTTCTCTCCCACGGATGCTAGGCTCGAGGGTGCGCGTTAGACTCTGGTGGTGCCCCATGAGGTAGATGAAACTGTTGGTTGAAGCAACTCACTTGATTGGGTCATGGCTGGCTCTGCTACCTTGCTTTAGTAGGTGGGCTCTGTGGCTGGAACGCAGAGAGGTCCTCAGCAGGAGGTTAGATGGCTCAGTCATTGAAGGTTTTCTCCACGGTTCCCCATGGTAGGGCAAAAGACAAGAGGTAGTCGATAGTTTTAAAATGTTTATTGTAATGGCAGAAAATGGATGAAGTTGTACCCTGTGTTCTTAGGGTGGGCCTGAGGTTAAATATCTTTTGCAAGTAGGAGGAGGGTTTGGGGAAAAAAATGCTTACTTGGCTACAGCCTCTGGCCTTTAGCTATCTCATGAATATGGAGATCTCTTGAGGCTCTGTGGCCTATAGTCATACCCTCTACCTATGCTACATGTTGTATGGCCAAAAACCTTTTTTGGAGAGGTTGTAGAGGGCTGTCCTATGTGCTGGAAAGGCACAGATTGATAGAGGTTTTCAGACTCGTGTCAGGAGCCTGGAGTCTGGAAGCATGGAAAAATGCATGCCACCCCTTGCAGGGAAACCTGCTGGGTCTCTGTCCATCTATACTCAGTGCTCAACCAGAAACCATGCTGTCCTTTCACAGTCCTACACTCTTGCAATTAGTATAGAGATGAAAATAACTTCATTTCTAGGATACAAAAATGAATTTGTGTAGAAGTCACATAATAATAATTGATTATAAATATAATGTACATTATTGAGACAATATTAAAAATTGAAGCTTTCACGGAATAGTAATAAAATGTTGGCACATTAAGATGTATATTATCAATATTAACAATTAAGTAAATATTGAACTTTAAAAATTGTATCTATGTATGTAAAAATGTACATTTAATTACATTGAAACTATGTTTGGCCCATAGTTTCCCTTGTGTGTTCCTATTTTGTTAGGGTGAAAACACAGCTTATTAAATGTTCCACAATAAATATTCTTTAGAATCAGAATCTTTATGTGGAAATGCTGATTTTCATTCAAGCTTTCTTCTTCTCTCAGTTACTTTTAATAATAATGGAGTTGTCCTTAGGAAACATATGATTATAATCACAGACTGGAAGTGATGGTGAAATGAAGCATTATGAGACTTTAAAAAACTTTTCTCAAGGAGAGAGTGGGATAGTGGTATCAAAACCATGATGTAGTAATAAATTCCAATGGACATAATGAAGATAGAGGTCAAAGACAGATCAATAGTCAGTATGGAGTAAACAGATGTTACCTGTAAAAATCACAACAAGGAATCTCAGAAGATCAGGGTTCAGTGAAGCTCAGAATTACTTTTAGCTTTGATTATGTAAAGCACAGTCCCAGAGGACAACAATTACAGCACATCAACAATCTGTGAACATGACATCTTAAAAATACCAGTTCCTTTTATTGTGGACAATGTGTTAATGCTATCCTGTTGATTATTTCCATGAAGTCTTCTTTTCCTCATTTTTTCTTAATCTTTCCCACATTCTCTAACCATAATTATTGTTTCCTATATTTACTAATACACATCATAATGCTTCAGCTAACCATACACACAAAAATAAGACAAAACACTAGTTTAATTTAGCTATCAAGAAGATAATACATGGCGTGATTTTTAAAATGTCAATATAAAAAAAATCAGACCACACTAGTATAGAATGGGTTGTTCTTCTAAATATGATACTATGTGAACTGAAATAGCTTTATAAGAAAAATAGATTATAAGTTTAATTTATAAAAATTAATTAATAATAAATAATACTGTCACTTAATTTATAGAGTAAACTTATCAAATAGCTTATGAAAGTATAGATTGGCTAATTTCTGCAATGTTAAATTTACTGTCATGTTTATTATATTTTGTAGGCAGGAAAAAGTCTTCTTCCTTTGTGTTTTCTGTCATTTCTACAAGTACATAACTAGTTAAGCAGAAATATTGTAAAGGCAACACACTCTGGAAAGAGATGTCTCCTTCATTGAAATATTTTTTTTTATTTTTATCTTCTTTTATTACCATGATTGCAGTTTAGGAGTAGGTGTTAGTAAATGCCTTATGGAGCTATGAGAGCTTTATCTAGCCAGCAAAGAATCTAAGTGTGGTAGAAAATCCAACAATCACTAGATGGATCTTTAGCAAAATTATGTTCTCCACATGATGACATATGTTATAATGGCTTGATTAAAATGTTTGAATATTAAGCCACTGAATAAGAACTGTCAACATATGAAACTGATAAATGCTAACATTAATGGTTTGATTTTATTATGAAAGAAAAATATAGCAAACACATTTTCTTCTGCCCTAGTTTATCAAGATAAGAATTTCAGACAAAATATGTACCGAATGTGGGAAATATTTTAATAATTATGACATAATAATAGTCATACAGTGATTTCAAAACAGGAATCAAGATTATGGAGTATATAGCAGGCAAGTTACTGAGCTGTAGCCAAAAATGCTAGAAAGTGTTTTTCATGTTTATTTTCTTTATAATCCTTATAGTAGGTTTCATTATAATTAGTATACAGTGTAAATGTTACAAGGTAATCATATACTTTTGTATATAAAACATATGAAGATTGTATCACAATTAGAAGAAACAAGAAAGGGTAGGTACCTCAATCATAGAGCCACAATGTGGAATATATTAGGTCTGAGGAATATTACTTGACCCTACAAAAAGAGAAGAGAATTAAAACATCAAAAGAGAAAGAGGCAGAGAGCATGGCAATATGAGAAGAGAGAAAGTAGAGATACTGAAAAAAAAAATGAATGTGGCAAAGGAGGAAGAGGATCCTAAGACAAAGAAATCATCTCTTTATGGTTTCTGAGACATATCTCTAAGTTCAATAGTCATAATATCCACCATAAGAAAACTTATAGTGTATTTGAGAAGACTGCAATTATAAGAAAAATTGCACTGAATTATGCATAAGAGAAGGAAGTGAACACTACAATAACTGGCTCCCTATGAAAACCTAATTTGTAGAGACCCGACTCACTGAAGCAATACACTATACAGACTGCTGCAACATAATGTTTAAAGTGGTCTCAGGAATGCAAAGCAGGAGGTTCAAAAGCTGTGCAAATCATCATGGTTTGGAAAGTGACAAATAATTTCTAAGTGCTAAGTGGAACTCATTGTTAATGTTAAAAATTGACCTCTATTAATTTTGACAGATATAAGGGCTGTAAATTATGTATAATTGCTAACAGTGACAGTTTAAAACAAAAAATAAAATAGTATTTGAATTTTTAAATTTGATAGTGATAAAATGATTGATATGATTGTATTGAAAGTAAATTTAAAACTATGAGGGGTTGGGGATTTAGTTCAGTGGTAGAGCACTTGCCTAGCAAGCGCAAGGCCCTGGGTTCAGTCCTCAGCTCTGAAAAAATCAAAAAAATCCAAAAACAAAAAAAATCTATGATGTCCAAAATGACTGCTAAGCCGAAGTAGATTTGATAATGTGTTCAGTGAAAAAGCTTTCAATACAATTTACAGAATATTTTAATGCTGTTCATTAAAATGTAAATATTATTTACTTATTATGTGTTTGTGTATGCTCATGCAAATGGGCTTATTCATGTATGTGCTACAACACAGTTGAGATTAAAGACAAACTTGTAGGAATTCACATTTTTTTCTTTCATCATATGTTCTGGGGGTTGAATTCAGATCATGTGACTTGAATAAAATTATCTTATCCACATTGAATCATATTGAAAAACTCCATATTTTTCTGTTTTAAGAACTACAGTTTCTTGCAATGTTAAAATCCTTAGTGCTAAAGATGAAGATTGGGTAAATGTTTATTTATTTACAATGTATAAAAGACATGGTTGTAAAGCATAGAGAAACATATTAAAGAGAATAGAATTGAATGGTAATTGAGTATATATAAATCTAAAGAGGCAAATGATGTAATAATGAGCTAATCTGTTCAAGGAAACCATCTTCCAGAAGACTATTACTTTTATGTGGTGGAAGAAATAAATTTCAAGATATACATCTTTTGGTGAATTCACTTCTGAATTTCTTTTGAAAGAACCAAGTAGTAACTTAAAGTGATCACTGAATGACATGGTTTTATCATTTTCAGATGACTCTCTATTGCAGTCTCAGTCACTAACAATGCCTATCCAGTCTCCAGGAATGGAGCCTTGGCATATACATTAAAACATCAACTACACTGTATTAGAACTTGTTTCAAATCTCTGCATAAATTGAGGCCTCTGAAGACATTATTAGTTTTCCTATTACTACAAAGCACTTCACAAAATTTAATTTAATTTGCATTGACTTGGTTCTA
Organism: Arvicanthis niloticus; assembly: GCF_011762505.2. Classification (NCBI taxonomy): domain Eukaryota; kingdom Metazoa; phylum Chordata; class Mammalia; order Rodentia; family Muridae; genus Arvicanthis; species Arvicanthis niloticus. Next base: position 74,588,859 of record NC_047668.1, on the reverse strand, counting down.
CAATAAATAAAGGTGATCAAGGTGGGAGATTATTAATATATTGTTCTGAAAAATGGGGCATCTCTAAACCAATAGATAAAAAAGTAACAATGATAATGTTAATAATAGTAATGGTAGTAATGATGCTAATGAGGTCAAGTACATAAGACATAAGCCATATATTCTTGTGAAACCAACAGATGCAGACTACTGAGTTACTATACTACTTTCTAAAATTGTATTTGTCTGTATATGAATGTATGTGCATGTTCATGCACATGTGTATGTGGTCCCAGCTTATAAAGGTGACAAGTAAGAATACTGTAAATATCCAGTGTTTTGGACAGTACATTAATAAAATTAGGAGTATTTAAAGGTTTAATATTATGGTGTTTAACTAAATTTATTTATATCCTTAGTAGTTTCTGTTCACAGAATATTTTGGTGGAAGGCAGTCCAAATGAATAATATGTTGAGGTTATCAAAGGACACAATAATCACTCCAAAATTAATGTCAAGTATATGGATCTGTGATGTTGATGGAGATTCAATGATGCCTTTAGCTCTTGAATGTTTTCTACAGTTAATCATACAAAGTTATATCTTAAAATGGGGCTCCTCCCCTTTAACCATGCTGAAGAGAATTACTCTAGATTAACATATTTCTAATGTCACACAAGGAAAAGCTGGTCTTAGATGTGCTTGTCTGGGGTCAACATACTGGATAACTTTAATCACAGCTTGTTTGATTGCTAAAATAAGGAACAATCTTAGATAAAATCAAATGTGTCTAGATTAGAATCCCATTATCAAATGCAAAAATAAGAAAAAGTAAAAATTATTTTAAAAGAAAAGCAAAATGCACAAAGTAGATATGACATTCTAATAGATCTGTATTGATTTATTTCTTGAGAGTAATAAGAAATGGAATAATGAATTTACTATTACATTATCAGATCTAATTTGATTTTGTTTGGTTTTACCATGTTGTATTTTGAAACATCCTCTTGCTTTGTAACCCAGGCTGCCCACCAACTTCCAATCTTTTACTGCTGGCCTCTTTAATGTTAGGATTACAAGTATATGAACCAGAAGGCCTGGACAGCAAAATTATAAAGTTAATGATTGCATTATATAATCATTTGAGTACATAATATGTGTAAGAATTTATAAGAAGATACAGCTGATCCACAAGAATGTACTAATATTTCTGACACAGATAAGCCCTAAGGCATGGGTTTTCAACCTGTGGGTTGCAACCTACAAAGACAATGCATAAGATATTTACATTAAGTTTCACAAAAATAGGAATTTTCAGTTACAAAGAAACAAATAATTTCATGGTTATAGTCACGACATGAAAAACATTTGAAAGTTTGCAGCATTAGGTAGGTTGAGAACTGGACCATTTAAGGGTTCTTGTTAGAAGTTGTTAAAGATGAGTAATAAGAAAAAAAAAAAAAAAACAGTTTGCACTATATTTTGGAAGTAAAGATCAATTTAAGACATTGTAAAAATGTTACTTTTAAATTTTACAGCACCTACCTCTTTCTTTGAACATCAATTTTCCTACTCTTTTATCATTTTTTTATTTTTCCCAATTAGAGCTGCTACCTTTTCTCTTCTTGAATTATTGATGAAAACAAAATATGCTTAGTTATAGACACCAAGATATAAGTTTCCCTTTATATTCTTCTGTCTGGAAAATGACAAATTAAAATTATACGATATAAAATATATGTTTGGAAGTCATTATGATGAGATGTTGGAAAGAAACAGAGTGTATGAGATTTAAGTACTGATCAAGTGAGAGTCATTGAAATTTGTTCTGATGGAGATTCTCTAAGTATTTTCTAAAAACTAGTTTGTTTGAGCTTCACAATATTCTATTACTATCCTTCTACTGCATGTTAGTTACAGACAGTGAATACATGTGAAATAATATAAGCTTGAAATAATTCTTTTCTCTTTATGCCCAAATTCTACCATCTTTAGTTTGGGTTTTAAGCTTTAAGAATGTCAGAATTTTTTTTTTTTGATAGATCAGTAATTCATAGAGAGTACAAAATACACTCATACGTGTTCATGGCAATATTATGAAATATTTATTTTCTCCAACATATGTATTTACCAGCCAGTTTTAAAAAAATCACTTAAAGTAAATGCATATGAAGCAACATGTTCAGTAAAGAGTACACCAAAAGTGAAGAGATATAACAAGGAAAAGAACTAAAATCCACAAAATGCATCAATAACCATATAAATTGTTGTTGACATTTGGTTGCTTTTTTAAAATCATTAATATTTGTATATATAGTACAGGGCTTTTCTGTAATCACAGATCCCATGTATATGGAACAGATCTATAGTATATTAATTCTGACATTTAGATAATATTCAGTCTATTTAATTGTTGATTCTTTGTAATCATGTATTTGCCTGGAGTTGTTAAAACTATTTTATCTAAGAGGTCTACTCAAACAAAGGCTTCTTCTAAAAAGTGTTAGAAGCCATAATGGGACAAACTAATAATTAGCAGATGATCATCCTGAAATGCTCAGACTATTATATAATATTTGACAAGTGTGCTCCATCTAGCAAGGCTGTAGAGAAGTAATTTTAGGAAAGATTCCTGCTGTTAATAAGCTTTTTCTATTATTACTATTACTAAACATATGTAACAATCACTAAATAATAGCACACCCCTTTGTAGCAGATCTCTGCAGATCCACGAAGATGTACTGTCTTGTAGTGATACTATACAGACAAATAGATGACTTGTTAAGTCTTACGGATGATCCTATAAGAATTCCTAAAATTATATCAATGATTCTTAAGCTCTTTTATAATGGGACTGTTATTAAGTCCCTCAGGCATAGTCGAAACTGCAAAGAGAACTCTACCAGTCTCCAGAGTGTTATCAGTTAACTGCCCCAAGAGAGATAGTAACTAGACCTTCTCCTGCTCAAAGCACATTCCAAGAATTTGTAAAACAATTAACCAAGGTCACTAAAAAGGAATTCACAATTTATTATGGGTACCAGGACAGAAGAGAAAATATTGCCTGGGTTTATCTATACAAAACTTCACTAACTTCTTAAGTTTATAGTTACAAACTTTCAGTGAACCTGTGGAGCTAGACAGGTGATGAATGTTTAGTTAGATATTTACTCCTAATGGATATGCATATAAACATTCTGTGTTGTAAACTTCTATTTCAATTTATGATTTGAATTTTGGTGTAAACTTGTGATGAACTTTGTAACATGTGGTAATGTACTCTGAATGATGTATAAATACTGAAGACAAAGAAGTTAGTTAGTTAGTTAGTTAGTTAGTTAGTTAGTTAGGAGCCCTTCATCCTTTCCTTTTCTCCCCGCCCCCCGCCTGCCCCCCCCCCTAGAATTTTTCTCCCTTAGAATTTTTACTTTGTTAGAATCCTTTCCTATTCCCCACTCAGGACTTTTCCATCTTTCCCTTCAGATAGCCGCATAGTATATTTTTTATACTTAAATAAATCTATAGCAGCTTTTAAAAGTGTCTTTTCTTCCTGTGACCTCAGATTAGCAGCCAGGAGTTAGAGCCCAGCAGTTCCTGCTGAGATAGAACAAAGGCCAGGTTGCCTAATCCTCTGCCCTTAGGCTGCAGGTGTTAATCACCCTAGCCTGCAGTCTCTTACCCCCAGAAGAAGTTTTTACATAGCACAAAGCTATTTACTTAACCCATTGCTGTTTTTAGGGCTGGGATGCAAGTGCCAGTTTCTGGCCACAGGATTACTGACTGCAGGTTAGCTACAGTAGCATAGGGCTGCCTCAAGAAGAACCGACAGGAGAAGAAAAAAGAAGCAGCTTCTCCCCCTTCTCCCATGCCGGGCCTGCCCCCCCCCCCCAGGCAAAAAAGCAGTAATGCTGGCAACCATCCTTACATGTTTCTCACATATAGCTTTGGGACAGACATTCTTGAGTCTTTTCCTCCCAAAACAGTCAAGCCACAGAGCTGTGTATTCAATCTTAGCTGTCTTTGAATTCCACTTGGTATAAAAGAACAGTCACATTTAGGATGTAGGATCTCAGCCACTATGAGTTGAAGGAAACTTAAAAATTACACTGAAGAATGGAAAGAACAAAATTGTAATGTCCTAAGTAAGACTTTATTCAGCACTTATTTAAACCTTAATTTAAAAGTTTGAAAAGATTGTGTTGACAAAAATCATTTTAAAATCAGCTAAAGTAACTCAATATCTTCAAAGTCCTAGACTAAGTTCAGTGGTGCCTAGCTAATACTAGCTACATAATCTACCAGTTGAGTGCATTTCTCAATTAAGAGTGTCTGCTGGTATTGGCAAAGTATTTTTTAGTGAACTCCTTAAACTTGTGACAATAAAATACAAGTAATTAATTTTTTGCCTTGCAGAATAAAACAGATTTACATTTCTTTTAAGTACTTAATACCATAATTGATGAGCTATTGGATCAGGTCATAATCTATTTTTTTCTATTCTCAGGTTCCAAATTTTGTTCCCTGTCTTTCTTTGACAACTACAAAACTCTAAGCCATCTACTTCAAGTCATCTTAGAGAGTCTTACTCACTAATGTTTTTCACTATATTTATAAATATTGACCTTGTAGTATCTTTGAATCATTATATAGGAGAACAAGGCATGCATATAGTAATAGGTAGGAGAAATAACTTGATCTGTTCATCACTAAAATTTCATCACCATCTCCCACCACCAACATCAACCCAGCAAAAGGAGGATGTGTAAGGCTCAGGAAGCCCCCAAAGGGGACCCCACTCGAGTCACAGAATGACGTGCACCCAAAGGACACAGGGAAGACCAACTTGCTGCAAGAACATGAGGTAGTTTAATGGCAGAATGTTCCGGGCCGACACGTGTCTCAATGTAAGAGAGAGGGGCATCGACCTCGTGGCTCCAGGGTTTAGGGTTAATATAAGCTTGGGGTGGGGAAAAGGAGAAACTTTCCACAGGTGCACACGATTGGTTGTTTTCCAATTTTTGAACATCTGGCTGAACCGGTCCATGGGGGCGGGGAGCAGTTCCTGCAGGCGGATGTTTATCTCTTATCTTCATTCCTGGGATGGCTCAGTAGCCCATTGTCCTGTAACTCTGCTTTCTTTGTTTACGGAATAGAATAACTGGCCTCTGGTTGGCAAACCAGAGGGGCAATTTTAGCTACTCAGGCTAGGGAGAAAGAATCTATAAGGCCCTTTTATATCTGTTTTTCATGGGACTCATAAAATTTTCTTTTAGATGAATGTCAATATACATAGCATTTCCTCACATATTCTACATAGTTTATCCCTGGGGCTACTAAATAATACATGGCACAGAAATGCAGAAAATCTCTTCTTCAGTGTAGACCTAGACAACATCTGTGTTCTTACATTCTCCTTTAATGTAATTCCTAGGAAGCAATTCTAATATCTATTTACACTTAACATTATTAAGTTCAAAAATTTAAAAAAATAATTTATTATATGGTTGCTGAAGAATGAAAAATTATAAAAATCACTTTTATAGAATATATACATATATAGATGCCTTTTAAGTTCTTTTAGGGACATGGAAAATTTTCTCTGAAACAAGCCAGGCCAGTTCCAGGAACTGGCTGTAAGGAGTGAAAGTCATTCAGGTGGTAAAAACACAATGACAGGACTGTGGCTTTACAGCTGGAGCTAGTGAGAATAAATAGTTGACAAATGACAAGGTAGGGCAGTGACTTTGGTGAAACCACATTTTTGAGAAAATGATTGTACTGGGTAATTTCCATGGCCATTAACCTTTTAGGGTGGGTTTCTTTGGAATGTATCACTATTCTCATGTTATGTATCCTTGGCAACCTCTCGCCCCCTCCCCCCCTGGTTTGTGGTTTTGCTTTTTAAAAGACCCCGTACCCATCACTCAGTGCCAAACCTTGCTTGCTCTTGTGAGAGAGCTTGAGGTTTGACCGCCGGCTTATTTCCCTAATAAACCTCTGCCGTTTGCATCCAGGTACGGTGTCTTGTGAGAGTTCTTGGGTGGCCACAATATCCCGAGGTTTGAGTAAGGGTCTCCCTAATTTGGGGGTCTTCAGTTGCTAAATATCATTCCCTTAAGTCAGATTAGGGAACGTGAATGATATTTAATGGAAAAGTTAGTATAACTTAATAATTTAGTATATTGGATATATTTTAATTCACCTACTCTGATATTTTCAAGATTTTTTTGTGTGTTTTTAAATGTCAACTAAAATACAGTTTAAACTGTTAGAAATTTCAGGATAGTCATATAAAAATAGTTAAAATTGTTTAGAAATCATGATTTAAAATGAAATGACTTTACAAACTGCTATTCTAGACATTACAAATTAAGCTATAAATAGAAACTATTGAAATTTTTCCATTTGACTAAAAAAAAAAATTTACCAGACTAGTTTCTGTTATCTTAATTTAAATTCTATGTGTAGAGGATGTAAGTATGCATTATAAATCATGAAAACATTAATACATTGGTTTTTAATACTCTAGGCACTTCTGAAGACTAAGTTTGTAAGCCACTTTAACTGGAATTATCAAATAATTTACTTCTCATTAGGATCATTCAAAACAATAAAGCCTTATACTGTTGTTCACTCCAAAGGTGCTTTTGTAAATCACTCTTCTGTCCTTCTAATTTAAAGGCTTCTTTGGCTTTCTCAGCTACAAGGTTCTTGAGTGCATGAATGTAATTTATAAAGAAAAAGAGCAAAAGCTTTTTAAATTTTGTCTCCTGATCCTGAACTAGTGATGAGGGAGAAATATGGAGCTTCAAAAAACTTTTAAGAAGCCATAAACCATTGTGTTCATAGTAGCATTTATCAATTTGTAACCATTGCTACAAAGCTTCTAACAATCAATTATTCTCTGGCTCTGTGAGCAATTCAGAGTGATACCTGATAAACTAGAAATCAATTTTACTGACTTTTGACTAGTTCTAAATATGTTTCCTCTTAACACATTTAAAATGAGTAAGATTTGAATATGACTGGTTCTTAGACTATTATTTTTACAGCATGACACAGTAAATAAACATCCAGTTATACCACTCCTGGGCATATACCCAGAAGATGCTTCAACATATAACAAGGACATATGCTCCACTATGTTCATAGCAGCCTTATTTATAATAGCCAGAAGCTGGAAAGAACCAAGATGTCCCTCAACAGAGGAATGGATACAAAAAATGTGGTACATTTACACAATGGAGTATCACTCAGCTGTTAAAAATAATGAATTCGAGAAATTTTTAGGTAAATGGATGGATCTAGAAATTATCATCCTGAGTGAGTTAACCCAAAGACAAAAGAACACACATGGTATTTACTCACTATTAAGAGGATGTTAGCCCAAAAGCTTGGAATAGCTAAGACTCAACCCACAGACCACATAAAGCTCATGAAGAAGGAAGACCAAGAGGGGATGCCTCAGTTCTACTTAGAACAAGTAACAAAAATACTCAAGGGAGCAAATATGTAAACAAAATATGGGACAGAAAGGAGGCCATCAGGAGACCATTCTACCTGGGTATCCATCCCATGTACAGTCACCTAAGCTAGACACTGATGTGGATGGCTGGAAGTGCATGCTGTCAAGAACATGATATAGCTGTCTCCTTAGAGGTCCGCCAGAGACTGACACATTCAGAGGACAAAGCTCACAGCTAACCACTGATATGATCAAGGGTTTCCCAATGGAGAAATTAGAGAGAAGACTGAAGGAGCAGAAAGTGTTTGTAACCTCAGGAGGAAAGCAACAATACCAAACAACCAGAGCCCCCCCAGAGTCTAAACCACCCCCCTGGGAGCACATAGGGAGGGACCCATGACCCCAGAGGTACATGTAGGAGGGGATTGCCTTGTGGGGTATAGATGGGAGAGAAGATTCTTGGTCCCATGAAAAAGGAACACAGAGTGTGTGGGGGGGGATATGATGGAGGGGAGGGGATAGTGGGGGTGGGAGATAGGTGGGGGCAAAGCCTCATAGAAATATGAGGAGGGGAGATGGGATAGGAGGTTTCTGGGTGGTGGGAGGAAGTGGGGTAAAGGGGATAAAATCTGAAATGTTAATATAATACCCAATGTTTAAAAAAGATGAAAAAAAAAGAAAAAGAAAGAAAAAGAAAAAAGGAGATTTAATAACACAAATGGAAGGATTTAGAAATTTAGGAGGCAGGTTATGTTAATGGAAACAGCATCATAGAAACAGGAAAATCACACCCTCATAGAGGCACAAGGAGTGGGAATGGAATAAGGGGTTCCTGGGTGGTGGGGGGAATGGGATAAGGGAATAAAATTTGAAATGTACATATTATAACCAATTAAAAAAGGGAAAAAAGAAATACTTATCAGATTCATGAACCTGTTTTCATCTTCTTTTCTCAATAGTAAAAACAGAACAGATCCCCTTCCTTAGATCTTATAAATAGATAGAAATACTTATGTAAGCTAAAAAATAATTTTTCTTCATTACATTTAGATCAAATACTATATAGAGAGTGTTTGAAGACTAAATATTATTTGCAAAATATTTTCTATCAAGGGAATAGTGATTGAGTGTATGACACACAATAATACTAGACAGAGGCAACTAAAGATGCCATCAAATTCTACTTTGTAGTTTCTATGTTTTTTAGCTATATTCTTTAGATTTCTATTTTTGATTCTTATGTTTATGAGATGTAATGTCCCACAAGTCTATCTCAATAACAAGATTAAATTTCAGAGAGTGTTCAAGCTGTCTAGACAGGTTAATGTTAGTGTGAATGTTGGAGGAAGTATACAGTTGAAATACTATAAAAGAAGAAAGAAAAGTATTGATTTTTGATTTTTTTTAACCAGTTTCAACCATTTATTACTAATATAAAAAAAAGTTTAAAAAAATCTTTCTTAGTTCTCCAACAGCTCTTTCCTCTTGCACACACACCTCCTGACCCACTTCCTTAGGGCCTGTTCAAAACCCAATGTGTTCAATGCCATTTTCACAGAAAACACCCAGTGCCGGGGAATTAAAACAGGGTCAGAGAAATGACAGTACTGTTCAGGTTCCATCCAGAGACAGGTAGAGTTTCACAAAGTCAAATCAAAGGGCTGGTGGCCTCACAATGATACAGCCTAATTAAAACGTGCCAGGTAGGAGCCATGTGGGGAAGCCCACCTGAGGCTTTCCAAGACATCACTGGCCTGTCAGACCCAGAATACCTGACACCAGGAGAGACCACGATTGGGAGGCAGTCTGAGGAAGTTTCATGACCTCCTGCATTGGGAGGTAGGTGAACTCTAGAGGGCACCAAGAGCCTCACTTGGTTTGGCAGAAAAACTTACTCTAGTGTTGGGAAGACCCCACAAAATGCCACAGACAACAAGGAAGGCTACAAAGGGCATACAGTTTCACAAAGCAAAGTGACCACAGGCCTTAGCAGTGGGGCTCATGCTACAGACAGAAACTAGGGTGTTCAAAAGCAGGTGGAGGCTGTTAAGGGAGCAATTCTGTTCCAGTCACTCAAACCCGACTTCAAGGTCAGAAAACCTGGTGCACTTACTGGCAGCTACAAACACTGGGGTTTTACGTGAAAGGACTTAAAACAAGCAGCTAGAGGGGAAGAGATTGCTCTAGGGTTCTTGGGAACTTAGGGCAATACTGAGGGACAGGTGGACAGATGCATAAGAAACAGCATCAAAGGTTTCCTGTTGAGCAGTCATTTGGCAGAGGGGAAAATCCAGGAGGCAATGGAAGTTAGCAAGATGGGGTCCCGAAGCCTGGATCAAAAGACAGTGTGCACTGTGCACCAGTGACAGTCACAGCTCTGGATTCTAAATGGGAGAGATGATAGGGATGAACTTGTCACTGCCTGAAGGTGACAGAAGAGCCTTCAAGTAGCTATAATGGAGCCACAGAGAGTGCATGGCCACGATGTCAGAGGGCTCCTTCCAGCCTGGTGGGAAGGCACAGTCTCACAGAGGAGGTCCGTTGATGCCTGGATGGTAGAAGGCACAATGGTCTTCATATCAACAGTGGACCTTCTTAGAAAAGTGTCGACAGACAGGGCGGTCAGACTTGTCTGTGAATTATGAAAAACAGCAGCTTAAAACCTTAAAAGCTAGGTGAGGTGGCTGACACCTGTGGTCCCAGCATTCAGATGGGCAATACAGAAGATTGCCATAAGTTCGAGGTCAATTTGTCTACCTGGCCCGAATCAAATACAACTCTTCCCTCCTGACCTCCCACCCCAAATCCTAATAAAGAAAATGTAATAGAATGCAGAGGGAAAGCCAAGGTTTCTACCATAGACTGTTTACAAGTATTTTGGCTTTTTCTTTCTATTTTTGGTGCTAGGGATAGAACACAGGGCTTCAGGCATGATATATACCTTGCTCAATCACTGAGCAAGACTCCCAGACCACCAAGTATTTTGGAAAAACAATCTGAAGGAAAAAAAGTGTTCAGGGCTATTTGTACCACTTAAGGCAGCTAAGAACCTGATAGTTCAGTGCTAGGACTTTTCAACATGGATAAGGACCTGAATTAATTCTCAGTGCTGCTTAGTGAGAGCACAAAGGAGGGTTCTCATGCCTGCTAGCACACAGGCCATGGCAGACACAACAAGGTGGGCCTTACCTTCCATCATTGGGGGCTGTCCTTAGGTATGTAGGTATTCTTGACAAGAGACCAGTTTTTGTGCCTTCATGGGTTTCTTGGCTCTCTGTAAAAGCTTTCCCTAGAGGGACCCCCATGGCCTAGCTCAGAAAAAAGAGGTTCAGTATTGATACCCCACCAACCACGGCCATAAGGGCTAGATCGAGGACCAAGGCCTCCCCGAATGTGGCCTCTACCCCGGGGAGGAGGTGGGAGACTCAGCTTTTGTGGAATCATTGGTTCCCTTGATCCTGGAGGACCCTCATGGAAAGCTGACTTGGGATCACCAGGCTTTCCATTAGACATAGGGGGAGGACCCAGAAGGCTGGGTGGTCCTTAACTGTTGGCCCATCATAGTTTTTTTCTCCTCTCCTTCCCTCTGGGGATTAGTTCACAGAAGGCTGCACTTTGCTCTAACCAGTGGAAGTGTGGTCACATATTTTCTTCCTGGTCATCACAATCTGTAATATGGCTGCTGCCCCTCTCCCCTGTCATTCTGCAGTTGCGCAAGCCAGATGTTTAGCCGCCACCTCCCCTGCCTTCTCCAGAAAGGGTTAGGAGCCAGAATGAGGTTGAGGGTTCAAGCAAGAGAAGCCCTCAACCCAAGTTCTACCAGCAGCCCTCCCCCACCCACGCCCCACCTCACCTCCACACTTGTGTCCTTCCTGATTTTTGATTAAAAAAATAAAACACATTTTAAAAAAATAGGAGAAAACAAATCTGGGTTCAATATGAGAAAATAGTGACATTTGTTAGAAAGCATTGATTGCATTAGAATGTGCAAAGGCTACTGTGACTCTTCTATTTAAAATTTATTTATTTATTCTTTTTTTCCACTCCAGATTTTATCCTTTTTCTGGTCCACCCTCTAACTGTTCCACATTCTATACCTTCTCTCTTACTTCCAAGAGGATGTCCCCACCCCTCTACCCCCACCCTAACAGACCTCCCCACTCCCTGGGACTTCAGGCCTCTTGAGGGTTACATGCATCTTCTCTGTCTGAACCCAGGCATGGCAGTCCTCTGCTGTATATATGTGTTGGGGGACTCATATCAGATGGCAAACACTGCCAGGTTGGTGAATCAGTGTGTGCGAGATCTTGGATATCCAAGTTAGTTCAGACTGCTGGTTCTTCTACAGGGTTGCCCTCCTCTTTAGCTTTTTCCAGCTTTTCCCTAATTCAACCACAGGTGTCACCAGCTTCTGTCCAGTGGATGGGTGTAAATATCTGCATAGGACTCGTTCAACTCCTTGTTGGACCTTTTGGAGGGCCATGATAAGCCCTTGTTTGTCAGCACACAGTAGCATCAGTAATAGTTTCAGGCCTTGAGGCCTCCTCTTAAGCTGGATCCCAATTTGGGCCTGTCACTGGACATTCTTTTTCTTAGACTCCCATTTTTGTCCCTCCAGTTTTTTCAGCCAGGAACAATTCTGAGTCAGAGTTTGGGACTGTGGGATGCCAACCCCATCTCTCTTCTTGATGTCCTATCTTTCTACTGGAGGTGAACTCTACAAGCTCCCTCTTTCTACTCTAGGGCATTTCATCTAAGATTCCTCCCTTTGAATCTTGAGAGTCTTTCACCTCCCTGGTCTCTGGTACATTCCCTCCTGTGGTTTCCTGTTTTTATTTTTCTGCTCACCCTCAGGGCTTCTACCTGATCACATTCACCTATCCCCTCCCTGTTCCATTTCCCATCTCATTTTTAAAAAGGAAAAGTAGATGCTGTGTTCCCTACAGGAAATAGATACAGCAATGTCCCATTTTTAATGAATCTGCTTACATCCTGGATAATTTTATTATCACATGTTGTAATTCATTTTTTTCTGAAAACAAACTTTTGTTCATAACAGTTGTTACTGCTTGTGTTTTAAAGAATTTTATTATTACTAGAGTAATTACAGTAACAGAATAGAGAAAATAAAATGATGATATGAAATCAAAGCAACTGAATGAAACTCAAAGGAACATGAGTTTTCTGACAAAACACATAACAGAAAAATATTAGAAAATTTTCTTTTTAGTATCAATTTTATTATAAATTTTTGACAAGTCACATTTTTGATGTTTTTAAAAAGGAAAACCAAATATTCTTGGAACAAGAAGCTCAAATGGCCTCAAGTTATATTTCCCTAGACTACAAATTAGTTATAACACAGTAAATAAACTTTATAATAGAGCGTTTCGACAGGTGCCAACTTAATTAGGGAAAAATAATGAAAGTCCAACATCTATGCTGTTTCTATTGTGAAGAATTTAAAGCTATTATGAGGTAAACACATCTTTAACAGGAATCTAATAATAAACAAATTGTGTGTTTGTTGCATCCTTACAGATTTATATTTGCATTTATAAAATCCTGAAAAGAAAAAAGAAAATAAGAAAAGGGAGAAAAAGGGACAGAAACTGTGTTTTAGTTAGGGTTTCTATCACTGTGATGAAACAGTATGAGCTAAAGCAAGTTGTAGAATATATTTTTTTTCTGTCTGGGAAGAGGCTAACAGAAATGTGCTTCATGTATCTTTATTGCCTTGCTTTCTTATAAAATGCAGGCCCATCAGCCTAGGTATTGTACCACCCAAAATGGGCAGGGCCCTCCCACATCAATCATTAATTTTAAAAATGTCTTAGAGACCTGATCTTTCAGAAGCACTTTCTTCACTGAGTTTGATCCTCCCAGATGACATTAGCTTGTGCCAAATAAAACTATCCAGCATAGATAGATAGATGATAGATAGATAGATAGATAGATAGATAGATAGAGGAGAGAGGAAAAAGGGATGATAGAGAAAAATAAAGGAATGCTAGGTGACAGTGATAACAAGGTGGATGATAGACACATTATACTTATCTCATGTATTTCTATAGGAGATTAAAGCAGTATTGTTTATGAGTTAGGATGCTGCATTTTCTGCCCTCTCAAAAATGGATTATTTACTTATAGAATGAGAATAATACAATGAATATATAGCAGAAGGGTAGATTTCACAAGTTCTTGGTTGTATTACTAGTACCACAAAAACAAGTTATTAATTAAAATTAAGACAGTAATCACCTGTTTCATTTTTGATATGAAGAATTAAATAACTATATTATCACACTGTCCTCAATATGAGATAATATAATCAAACCTTGAATTTCAGTGGAAATTCCTCACAAAACTAAATATGTAATACAATTATTAATACAACATTAAGATGTCTGTCCTCATGTTAAGGGTATAGATAAATAATTAATTTATTTATTATTGATAGTTAAGATAAACAGAGTAATTTTTAGTTCCATAATTACAGAGAGAATGCAGATTGAGAATTGCAAATTTGAGACCAGACTGGAATACATAGATGTTTAGTTCTTATGGATTATTACAAATCACACCTAAACCAATTTTTAAGGAGGAATGTGACTTTTATTCTTTGGGTAGAAGGTTTTGGAAGCATTCTTCAGATGTAAATGAGCACATACATCAACTTGCAACATACTACACAGAAAGCTATTTCCTTATTTCATTTTCTTTTTGTGGCATGACCATCAAAGGGAAAAATATTAAAATAGAAGTCTGAGAGATGAGAAGATCATAATATCTTCTAGAATAAAAACGCAGCTCTTATTGATTCAATATCTTTAATCATTTCCATATCATGATTTCATTTGAACAAATAGGTGCTAAAAGATAGCACTGAGACTAAGCTACTTCTCAGTTGGTAAACAAATACATTGTCAGTATCATAAAGCAGACTATTTGAAAACAGCATAAAATGAATCCACTTATCAAGTTTTCACACTAAAATTGTAGGTTAAAAAAAAAACTTTCTTTTTCAGAAAATAATGAAAAAAATTTTTCTCTAAAAATATTTTAAGCTGTAGAACATATCATCATTGAGGTAATAAACATTTCTTTCTTATTTGCTTATAGAATGTGGATAAGTTTTTAAAGCCAAATGCATGTAGCCAAATGAGTACTTGAATGTACTGTACTCCTGCCTCTGGCTTCTGGGTGCTGAGAATAGATGTAAACACTATAGAATTTCTAAAGTTGTTCCCAATTTGCTTTGTTATCTCATTTATGTACATATTTTTAAGTAACAAGAAGTTTAGAAGCATAAATTATTCATTATATTACACAAAAAATAGTTTATTAGCATTCAATATATTTAAATCAACATACTTTATCCTCATATCTAGAGAACAACCATAACAGTGGGAGAAGAAAGAGTAACCAGGATACTCAAATAGATTATTCTCTATGACAATTTTGTATTACTGGCTATGGCCTTCATCAGCTTAGGGATGAGTCTTGATATGAGCAATGCTCCAAAGTACAATTGATGATAGTGATGTTGGTTGACTGAACATTTCTGTGTAACTAATATTTACTAGAATGTTATAAGGTGGAGAAAACACAAAGCACTGAGAATGCAAATATGCAATAGAATAAAAAGACTGACATGGTGGCTTCATCTTTACCAGAATGTTAGGTAATCTGATTCAGCTGGTTAATAACCTGTAAATTAAAATCAGCTAAGAGACCATTTGTATATATCTTGTACAAACATGTACAAAATGTACATTTTGTACATATTTGTACAAAAGATACATATTAATACAGTATTTCCACATACATACATTGAAGACATTCTATTTGTGGCTTTCTTTGGCATCCTGGGCACTTTTAATAATAATCACTGGTAGCTCTCAACTTGCTTATGATTTTTGAAGCTCTTGGTTTTTTTTCAATGTATTTCACATATTTAATTTTTATTAGTTTGTCCCATGTTGATCACACATGGTACCACAGTAATGAAGGGAAAATTACATAAAAAACAATATCCAAGTAATGGTAAATGTGAATGTTCATACCATGTTTACTGTTACCTATGTTATTCCATAAAATCAAAGGTCATAACTCAGTGAAAAAGGTATACTATATACTTAGAAGCTTTCTAAAGTACTTTTCAAATTCAGATTCACAGTGCATCAATTATAGCCAGGCAGCATCAAAAGTAATCTTAGATCTACATTTCACTTTCAGAGGAAACAATGTGAACAAGATTTGAGAGGAATGGTTTCTATTACCACATTAGGAAAGGAGTACAGAAAATTTTTCATTCTGTGAAGAACTGGCTTATACACTATGACCATGAACAGGTGCAGCAACAGCCTTGTCAGTCTCCTGGAATCAGAAATATCACAGAAAACCCCTCTTACAAAGTGTAGTATGGTAAAGGCTTTGGGAAGAGAAGATTTTTTAACTTATCTTCTTTATGAAAATGTGTAGTTTGTACTTGATAAAAAGAGAAAATTAAGATACTTTAGTAGATTAATTGAGGCTCATATGTAAGCTTAATTTTTCAAAACCCACTTTAATTAGGATTCTTTGATGCTTAAATCTCCCTTTTAGCTCATCGGGTAGAGATAGGGGAAAAAAGATTAATAGTTAATTGTAGTTGTGAATCTGTTTAGATGTATTTCTGGGGGGAGAGGGGGGAATTCAAGTCTTTGGTGTCAGCATATCAGCAGTCCAGTCCAAAACATCAAACATGAATTAGTTGTGTCAGTTCAGTCCAATCAGCAAACATCAAACATGAATCAATCTAGGCATGCATTTATATCCATAATTATTGAGTTGTATTTTCTTTGACCAGTCTTATTTAGGTTGGAGTTTTACCACAACAAACTGGCAGCCAACTTATTGCTTAGAATTCGACTAAACTGAGATTAAAGTTCACTGCCTGCCAACCCCTGAATATGGCTCAGGCAGCCTTCTAGGCTGCATCAGTGTGTATTGAAAGCTGAGTGTGTCTGAGGGGTCTACCGAGAACTGCAGATAGGTTCCCTCCCCCAACCTCCAGACAAAGAGCTATGGCCAGGAGCAGGAGCAGCACCTCAGCCTGCACCTGGGCTTGATAAATTCCCTGTAAAAACTGCAAGGAGGGACAGGTGACTCTAGAACACAACTGCCTGAGAGGTAGTTTTCAGGCAGAAAGAGTGAAGTGAGGACTCCGGAGCAGGTAATTCTTTGATATAAAAAAGATATATATGATCTTTTAATACTTAAAGAAGAGAAACACAATAAATATTTTTTGGGCTTTATGTGATAATATTTTGAATGATTTGATAGGCATTGACTTAGGAAAAATAGACACCTTATCATTTATCAGTATTGCGGTATTTATTCTCTTGATTTACTATGTCTTCTCAAAAGAGAGGCCCCGAGATAAAAAATTCCTAACCTTAGAAAAAAGTTTACAAGTAACAGTAGAACTAATGGTTCAGGATTTTATTGGTCAACATAAGCAACATAAAGAAGAGAATGAAGGTTGGAGACAGAAGCTGGAAGAGATGCTAGAACAAAAATTTCTGAAGTTTATGAGTGAGTCTCAGGAACAGAAAAATAAGCTTAAGACTTGGCAACATAGCCTAGAGTAAACACTATAACTAAAGGTTCAGGATTTTATTGTTCAAAATAAGCAACAGAAAGAGGAGAATGAAGGTTGGAGACAGAAGCTGGAAGAGACACTAGAAAAAAAAATTCGGCTTGTGGCTGAGGCAGACATCTAGCTGGTCTGCTCCCATGAAGATACCATATCCCTAGACATACTAGAGGAGCAACTGAACTCAGAGCAGTGGGTAAGAACAGTCTCCCACTGCTCTACACCCTATAGCTACAAATGGGAGCAGAGGGCACTCAAGACCCACCAGGAACCCAAACCCTGAAGAATACCACTCCCCTTCCGGCCCTCACCTGGTTCTTGTGTCTGGGACAGACACTTAGCTGGTCTGCTCCTATGAAAAAACCATATCCTGAGACATCCTAGAGGAGCAACTGAACACATAGCAGCAGATACCATATCCTGAGACATCCTAGAGGAGCCACTACTCTCATAGCAGTGAACACCTAGCTGGTCTGCTACTGTGAAGACACCTTATTCTGAGACATCCTAGAAGAGACACTGCACCCAAAGCAGCAGACACCTAGTGGGTCTGTTACCATGGAGACACCATATCCAGAGACATCCTAGAGGAGCTACTCTACTCAGAGCAGCTGGAGCTCAGAATCACAGGATCACAGACACATCTGGAGACTGAGGAGTTCTGACACTGTAGAGTGAAAAATTATAAAGGCCATTTTATGAAATATGTGTAGATTTTTCGCCTTAGACCTGAGCAGAAAAGTGCAGATTCCAGAACGCGGAACTGAAAATAACATTTCAGGCCTTCACTTTCCCTGGGGCACATTCCGGGTGGAAGAGGCCCAAGGCAGGAAGGCATTCCTGACCACAGATAAAAGATGCAAGCCACCTAGGTGGGGCTATAGCAGGAAGAAGTAAAGATACTTAATCTGAAATAGTTGATAAATGACAGGGTGGGACACAGTGACATGGTAAACCATTCAGGGTGGGTTTCTCTGGAATGTTTCACTATTCTTATGTTATGTATCCTTGGCAACCCCCTCACCCCCACCCCACTCCCCATGTTTGTGGTTTTTCTCTTTAAAATGCTCCACGGACTGGATGTTGGGGTCGAACCCTACTCCTGCGGGAGTATGTGGTCAGACCGCTAGCTGCCAGCTCTTTTCCCTAATAAACCTCTGCTGATTGCATCCAGGTATGGCTTCTTGTGATCTTTGGGTGGTCGTGATTTCCTGAGACTTGAGGAAGGGTCTCCTGAGTATGGGGGTCTTCAACAAAAGCAAGATAACTGGAAAGGCAGGCTCCAGTCAGAGACAGTGAATGCAGGTAGCACTAGAGTTTATTGGATGGTGAAAGACAAGCACAAGAATGTAAGCAACAGAAACAAAAGTTACTTGGCATCAATAGAACCCAGTTCTCCCATCATAGCAAGCCCTGAACACCTCATCACACTCACATGGGAAAAGCAGAATTCAAAATTAAAATCACTTCTCATGATGATGATAGAGGACTTTAAGAAGGACATAAATAACACTCTTAAAGAGTTTGAGGAGAAAACAAGTAAACAGGTAGAAAGCCTTAAAGAGGAAATGCAAAAATCCCCTAAAGAATTGCAAGAAAACACAACCAAACAAGTGAAGGAATTAAACAAAACCATCCAGGATCTAAAAATGGAAGAAGAAACAATAAAAAAAATCTCAAAGAGAGACTATGCTAGAGATAGAAAACCTAGGAAAGAAATCAGTAGTCATAGACACAAGCATCACCAACAGAATACAAGAGATAGAAGAGAGAATCTCATGTACAGAAGATACCATGGAAAACATTGACACAACTGTCAAAGAAAATGCAAAATGCAAAAAGCTACTAACCCAAAACATCCAGAAAGTCCAGGACACAAACCTAAGAACAATAGGTATAGATGAGGGTGTAGATTCCCAACTTAAATATAAGTAAATATCTTCAACAAAATTATGGAGGAAAACTTTCTCAACCTACAGAAAGTGATGTCCATAAATATACAAGAAGCCTACAGAACTCCAAATAGACTAGACCAGAAAAGAAATACCTCCCGCCACATTATAATCAAAACATCAAATATATAAAACAAAGAAAAAATACTAAAAGCAGTAAGGGAAAAGGGTAAAGTAACATATAAAGACAGACCTATAAGAATTACATCAAACTTCTCACCAGAGTCTGTAAAAGCCAGAACATCCTGGACTAATATCATAAAGACCATAAGAGAGCAGAAATGCCAGCCCAGAATACCATACCCAGCAAAACTCTCAGTCACTATTGACTGAAAAACCAAGATATTCTATGAGAAAACCAAATTTACACAGTATCTTTCCACAAATCCAGCACTTCAAAGGATAATTGGTGGAAAGCTCCAACACAAGGAGGGAAATTACAACCTAGAAAATGCAAGAAAGTAATCTTCCAACAACCCCAAAAGAAGATAGTTACACAAACATAATTTTACCTCTAATAACAAAAATAACAGGAAGCAACAATCATTTTAATATCTCTTAATATCAACAGACTTAATTATCCAATAAAAAGATGTAGACTACCAGATTGGATGCATAAACAGGACCCAGAATTTTGCTTCATACAGGAAACACACCTCTGTGAAAAAGACAGAGACTACCTCAGGGTAAAAGGATGGAAAACAATCTTCCAATCAAATAGTCCCAAGAAACAAACTGAAGTGGTAATTCTAATATCAAATAAAATCGATTTACAACCAAAAGTAATCAAAATGATAAGAATGGACACTTCATACTCATCAAAGGAAAAATGTACCAAGATGAACTCTCAATTATGAGCATCTATGCCCCAAATGTAAGGATACCCACACACATAAAAGAAACATGACTAAAGCTCAAAGCATACATTGCACTTCACACAATAATAGTGGGGGATTTCAACACCCCAGTCTCAGCAGTAGACAGATCATGGAAACAGAAACTAAACAGAGACCCAATGAAATTAACAGAAGTTATGAACCAAATGAATTTAACTTATATCTATAGAACATTTCATCTTAAAACAAAAGAATATACCTTTTTCTCAATACCTCATGGTACCTTCTCCAAAATAGACCATATAATTGGTCACAAAACAGGCCTCAACAGATACAAAAAGATTGAAATCATCCTTTGCCCCATATCAGATAACTATGGACTAAGGCTGGTCTTTAATAATGACAAAAAACAATAGAAAGCCCATGTACAAATGGAAACTGAAAACCACTCTACTCAATGATGACTTGGTCAAGGAAGAAATAAAGAAAGAAATTAAAAACTTCTTAGAATTTAATGAAAATGAGGACACATCATACCAAAAATTGTGGGACTCCATGAGAGTAGTACTAATAGGAAAACTCATAGCTCTAAGTGCCTACAAAAAGAAACTGGAGAGAGCATACACTAACAACTTGCCAGCACACCTGAAAGCTTTTGAACAAAAAGAAGCAAATGCATCCAAAAGGAGCAGATGGCAGGAAATAATAAAACTCAGGGCTGAAATCAACCAAGTAGAAACAGAAAGAACTATACAAAATTTCAAAAAAAAACAGGAGCTGGTACTTTGAGAAAATCAACACACTAGATAAACCATTTGCCATACTAAACAAAGGGCACAGAGACAGTATCCAATTTAATAAAATTAGAACTGAAAGGGGAGACATAACAACAGAAACTGAGAAAATTAAAAAAAATTATCAGATCCTACTACAATTTTCTATATTCAACAAAATTGGAAAATCTGGATAGAATGAACAATTTTCTCGACAGATACCAGGTAAAAAAATTAAATCAGGAGCAGATAAACCATCTTGAACCAGTCCTAAAGTAATAGATGTTAATCATCCATAGGGTTATCATCTCACTAGATGCTGAGAATTCATTTGACAAAATTCAACATCTCTTCATGTTATAAGTCTTGGAAAGATCAGGAATTCAAGGCTCATATCTAAACATATTAAAAGCAATATACAGCAAACCAGTAGTCAAGATCAAACTAAATGGAGAGAAACTTGAAGCAATCCCACTAAGATCAGGGACTAGACTAGGCTGCCCACTTTCTTCCTACCAATTCAATATAGTACTGGAAATCCTAGCCAGAGCAATTAGACAACAAAAGGAAGTCAAAGGGATACAAATAGGAAAGGAAGAAGTCAAAATTTCACTATTTGCAAACAATATGATAGTATACATAAGTGACCCTAAAACTTTCACCAGAGAACTCCTAAATCTGATAAACAACTTCAGCAAAGTGGCTGGAAATAAAATCATCTCAAACAAATCAGTAGCCTTCTTCTACTCAAAGAATAAACAGGCTGAGAAACAAATTAGGGAAATGACACCCTTCACAATAGTCACAAAAAATATAAAATATCTGGGAGTGAAACTAACCAATGAAGTAAAGGATCTGTATGACAAGAACTTCAAATCTCTGAAGAAAGAAATCTAAGAAGTTCTCAGAAAATGGAAAGATCTCCCATACTCATGGATTAGCAGGATTAACTTAGTAAAAATGGCCATCTTGCCAAAAGCAATCTACAGATTCAATGCAATCCCCATCAAAATTCCAAATCAATTCTTCATAGAGATAGAAAGAGTAATTTGCAAATTTATTTGGAATAACAAAAAACCTAGGATAGCGAGAACTATCCTCAACAATAAAAGAACTTCTGAGGAAATCACCATCCATCCCTGACCTCAAGCTCTACTACAGAGAAATAGTGATAAAAACTGCATGGTATTGGTACAAAGACAGGCAGGAAGATCAATGGAATAGATTTGAAGAAGGAATTAAAAAAAACCATGCAGAATCTAAAAATGGAAGTAGAAACAATGAAGAAATCACAAAGGGAGACTACCCTGGAGATAGAAAACCTAAAAAAAAAAAAAAACGATCAGGAGTCATAGACACAAGTATCACCAACAGAATACAAGAGATGGAAGAGAGAATCTCATGTGCAGAAGATACCATGAAAAACATTGACCAAATGTCAAAAAAAATGCAAAATACAAAAAGCTACTAACCCAAAATATACAAGAACTCCAAGACACAATGAGAAGGCCAAACCTAAATATAATAGGTATAGATGAGGGGGAAGACTCCCAACTTAAAGGACCAGTAAATATTTTAAACAAAATTATAGAGGAAAACTTTCCTAACCTAATGAAATAAATGTCCATAAATTTACAAGAAGCCTACAGAACTCCAAATAATTTAGACCAGAAAAGAAATACTTCCCGCCACATAATAGTCAAAGCATCAAATGTACGAAACAAAGAAAAAATACTAAAAACAGTAAGGGAAAAAGGCAAAGTAACATATAAAGGCAGACCTTTAAGAATTACACCAGACTTCTCACCAGAGACCATAAAAGCCAGAAGATCCTGGACCGATATTATACGGATCCTAAGAGAACACAAATGACAGCCCAGACTACTATACCCAGCAAAACTGTCAATCATCATTGATGGAGAAACTAAAATATTTCATGACAAATCCAAATTTACACAGTATCTCAACACAAATCTAGCACTTCAAAAGATAATTGGTGGAAAACTCCAGCACAAGGAGTGAAACTACAACCTAGAAAAAGCAAAAGAGTAATCTTCCAAAAACCATAAAAGAAGATAGCTACACAAACATATCTCGACTGCCAATAACAAAAACAACAGGAAACAACACTCATTTTTCTTTAATATCTCTTAATATCAATGGACTTAATTCTTCAATAAAAGACATAGACTATCAGACAGGATACATAATCAGGACCCAACATTTTGCTGCATTCAGGAAACGCACCTTTGTGGAAAAGACAGACACTACCTCAGAGTAAAAGGTTGGAAAACAATCTTCTAAGCAAATGGTCCCAAGAAACAACCAGGAGTAGCGATTCTAATATCAAATAAAATCAGTTTTCAACCAGAAGTAATCAAAAAAGATAAAGAAGGACACTTCATATTCATCAAAGGAAAAATGTACCAAGAGGAACTTGAAATTCTCAACATCTATGCCCCAAATGCAAGGGCACCCACATACATAAAAGAAATTTTACTAAAGCTTGAAGCATACATTGCAACCTACACAATAATAGTGGGAGATTTCAACACCCCACTCTCAATTGGACTTAACTGACATCTATAGAACATTTCATCCTAAAACAAAAGAATATACCTTCTTCTCAGCACCTCATGGTACCTTCTTCAAAATAGACCATATAATTGGTCACAAAACAGGCCTCAACAGATACAAAAAGATTGAAATAATCCCTAGTACCTTATCAGACCACCATGGATTAAGACTTGTCTTTGACATGGACAAAAACAACAGAAAGCCCACATATACTTGGAAACTGAACAATGCTCTACTCAATGATAACTTGGTCAAGGAAGAAATAAAGAAAGAAATTAAAGACTTTTTAGAATTAAATAAAAATAAGGACACATCATATCAAAACTTGTGGGACTCACTGAATGCAGTACTAAGAGGAAAAATCATAGCTCTAAGTGCTCACATAAAGAAATTGGAAAGAGCATACAATAACAACTTGACAGCAAACCTTAAAGCTTTAGAACAAAAAGAAGCTAATATACCCAAGAGGAGTAGACAGCAGTAAATAATCAAACTCAGGGCTGAAATCAACCAAGTTGAAACAAAAAGATCTATACAAAATATCAACAAAACCAGGAGCTGGTTCTTTGAGAAAATCAACAAGATAGACAAACCCTTAGCCAGACTAACCAGAGGGCGCAGAGACAGCATTCAAATTAATAAAATCAGAACTGAAAAGGGAGACATAACAACAGAAACAGAGGAAATTAAAAAAATTATCAGATCCTACTACAAAGGCCTATACTCAACAAAATTGGAAAATCTGGATGAAATGGACAATTTTTTAGACAGATACCAGGTACCAAAGTTAAACGAGGAGCAGATAAACCATCTAAACAGTCGCATAACTCCTAAAGAAATAGACACAGTCACTAAAAATCTTCCCACCAAAAAATGTCCGGGGCCAGATGGTTTCAGTGCAGAATTCTTTCAGACCTTCAAGGAAGACCTAATACCAATCCTCTTCAAGCTATTCCATCGAATAGAAACAGAAGGAACACTACCCAATTCGTTCTATGAAGCTACCATTAAGCTCATACCTAAACCACAGAGAGACCCAACAAAGAAAGAGAACTACAGACCAATCTCTCTTATGAATATTGATGCAAAAATACTCAATAAAGTTCTCGCAAACAGAATATAACAACACATCAGAACAATTATCCATCAAGATCAAGTAGGCTTTATCCCAGGAATGCAGGGATGGTTCAATATTTGGAAATCCATCAATGTAATCCACTACATAAATAAACTTAAAGAAAAAAAAAACACATGGTCATCTCACTAGATGCTGAGAAAGCATTTGACAAAATTCAACATCCCTTCATGTTAAAAGTCTTGAAAAGATCAGGAATTCAAGGCCCATACCTAAACATAGTAAAAGCACTATACAGCAAGCCAGTACTATACAGCAAGCCAGTAGCCAAGATCAAACTAAATGGAGAGAAACTTGAAGCAATCCCACTAAGATCAGGGACTAGGCAAGGCTGCCCACTCTCACCTTACCTATTCAATATAGTACTGGAAGTCCTAGCTAGAGCAATTAGACAAGAAAAGGAAGTCAAAGGGATACAGATAGGAAAGGAAGAAGTCAAAATTTCACTATTTGCAGATGATATGATAGTATACTTAAGTGAACATAAACGTTCACCAGAGAACTCCTAAACCTGATAAACAACTTTAGCAACTTGGCTGGATATACAATCAACTCAAACAAATCAGTAGCCTTCCTCTATTCAAAGGATAAACAGGCTTAGAAAGAAATTAGGGAAATGACACCCTTCAAAATAGCCACAAATAAAATAAAATATCTTGGAGTGAATCTAACCAAGCAAGTGAAAGATCTGTATGACAAGAACTTCAAGTCTCTGAAGAAAGAAATCAAAGAAGATCTCAGAAGATGAAAAGATCTCCCATGCTCCTGGATTGGCAGGATTAACTTAGTAAAAATGGCCATCTTGCCAAAAGCAATCTACAGATTCAATGCAATACTCATCAAAATCCCAAATCAATTCTTCATAGAGATAGAAAGAGCAATTTACAAATTCATTTGGAATGACAAAAAACCTAGGATAGTGAGAACTATTCTCAACAATAAAAGAACTTCTGGGGGCATCACCATTCCTGACCTCAAACTGTACTACAGAGCAGTAGTGATAAAAAATGCATGGTATTGGTACAGAGACAGACAGGCTGATCAATGGAATAGAATAGAAGACCCAGAAATGAACCCGTACACCTATGGTCACTTGATCTTTGACAAGGGAGCTAAAACCATCCAGTGGAAAAAGGACAGCATTTTCAACAAGTAGTGCTGGCTCAACTCGAGGTCAACATGTAGAAGAGTGCAAATTAATCCATTCTTATCCCCTTGTACAAAGCTCAACTCCAAGTGGATAAAGGACCTTCACATAAATCCAGATACACTGAAACTAATAGAAGAGAAGTTGGGGAAGACCCCTGAATACCTAGGCACAGGGGAAAAGTTCCTGAACCTAACACCAATGGCTTATGCTCTAAGATCAAGAATCGACAAATGGGACCTCATCAAATTGCAAAACTTCTGTAAGGCAAAGGACACTGTCAACAAGACTGGATGGCAACCAACAGATTGGGAAAAATCATTACCAATCCTACATCTGATAGCGGGCTAATATCAAATATATACAATGAACTCAAAAAATTAGACGTCAAACAACAAAATAACCCCATTAAAATGGGGTACAGAGCTAAACAAAGTATTCTCAACTGAGGAAACACGAATGGCCGAGAAGCACCTTAAGAAAGGCTCAGCATCCTTAGTCACCAGGGAAATGCAAATCAAAACAACACTGAGATACCACCTCACACCAGTCAGAATGGCTAAGATCAAAAACTCAGGTGATAGTAAATGCTGCCGAGGATGTGAAAAAAGAGGAACACTCCTTTATTGTTGGTGGGGTTTCAAGCTGGTACAACCACTCTGGAAGTCAGTCTGGTGGTTCCTCAGAAAATTGGACATAGTACTACCTGAGGACCCAGCTATACCACTCCTGGGCATATACCCAGAAAATGCTCCAACGTATAACAAAGACATATGCTCCACTATGTTCATAGCAGCCTTATTTATAATACCCAAAGGCTGGAAAGAACCAGATGCTCCTCAACAGAGGAATGGATACAAAAAATGTGGTACATTTACACAATGGAATATTACTCAGCTATTAAAAATAATGAATTCGAGAAATTCTTAGGTAAATGGATGGAACTAGAAAATATCATCCTGAGTAAGGTAACCCAATCACAAAAGAACACACATGGTATTTACTCACTGATAAGCGGAGATTAGCCCAAAAGTTTCAAACAACAAAGATTCAACTACCAGACAACATGAAACTCATGAAGAAGAAAGAACAAGTGAGGATGCCTAGGTCTTTCTTAGAAGGAGTAACTAAATACCCAAGGGAGCAAATATGGAGACAAAGTGTGGGACAGAATCTGAGGGAGAGGTTGTATGGAGACCATTCCACCTGGGTATTCATTCCATGTGTAGTCATCAAAAATAGAGGCTGATATGGATGTCAGGAAGGGAAAGCTGACAGCAGCCTGATAAGGCTGTCTCCTTAGAGGTCCCCCAGAGTCTGACATACCCAGAGGTAGATACTTGCAGCTAACCATTAATCTGATCAAAGGTTCCTAATGGAGAAGTTAGAGAGTAAACTGAAGGAGCCTTAAGGGTTGGTGGCCCCATGAGGAGAGCAACAATACCAACCAGCCAGAGCTCCCCAGTGTCTAAACCACCAGCCTAGGAGCACATATGGAGAGACACATGACTCCAGCTGTATATGTAGGGGAGGATGGCCTTGTTGGGCATAGGTGGGAGACCTATGCCCAACTTCAAAGTCGTTGGTACCTTGAAGGCTGGGGGGGGGGATCTGAGGGTGGGGAGGGGGGTTGGGGGTAGGTGGGTAAACACCCTCATAGAAGCAGGAAGAGGGGGGATGGGATAAGGAGTTCCTGGGTGGTGGCAGGAATTCGGTAAGGAGATAAAATTTGAAATGTAAATATATCCAATAAAAGAGGAAAAAAAAAAAAAGCTGTTAGAACCAACATCCTTAATAAAATGTCAGCCCTCTTAAAAAAAAAAACTATCTTGATACTAAAATTTGTTTTGAGAATTGTATATTGCAGAATGATCAGCCTTGGTGTATCTACTCAACAAGCAAGCTGGGCAGACCTGCTCAAACCTCTGAGGTCCGGGAAATCCATCTGGAGGCAGTGAAGACACAGCATCAGAGGCTTGTCAATTTGCTCTTCCCCCCCTCCCCCTCCCACACACTCCTCTTCTAATATCTCAACGCCCATAATCAGCTTGA
This sequence comes from Arvicanthis niloticus, assembly GCF_011762505.2. Taxonomy (NCBI): domain Eukaryota; kingdom Metazoa; phylum Chordata; class Mammalia; order Rodentia; family Muridae; genus Arvicanthis; species Arvicanthis niloticus. The sequence continues at coordinate 74,561,303 of NC_047668.1, read as the reverse complement.
AGAAGCTAATGGAGAGTCAGCGCCCCTATTTCCTTGGCTTGGGGACTAAGGTGGTAAATGTTGGGCTGTCTTTCTAGGAAAAAGTAGTGGTTTTGTGGGAATAGGGAGGATTATCTAGGATTTTTTTGCATAGCCATAACCTATTGATAGAAATCTGTACAATTATTATCAAGATTAAGGTATAATTTCTTAAATGGCACAAATTTACTTTGATTTCAAATGTAAGATTTTCATTGATACTGAGCAACCTGACAAACTAGTGCTTTCCATTCCATCACCTCTACTGAATATCTATTTTCATTTTTACACAATGTTTTATCTGACTATGTTGAGACGATTGTTGATCAATGGAGAAAAGCTAGGTTACCGAGGGGGTAGAAAATGAATCAGATCAAGATGAGAGCTCGGTGTCTTAGTTAGGGTTTTATTGCTATGAACAGACACTATGTTATAAGAACATTTAACTGGGGGTGCCTTGGAGTTTCAGAGGTTTAGTCCATTATCACTAAGGCAGGAACATGGCAGCATCCAGGCGGGCTTGGAGCAGGAGGAGCTGTGAGTTCTACATCTTCATCTGAAGGCTGCTAGCAGAATACTGGGTTCCATGGAGCTAAGATGAGGCTCTTAAATCCCACACCCAAAGTGAAACACCTACTCCAACTAGGCCACACCTATTCCAACAGGGCCACACCTTCTAATAGTATCACTTCATGGGCCAAGCATACATAGTCAATAACATTTGACTATTTGTCCTCTACAGGCTTATTCAAACATATGATTCTATAAAGGCTATACTTAAACATAACATAATGCAAAATACATTTTGTCCAACTTCAAAAGTCCCCATAGTCTATAGTAGTCTCAACAATGATAAAAGTTTAAAATTCAAAGTCTCTTCTGAAGTTCATCCAATCACTTAACTGTAATCTCTAAAGACAGGAAACCGTTAGGCAAACTTCAAACTTTACATCTCCATGTCTAATTACAAAGTGGTCTTCCGATCTCCAACTTCTTTTTTATCTTTGTTGAGTGTAACAAAGTTCTTTCTCCTGGACTGGTTCCATTTGCTGTTAGCACCCTCTCTCAGCATCTCATGTCTCTTGTATCTCAAACATCTTGGGGCCTCCAAGGCAACTTCAGTGTTACAGCTGCTTATTTAAATGTCTGTGATTCAAACATGATCTTCTGGACTCTTCCAAAGGGCTGGCGTCAATTCTCTAGCTCTGCCCTCTGTAGCTCAGGTTGATCCATTTTATTGCCACTGCTGTTCTTGGTGAACATCCCATGGTACTGGTCTTCCACTGCAACTAAACTTTACCAATAGCTTCTCATAGGCACTCTTCATGGTGCCAAGCCTCTACTCATTTGCATGACCTCTTCAGTCCTGGAGTGTCAGCTGCCACTGAGGCTGCACCTTCACCAATGGCCTTCCATGGACTCTCACAGTGCCAAGCCTCAGCTGTTCTTTGTGATTGCTTCACTTTTTTAAAACCAGTACCACCTGGGTGACTCTCAGACATTACCATGTATAGCTGCAGTTTGAGGTACATCTTTGGCTATCTCTGGAACACAGTTTCTATGTGCTCTCAGAAAACAATTTCTAGAAGATTTCATCTCATCACCACCATGATACTGGTCTCTTCTTAATCACCAATAATTTCTTGGCTCCAGCTAACCAGCATTCATTTTCTCAGTAATGCATTTTATTTTGGACTCTAAAAGACAGAACCACATGGCCAAAGTTGTTTGCTGGGTCTGGAACATGGCTCCCTTGCTTTATTACATAAACACCCATTTTCTGTTTTCCAAATCCTTCACTGCCTAAGCTTGGCTGTCCTGGAACTTGCTCTGTTGACTGTCTTTGAACTCATAGATCTTCTTGCCTTTCTCCTAAGCATTAGAGTTGAAGGTGTGGTCTGCTAAGCCTGGATTTTAAGTTTTTCTTCACCTAGAACTTGAACTGTTCTTGGCTGACCTTGAACTCAGAGATCTGCTTGTCTTTGCCTCCTGGAATTAAAAAGGCTTATACTACCATGTCTGGACTTAAATTATCTGGGTGGGATTTTGACCCAAAGTTACTATTCCCTTAATTCAATTTAATTTTCTTGAACACAGGTTTCAGCTCCATTTCATTTCCTGGTATACCTTTAAAATTCAAATTAGATATTTTATATTTTTTCTTTCTCAGCTCGGCTTGCTCTTTCGAAAAGCTCTTAATGAAACTTAACCAGAAAACAAAGTCTATGATGGGTTTTTCTAGGACTTCCCTTGTCCCCTTGTTAAGGCAATTAATCTGAGTCTCTTCACCTTAGCCTTAGGCTAACTTTTCAGACAAGGGCAAAAAGTAGTATTCTTCACCAAAATAGGACAAAATCAGAGTCTAGGCCACATATTGATATTCTCCATTGAAAACTATTTGGCCAGGCCTGCACAATTTCAAATCACTGTCAAGAACAATGTCTTCTATATTCTTACTAGGATAGCCCGTCAAGCCCCATTGAATGCACTCCACTATTTTCCAAATAGAAAGTCCACAAATCCACATTCTTTTAAACAAATTTGTGGTCAGGCCTATCAAGTAATACCCCACTCCTGGTACCAACTTCTTTCTTTGTTAGGGTTTTACTGTTGTGAACAATAAAGGCAACTCTTATAAGGATAACATTTAATTGCTGCTGGCTTAGAGGTTTAGAGGTTTAGTCCATTATCACCAAGGCAGGAACATGGCAGCATCCAGACAGGCATGGTACAGGAGGAACTGAGAGTTCTACATTTTCATCTGAAGGCTGCTAGCAGAATACTGGCTTCTAGGCAGCAAGAATAATGATCTTAAATCCCACAGGCAAAGTGATAATCCTACTCCAACAAAGCCAAACCTATTCCCACAGGGCCACACCTTCTAATAGTGTTACTCCCTGGTCTGAGCATATTCAAGCCATAACACTCAGTGTACAAAAAATACATTTGTGAATGTTAGGAAAGCATTTCTGAGAAAGCACTATAAAGGAGTTGTTTTGTTCTTTTAAATTTTGTTACATGGGTGCACTTATATGGGAACAAGTTTATTATATGTCATAAATATTAAGAAAGTGAGTATGCATGTGTGACTTTCTGTTTGTCTATGTGTATGCTTTCATTAGAGAGTCAGACAGAGACAGACAGAAAGACAGAAAACGGAGGTTATCTTTTTCATTTAAATAACAATTTTTAAACCTCAAACATCAAATAACTCTTGCTTCCTATTTTATATTTTGTTCACAAAATTTTAGCACAATAGATAAAATTATACACCAAATATACACACAAACCATAATCTCTTTCTCTTTCTCTCTCTCTCTCTCTCTCTCTCTCTCTCTCTCTCTCTCTCTCTCTCCTCCATCATTCTCTCTCTCAAGATATATATATCAAATCAGGCAATATGCATGTATACATATATATTTGCTATATATTGCTATATTATATCTAGATATATAGATATAAATATCTTGGTATATATGTACATCTTTAGTGTTTTTGTATGTAGATAATTTCAAAACTGGCCAACTGGAAGTTTTTCCCAAGGATGACAATTTTCCCCTTTTCTCAGCATTTCTATAGTTCTTTGTTTAGAAAATGGTCCTCTGAAATTAGCTCTTCCATGTTAACATGCCTATTGTTGTTACAATTGTTCAAGACATGTTTTGCCAGCAATATTCTTGAAATGTTATGGTGGAAGCCTCCATGGCTTTTCTAGAAGACAATCTCACAGCAGATTTCCTGATCTTCAAAATCTTATAATCTTTAAATACCCTTTTCTGAGATGTTCCCTGATCCTTAGATACAGTAGCTGATTATTAGTTTTATGTCAGAGACAAGTACTGAGTTAAACAATATTTGAAATATTATAAAATTTAAGAATATAAAATCTGCTGTGTTTGGAAATAAAAAGTCCAGAATGGGAAAGGAAGCCTTTTTATTTTTAATTGAATATTTTATTGATTTACATTTTAGATGCCTTCTCCTTTCCCCATTTCCCCTCCCTAGAAACCCCCTATCCCATCCCTCCTCCTCCTTTTTGCTTTTATACCATTTTGATTACATGCAAGTATTAAGATAAGTTCTAGGTTAAGAAACTAGCAATACAATAGATGTGAATAGTCAAGAAACAAGCAAGACAATAAACACAAAAAGTGAAAGATAATAAACAAAATTCCATGAATACGCTTGTGGTCACTGTTTCTAAGGGCTTATCAGGATGACCAAACAGAGTTATTAAATTAACAGCCTGTCAAGACTAGGATGGGTAAAAGTGTTCACAGAGCCTTACCAACCTAAGACAGAAGTGCATTTCTTTGGATAATGCATATTCCATGATGGGTAAGGAAGGCATTCTTGTCAGAATGACCTAAGTCAGGCTCAGTGTTGTTAATGAAATAAAAAAAAAGGGAAAGGCAGAGAGCTTTTGGAGATGCTTGGCAAGAATCTGACATGGGCCAAAGACAAAAAATGGGCTGCTTGGCAGGAATATAACATTGGCAAAAAAAGAAAAGAAAAGAAAAGAAAAGAAAAGAAAAGAAAAGAAAAGAAAAGAAAAGAAAAGTGGTCTTCACACAGGAATCTGACATATGGCTAGAAGAAAAAGCATGAATCTAAATCTTAGGCTAGAACAAAGAAATAATTTTAGACAGGAATTTAAGTTTTAGGCTAGAACAAGGAAGTAGGCTTCAGACATGAAAATGACTGGGCTAGGACAGGAAAGTTGGATCAGATATTTTGGTCATCCTGAAAGAAAACCTTTTAATAATGGTTTTAATTTTTATTTGTTTGTTTGTTTGTTTTGGAACAAAAAAGGCACCTACAAAATGTTCAATTCTTTCAAGAAGTCTCACTATTCTTCCCACAATTCAACCTTCTGTTCTGCTTTTATTATTTGGAATGTGAGCTCCTTGTTCCATACCTTAGAATAGTCAATCTCAGAAATATTTAGGGATGCTACTTTCTTCTTGTGTCTTCCCTGATTCCCAGGGTTTCCACAGCCTGCTTTCTTAACATAAATGTAGACTACTTCTTCAGGTCTGAATGTGGTGGTCTGGACCCTCCCACATGAAGGAAAAAGATCAAGAGCCTGCAAGAAGTTACAAATGAGTAAAACCTCATAGATTCTCTGCTGTTTTCATAGAACCTAGCTGCTGGAAAATACAGTAATGTCTGTAGAGGTTTTATGATATAAACAATCCAATACACACCTATGCAGTGTCACATGGCATGTAGAAAACAAATAGTTTCCAGGGCCCTAACTCAAGGTAAGTGTGACTTAGGAGCACTTATTGGCAAGAACCATGACTTTACTAAATGAAAAACCTAAATCCCTCTCTATACAAGCCCCACTGTTCTGTTTAGTTTTCTGGCAACTTAGTTTAAGCTTTGTACTCCTCTCCATTACATTTGTGAAAAAGGAATTTCAGTTAATATGATACTTCCATCTTATTAAAGTTAATATGTGAGCCAAATTTTTGATTAATGATTGATGTAGAAGGGTGCAGAACACTGCAGTCCTTGTAACCACTAGACAGGTAGTCATTTGTTATATTAAGAAAGCAGGCTTATCTAGCATTTTGGATAGGGAAAACACAAGACAGAAAGTCATATTCTTTCATGATCTCTGCTTATAGGTTCCTGCCTTGACTTCCCTCTGAAGTAGACAATGAGCTGTAATATGCAATAAATCCTTTCCTTCCCAAATGGTTGGTTTGGTCAGGGTATTTGTCAAAGCAACAAAAAGCAAATTATGAAACTTACTATGCATGTTTTTTGACTTTTTTTCATACTTTCCTTGAATATTCTCAAAAACTCATAGATGAAAATCATACTCTCGTGGAGAAAGCTTCAAGAAATGATTGTGTATGGTGGTACCAAGACACTGCTGGCTTCCCCACTGGTAGTGACAGTATTAACTTAGGTTACATTCAATTTGAAATAAGCACTGCATACACAGGTGTATAGTTAATCAAAGACAGGAGGTAAAACTAGAGAAATTTTATCTCTTTCTGTTTTTAGGGAGAAATGTAAGTGCTGAACTGTCACTTGAGACTGGGAGCTTTTGTGATTTTTCTTTCTGATTAAACTTAAAGTGGTGTGTCATTGGGCCAAAGAGCTTAACAGTAAATGAGAAACTCGGTGTGCATTGTTACAGAACAGAGCTAAATCCCATTTCAGGAAAGAGGCTTGGGAATTTAGTAATACAAGAAGATTGGTCAACTGTGAATAGCCCGAAAATACAGAATAAACTCTTTTTAAGTTGACAAAACCTGAACAGTTTTCAATTACTTAGCTGTATATAAATTACATTTATTTAAAAGTGCAAAAAGATGTGGCAGAAAATAAAATGAGATAGACTTGTACTAATAAGGTTGTTAGGTTTTCTTGGGAACACATAAGAGAAAAGAATTTATTCTATGTCTTCAGGCTAGCATTTGGTAAGGTTACTTGTTAATCTGTAGAAAAAAATATTGAAAGAAAGAAGTCAAGAACGAAAGTAAAAAGAAATGGAGGAAAACAAGGAAATACAAAAGAAAGCTGTTATGATTACCATTTCTGTCATTTCTGTTGGGTCCTCACATAAATCATTTTATATAGGACAACCATGTTCTTCCTCTTGCCTGACTCATTATCCCTTCTTTACATCATGAATCCTCATCTGGGTGAAGTGCTCACTGATGCACTTTAATACTGATGTATAGGAAGTGAAATGCACTATGTAAGAAATAATTTAATTTATTTTATGTACCCCCCTTTTTTTTCATTTTAGTACATTTTACAAAATGATCAGCACATACATTTGAAACTGGCTAGAGGCCAGTAGTGACTTCTGATGATAATTCTCCAATATCAGTGAATCTCATCATAGTCTCCATCACCACCTAAAAGGAAATGCCAAAATGATTGTACTAGCATCAGTGTAAATCTAGAGCTAATAACTGAAAAATAATATATAGCTTCCATATGCACTTACAAACATGGACTACTATAGTTAGTTTTCTTAAAGCATGAGTAAATTCTGCATAAATGAAGCAGAAAAAGATAATTACAAAGGTGGTACGTGTTATTTTTCAGTAGCTGCCAGAAATCAGTTGAGAAAATAAGATAATCATGGCATTTTGTTTAATTCACATAGCGATTAACTAATCACATTTTAAAATGTCATTGTTGTAGACTCAGGCATTCTTTCAAGTGCAGTAATTCTTCATCTCTGGAAACTCCATAATCTATCCATTAACCAAAATCAAAATTCAGTTCAGAATCCTCTTATTACCATGGAACTATCAAGTAAAGCTACTAGTTAGTGCTGACTTTATTATATATAATGAGTTTTATATTACATTTACAGTTTAACTGGTTTTATATTTATATTTAAGGAACATAGTCACCACTAAAAATTTTTATTCAAATATCACTTGCCATCCCACATACTTTAAAAACCTGAACAAAATGTGTTATCCTTGGGACATAGAACATTCTTGCTTCAAGGTTTCATATGAGGGCATGCATCAAGTTTAAGGAAAAAGAGAAGCTAAAATACATTTCAGACCTACCACATTTCAGAAAGTGCCTTTTTAAGATTAAAGAAAAATCTCAGGCATTCTCAGGATCATTTGAATTTAAGGGCATTATAGACTTGATTACAATGTAGTTACAACTGATACTTTAGCTATAGGCTTATGAAATAAAATGCCAATGTTCACAAACAAACTGGCATTATTTAATCCTCAATAGCAAGAACATTGACTATTAAAATAGGAAGTAAAAAAAATAAGAAATGAACTTAAAATATATTAATACATTTTCCAGGGTACGTTAGCAATTTTAAAATTATTATTTAAGCCTTATTTATTTATTTATTTATTTATTTATTTTTACACTCCAGATTTTATTCCCCTCCCAGTCCACACTCTGACTGTTCCACATTCCATACTTCCTCCCCACTTCCCTGTCTCCATGTGGATATCCCCACTTCTTCATCCCACCCCAACAGACCACCAAATTCCCTGGGGCCTCCAGTCTCTTGAGGGTTAGGTGCATTTTCTCTGATTGCACTCAGTCCCAGGAGTCCTCTGTTCTATATATGTTGGGGGTCTCATACCAACTGGTGTATGCTGCCAGTTGGTAGTCCAGTGTTTGAGAGATCTTGGGTGTCCAGGTTAATTGAGACTCCTGATCCTGCTACAGGGTGGCCCTGCTCCTCAGCTTCTTTTCCCTAATTCAATCACAGGGGCCAGCAGCTTCTTTTCATTGGTTGTGTGCAAATATCTGCATCTGACTCTTTCACCTGCTTGTTGGGTTTTTTGGGTTGGGGAGTAGTCATGATAGGTTCCTTTTTGTGAAGCTCTTTCCTACTTTATCTTCTACTAGATTCAGTGTATGTGGTTCTATGTTGAAGTCCTTGATCCATTTGGACTTGAACTTAGGTGACAAATACGGGTCCATTTTCATTTTTGTACATACATACAGCCAGTTAGACCAGCTCCATTTATTAAAGATGCTCTCTTGTTTTCATTGTATATGTTTGAATTCTTTGTCAAAGATCAAGTGTCTAAAAGCCTGTGGTTTAATTTCTGGGTCTTCAATTCAATCCCATTGATCAATGTGTTTGTCTCAGGACCAATATCACTATTGCTCTAAAGTACAGCTTGAGGCCAGAGATGGTGACTCCCCAACATTTCTTTCATTTTTAAGAATTGTTTTCTCTATTTTGTGTTTTTTGCCTCTTCAGATGAATTTGAGAATTTCTCTTTCCATGTCATTGAAAAATTGTGTTGGGAATTTAATGAGGATTGCATTGAAGCTGTAGATTGTCTTTGGTAGGATGGCCATTTTTACTGTTAATTCTGCCAATCTGTGAGCATGGGTTATTTCTTTATTTTCTGAGATCTTCCATTTGTTTCTTGAGAGACTTGAGGTTATTATTGCACAGATATTTTACTTGTTTTGTTAGAGTTACCCCAAGATATTTTCTATTATTTGTGGCTATTGTGAAGAAACTTGTTTCCCTAATTGCTTTCTCATCCTGTTTATCATATACATATAAAGGAAGGATACTGATTTATTTCAGTTAGTTTTAGATTCAACCACATTGCTGAGATTGTTTATCAGCTGGAGAAATTATCTGGTAGAATTTTTGTGGTCATTTATATATACTATCATATTGAATGCAAATAGTAATACCTTTATTTCTTCTTTCCCAATTTGTATCCCCTTGATCTCTTTTTGTTGTTTTATTGTTCTAGCTAGCACTTCGAGTATTACGTTGATTAAATATGGATGGTGAGTGTGGTCATCCTTGTTTTGTCTGCAGTTTTAGTGAAATTGCTTCAAGTATCTCTTCATTTAATTTGATACTGGCTGTTGGTTTGTAGTAAATTTATTTGATTATGTTTAAATATGGGCCTTAAACTCCTCATCTCTCTAATACTTTTAGCATGAGTGGGTATTGCATTTGACAAATGATTTTTCAACATCTGAGGGGATGATTATGAGAGTTATTTCATTGATTTTGTTTATACAGTGGATTGTGTTGATGGGTTTTCATATACTGAATCAAACTTGCGTCCCTGTTTTGAAGCCTACTTGATCATGGTGAATGATGATTTTGATGTGTTCTTGGACTTTCTTTCCAAGAATTTTATTGATAATTTTTGCATTGATATTCATAAGCGAGATTTGTCTTAAGTTCTATTTTTTGGTTGCATCTTTCTGCGGTTTAGGTATCAGAGTAATTTTACCTTCATAGAAAGAATAAATCCATTCCTTTTGTTCCTATTTTATGGAATAGTTTGAGGAATATTGGTGTTAAGTCTTCTTTGAAGGTCTAATAGAATTCTGCACTAAATTCATCTGGCCCTCAGCTTTTTGTGTTTGGGAGGATTTTAAGACTTCTTCTATTTCCTTATGGGATATAGGCCTATTTAGATAGTTTACCAACTCTTGACTTGATTTTCATATATACTATCTTTGTAGAAACCATCCATTTCATCTAAGTTTTCCAGTTTTTTGAATATAGGCTTTTGTAGAAATATCTGATGATTTATTGAATTTCCTGTTTCTGTTGTTATAGCTCCCTTTTCATTTCTGATTTTGTTAATTTGCATACTGCCTCTAGGGCCTGTAGTTAGTTTGGCTAGGGGTTTACCTATATTGTTGATCCTGTCAAAGAACCAGCTTTTGTTTTGTTTATTTTTACTACTGTTCTTTTTGTTTCTATTTGGTTGATTTTGGCCCTGAGTTTGACTATTTCCTGCCTTCTACTCCTCTTGAGTATGTTTGGTTTTTGTTGTTGTTGTTGTTGTTTGTTGTTGTTGTTGTTGTTCTCGAGTTCTCAGGTGTGCTGTTAAGTTGGGAGTCCAAGATCTCTCCAGTTTTTTTTACCAGGGCAGATAGTGTTATGAATTTTCCTCTTAGCACTGCTCTCATTGCATCCCATAAGTTTGGGTATAATCTGTCAACATTTTCATTAAATTTTAGAAAGTTGTTTGTTTCTTTATTTCTTCTTTTACCAAGTTTTTCTTGAGTAGAAAGTTATTCAGTTTCAATGTATATGTGAACTTTCTGTTGTTTATGCTGTTATTGAAGACCAACCTTAGGCCATGTTGATCTTGATAGGATGCACAGGATTACTTCAATCTTCTTGTATCAGTTGAGGGTTGTTTTGTGACCAATTATATGGTCAATTTTGAAGAACATACCATGAAGTTCTCAGAAGGTATATTCTATGGTTTTAGGGTGAAATGTTCTGTAGATACCTCTTAAATCCATTTGGTTCATAACCTCTATTAGTTTCACTGTGTATCTATTTAGTTTCTGATTCAATGACCTGTCCATTGTTGAGATTGAAGTGTTGAAGTCTCCCACTGTTATTGTGTCATGTTCAATGTGGGTTTTGAGCACTAGTTAAGTTTCTTTTATGAATGTGGATACCCTTGCATTTGGGGCATAGATGTTCAGAACTGAGACTTTCTCTTGATGGGTTTTTCCTTTTACAAATATGAAGTGTCATTCCAAATCATACTCAATAACTTTTGGTGGAATGTGTATTTTATTGGCTATTAGGAATGGCAACTCTGGCTTGTTTCTTGGGATCATTTGCTTGGAAAATATTTTTCCATCCATTTACACTGATGTAGTGTTTGTCATTGTTATTGACCTGTGTTTCTTGGATGCAGCAAAATGATGGATCTTTTTTGCATATCCAGTCTGTTAGCTTATATCTTTTCATATGTGAGTTGACTCCATTAATATTGAGAGATATTAAAGACAGATGACTGTTGGTTCTTGTTATGTTTGCTTTTTAGCTGGCTTTGTGTGCTTGTTCTTTTTCTCCTTTTGGCTTTGTTGTGAGATGCTTAATATCTTGTCCTTTCTTTGGTGAAGTTACCTTCCATTTGTAGGAATTTTTCTTCTAGGATCCTCTGTAGGACTAGATTGGTAGATAGATATTGTTTGAATTTGATTTTGTCCTAGAATATTTTGTTTTGTCCATCTATTTTGATTGAGAGTTTTGCTGGGTATAGTAGCCTGGTCTGGCATTTGTGTTTTCTTAAAGTCTGCATGACCTCTGACCAGGTTGTTCTGGCTTTCATTCTCTCTGTTGAGAAGTCTGGTGTAATTCTGACAGGTCTACCTTTGTATGTTACTTAGCTCTTTTACCTTGGATCTTATAATATTTTTTTTTCTGTTCTGTGAGTTTAGTGTTTTAATTATTATGTGATGAGAGAATTTTTTCTGGTTCCATTTATTAGATATTCTATCTGCTTCTTATACATTTATAACTATCTCTTTCTTTATGTTGCAGAATTTTTTTTATGATTTTGTTGAAAACATTTTCAGGTTCTTTAACCTGGGAATCTTCATTCTCCTTTATTCTGGTGATTCTTAGATTTGGTCTTTTCTTTGAGTCCTGAATTTTCTGGATGCTCTGAGTTAGGATTTTTGGTTTTTGGTTTTTGGTTTTTTTGTTTTGTTTTTTTTTTTTTACATTTTGAATTTTTTTTGCCAGTTGTGTAAATCTCTTCTATGGTATCTTCCACACCTGATATTATCTCTTCTGTTTGTTGTATTCTGTTGGTGATACATACATCTGTAAGTCCTGACCTCTTTCCTAGGTTTTCTATTTCCAGGTTTCCCTCCATTTGTGTTTTCTTTATTATTTCTACTTCTACTTTTAGGTCTTGGACTGCTTTATTCAGTTTCTTCACCTGTTTGATTGTATTTTCCTGTATTTTCTTAAGGGATTTATTTGTTTCTTCTTTAAAGGCTTCTACCTGTTTATTTGTGTTTTCCTGTATTTTTCAGTGAGTTATTTATATCCTTTTTAAAGAACTCTATTATCTTGATGAGATAGGATTTTAAGTCAGCTTCTTGATTTTCAGATGTGTTGGTATATTCAGGGTTTGCTGTGGTAAGAACTGGGCTCTGATATGCCCATGTATATTGGCTTCTGTTGCTCATGGTCTTGTGCTTGCTTCTCACCATCTGGTTATCTGTGGTTTTCACTGGTCTGCATGACTCTGTCTCAAGTCTACCTCATTTGTCCATGGTTGGCATCTAGTCTCTTGTTAGGTCTGTTACTTTGGCTGTAGCAGACCACCTGTGGGGCCTTCCAACTGGGGGCTTTTCATAGGGGCAGGACAGCTGATGATCTGTTTCCCTGTCTTCATTATGTCTTTTCGGAGGCCTTCATACTGTTGGGTTTCCAGAGGAGCAGTTAAGCTGTTGTCCTGTGTGAAGATGTTCTCTATGGGAACCTACAGGTTGTAGATTTTCTTTCCATGTGTGCAGCAGAACTCCAGGGAGGCTTTCTGTCTGGTGGGGCAGTTGCCCTACATGCCACAGTGTCCCTAGGAAGTCTTCAGATTGTGAAGTCTGTTGCCAAATTTCCATGTGTACAGAGGAGCTCTTTGGATGCCTTCATGCTGTGTTGTCTTGGGGGGGGTGGGGCAGACAAGGTGGAATCGGTTGCTCAGTTGCCCTGTGTGTAGTGGATCTCCTGTTATGCCAGTTGTCCAAGTGCTCTGAGTAAAGCGGATCTTCAGGGTTGGCTCAGGATATGGTGTCATCAGGAGAGCAGACTAGCTAACAGTCTGCCCAGCAGAAAGGATTGGGTGGAAGGGGAGTGGTATTTAGTGGGTGGGGAGGTTTGGGAAAGTTAATGGGTCCTGAGTACACTGGGCTTCCAGTGGCAACTGTGGGACTTCAAGAGGGTTCTCACAAACTGCTCTGAGTATAGTAGATCTTCTGGGATGGCTCAGGATATGGTGTCTTCAGAAGAGCAGCAGCCTGTCCCAGCAGAAATGGCCAGGAATAAAGGGCAATCAATTGCTAAATAACAGTTCTTAAATAGTAATGCAAACATAAATTTCCAAAACTGGATAGAGTCAAATATCATTACACTTTTAAATTAAATCTTTGCTTTAAAACAGAAATGTTATGCAAACACATAAGCACAAGAATGTTTCTATTCTTGGAAACATGTGCTATTTCTACTAGTCATTGTAAAATGCTGCTATCACCGAATATTAATAATATATGTATATATTTAATATACATATGTGTATGTATACATGTATGCATTTATGAATGAATGGATACATGCCAACGTTATACAGGTTTTCACTAAATCACCACAGCTTTCTTGGAAATTTTTATGTAAAGCAGGATCAGAGATCTATCTACCCCCGATTTCAAAGTGCTGATACTAATGGTGTGAACTGTCACCCCTGGCATAATGTTTATATAGCTAAAGCAATCAGTTCAGTGAACTTTTTTCTGTCATGTTACTCAGTAACTGTACTAGAAGTTGAAGGTTGATTTTTTTTCACCTTAGATAAAATATTCTAGTATTTTAATGGAAAAGAAACATACACAGTTTAGTTAAATTGTGAATATATGATGTTTTTTTACTATGTGTTTCCCAAGATATGGTCATATTATCTACAGATTGATTAACAAACTTCTGGGCCTAATTAAGAGTTGAGATGACACAGTATCAAAAATATCATGAGAGTTGTGTCTGGAGTTTAAGTTGTAATTCTCATTACTAAAGTCTACTGAGCCATCTGCCTTTTACAAAACCTATATATAACCTCCTAAATATGAAAATTAGATTACTTATTCCTCAATTTATATATTGTGTTTCTGTTAAATGTTGCACTTCAAATTGATGTTTATTATTTTTATTCAACTATGAAAGTCTATACCTATATTTAACATCCAGCTTCATATTCCGAGATCAGTTTCATTTTATTGATGTTCTTTTATACATTCTACTAACCCTGAATGTTAGTATTATGAAATTTCCAAGCTGCCACTTTGTAATTTTTCAAAGTTACCATTGTTAAATATCTCATTTAAATTTATACTCATTTGTTTGTTTTACTTTTAAATGAACAATTTAAGATTAAATGCTGCATAAATTCCTGAACTCTAGAATTTAGTTTTAGAGGATGTAAATCATGGAAATTTGACACCCTGCTCTTAGTCAGTGCTACATGTCTGTGTCTCTATGAAGATGGATGGAAGAAGAGATCCATTCGCTGCAGACTGCAGAATACTTTTGACTTCAGACTAAAATGTATCTTTATATAAAACATGTGCTGTTCATGAATGGAACCATTTTTATACCCATCCAATTCAGCTTCTTGCACTCAAATCTTTAAACCATTTGAGTGCTTTCCTTAGGCTGTCTTGTATAGTTGACTATATTGAGGTGTTGCCAAAGCTTTTTTCATTTGAGTGATTTCTGCCCATAGATTACTTAATAGCACAATTACATTTCATCCTTATGTGTAAATAGCTCTAACACAGTGTTCTGCTAGCCCAATCATGTAATCCCTACCTATCATTCAAGGTCATCCTCTAGTTCTTTCTTTTTCTTTCAAAATTTTACTCATAGTCCTATCTTTATTTTGAAGTTTCAAATGGTCTTGTTAGTTTCATTGCATTAAAGTAAATTAAAGTCTTATTGAAAAGGGAGAGGAGAAGGCAAACAGGGTACTGGAATATACACAACATAAAAATATGAAGAATGACTATCTGAGTGTAGGACATTCCAACTTGAGAGAACCAAAGGGCACAGAGTGGCAATGAGGGAGTGATAATCAACACAAACTATAATGATCCATGTTTAAAATTTATCATACTGATAATTATTCCTTATAATATAAACTTTAAATTAATTAAAAATTTGAATTTTTATTTCCTATACATATAATTTTATTTAAATGAAACTTTCTATTGATTTTTTTTATTTTTCATCATGCAGCCTAATTCCACTGATTTTTCCATCCCCTCATATTTACCTACTACCCTTGCATCCTCCCATCTCCCCCCAAATTTAAAAACACACAAAAAACAAAATAAATGATAGAAAATATCTCACCATGGAAGCTGCAGTGTGTCACATTGTGTTCTACAGTATACCCTCTGCTCACACATCTACACTTGCCAATGTTCATTGCAATGAATTATTGTTTGGGTTCAAGGTCTTTGATTTCTGTGTCATCATCAATATTTTAGTTTTAGCAGGATTATTCCAGTTATCCTGTTGTTGCCTTAATCATGGAGATTCTGCAGTTTTGAATCTGCAGAACCAGTACCTCCCTGCACTCCAACAGTTCACAGATGGTATAGATTTTTGACTGGACCAATTCAAAGTTTTAGATCTGGGCTTGTGTGACAGCTGAGCTCATCAATATGCTGGGCCTCCTTTATTTGCCCCACCAGAGAGAGCTCTCTAACATGGTTTCTGTTAGGCTACTCAATACCACCTTCTTAAGGAAGCAGGGACAGCTCTCTCACTCCCACACATTTGAGACTGGCTTATTGGTGCCTTGGCCATCAGGGTTAGCTCCACTGTGTTACTCTATTGAGATAGAGGGCCCCCTTGAGGGTGCTGCAGTCAATGATAGGCATGGGTAGCTAACCTGCTTTCATGACTCCACATTCAGTTATCCTGACAGCCAGGGGTGAGTGGATAGAAGATGTCATTCTGATTATCTTGGTATCCAGGCTACCACACCTCCATGAATTGTAGGGACAGCCTTCCAGTATTCAAGACACCAGGGTAAGCTAATTCATGTACCCACCACTAGTGGAGGACTATCAAGCAAAGTGCAGGGCTATCTCCCAACTAGGGGTAATGCCATCTCTCCCACTCTCATGACCCTGTATCCAGTTCTTCCCAATCCCGGATGTGAAAAGGGGTATCAGGGTGTGGATGGAGTGTTGAACAAATTTTTTTCCTTTGCTACTTCACAGCCTGCTTCTGAATGATGCCACAAATGAGATGTAGGGCCATCTCTCTAGACTGTAGCAGGCAGTGAGGAAAGGGACCAGTTCTTCATACATAGCCTTTGGTTATCAACCATGTGTGGGTCGGGTGGCTGGAAATACAGAAAGTTCCTTCTGGTGGGAAATTAGGCATGGTGGCTGTGACTACAGAGGCTAACTAAAGGCCTTCTCTGTGATTCCTCATGGAGGGGCCCCAATGACACAAGAAAGTTCATGAGTTTTACAGGCTTTATTTTTATGGCAGATGGTAGCTAGATCTGGATGCACGTCCATGAAACTCAGGGTAGACCTTAGTTAAATAGGGAGGGTCTGGGGAAGAATGCTTAATTGGCTATGCCCTCTGGCCTTCAGGTATCTCATTAATATGTAAATCTCTTGAGGCTGAGGCCTGTAGTCATGCCCTCTACCTGTGCCCTTTGGGAGGTGCTGCATCCTACGTAACTGAATAGAGAAGGTTAATGGAGTTCTATGACACATGTTAGGAGCATGGATTCTGGGAGCATAGTGGAATAAATGCCCTTCCCTTGCAGGGTCTCCAGGCTACTTCCAGCCAGTGCTTCTACAAACAACCAAGACCCATTTCATGGCCCTACAACCATGCTCCAAGGGAACTGCCCAGACCAGGAACATCCTCATGATCTCTAATGGTAATATGAGCCACTGACATAGACTCTGACTACTGTTGCTTCATGGACATGTGTGCAGCTGTAGCTCATGCATGGGCATGAGTTCTATTGAGCTGAGTTGTGGGTCCCATGTATCTGCTGCCCCAGGCAGCTCAGGGGGGCAGAAGCATGGGAATTTGACTGAGTTTACTCCACATGGCTATGGGTGAATATTAGGCTAGGGGAAGCCACTGAATTCCACTCCAGGAATGGGGACATCCCAGTCTGAGGTCCCACAGGTGCAATGTTTTTTGGTTGGGGGTCTCTAGGCTGAGGTGGCTGGTCAGAGAGCAGTCCCAGCTCTTGGGCCTCCAGATACTGATGGGAGACCAAAGAAGGACTGAGACAGGGGGCATATGTGCTGGACTGGCCTGAAGCCAAGAAGGGCAAGGGAGAGAGGCTCTGATGGTGTCCCACAGGGTAGATGAGACTCTTGGTTAAGGCGACTCACTTGGCTGGGTCATGGCTGGCTTGACTAGCTTGCTTGAGTTGGTGGGCCTCTGTGGCTAGAACACAGAGAGGTCCTCCCAGGGTGGGGGAGATTAGGCAGCAGCTCATTGATTGAAGGCCTCCTCTATGGTTCTCCACAACAGGCCCTGAAGATAAGAGGAAGTCCATGGTTTTAAAGGTTTATTGTCATAGCAGAAGTGGATGAAGATGTACCCCGTGTCTTCAGGGAAGGCCTGAGGTTAAATACTTTTTGTGAGTAGGAGGAGGGTATGGAAAGAAATGCTTAATTGGCTACACCCTCTGGCCTTTAGGAATCTCACTAATATGCTGATCTCTTGAGGCTCTGCAGCATGTAGTCATGCCCTCTACATGTGTTATGTGACCGAAGGCCACAAACCTTTCTTTGGGAGGGGCTGTGGATAAGTGAAAGGAACCAGGACACAGGAGCAAGGCTGAACACCTTTAGTAATCCCTTTAGGGTATCCGGAGTTCCGGGCCTGTGCTTGACAGGTACCCAGCTGCCTCTCACAGCCCACTAACCCACAGCCATGGACACAGACATGGCCGCCAGCTGTAGCTTGAGCTGGGACTTCATTGTGGATGCAGGTGGTAGCAAGAGCTACTCACAAATGGTTATTCCTCTGAACCCTTGCACCTTCACTTCCATTTCTCCTCATAATGCTCAAACTATTTCTCTAATTTTCCTGTTGTTGAGCTTGACTTGTGGTCTATGAAGAACCAATACTTTAGTTATGTTTGTTAAAGAACAGATTTTCACTGTTCAGTTGATGATTCTTAAATAATCCCAGCCCATAGAAATATCTCAAGGATGTCAGATGGTCAATTTCTTAAGGGGAAAATGAAAGAACTGAAAGAAAGATAGGCTGACTCCATTACAAGCTTCAAATTGACAGTTTAAGAGACTAGGCCTAGATCTTTATTTTTAAGAACTGGGTAAGTCCAGGTATGGCAGTTACTAGAAAATGCCCAGGCCTTGGATATCCAATCAGAAACTTCCCTACCATCAGAAGCTGCTCTACCATGTGGCCTGAGGAAAGTACAATGGGTCAGCAATAGTTTTCAGTCTTCTCCAGCTACCATTTTCAATCCCACTCAGGCCTCAGATATGGTTCTGGAATGTCCTTAGATATAGATCCAACCATTAAGTTAAAGGTTACCTGACTTTCCATGGAATTCCACTAATGTTCTTTAAATTGGGCCTGTGAGCTCACTTGGGGGAATCCATCTTGGTAAATGGTAGACCCTAGCTTGTTGGGCTTTTGCATAAAACAAACAAACAAACAAACAAACAAACAAAAAACTCATTGCTTTTGCATATTATTTGTATCTTGCATATCATTCTTTGGTGAATTATAGACCTTTCCATCATCATGGTGGTACAAATGGGAATGTCAATACATGCATAGTATTGGAGATGGAGATGAAAATTTTACATTATAAGCCACAGGCATTAGAAGGGTACTGACAGCTCTTGATTTTCAAAAGTCATTCTCTTCAAAGATAAGAACTGCCTAAACTCCAGCTTTGTTTTTGTTTGCTTGTTTTGTTTTAGTTTTTTTCCAATGCACTTTGACTAAGCAGTGTTTATAATTCAGAGACATGGTTTTTTTGTTTGTTTGTTTGTTTGTTTGTTTTCTTTTTTTTTTCTTTAGTCCCATTCTTTGACAAGCAGATGGGTGTTTGTGGCAGGAATTTTCCTGCCCATTGTATTTGCAGTGGAGCTCAGTGATTGGGCAGTAGAAGAGGTAGGTGGAGCTGGTAGTTGGGAGAAGGAAGGAAATAGAAATAGAAATAGAAAGGAGAGGGGGAGAAAGATAAGGAGAAGCAAGATGGAGACAGTTGTTTGTGTCTCTAGGAGTCTCAGGTAGTTATTCATATCCAAAGGTTAGATATTGGGTTAACAATTCTGAATGGGTGGACATCTTGTATATTGAGCATTTGCTAATATATAAATCTATTAGATAATTTTAACCATTAAGAGTCTTATTTCTACTGGGTACAGGAATTTTTATATCTACCACATGTGGGTGGAGGAATTGGTCCTTGAGTCATGCTTAGAGCCATAGACTCCACAGAGCTGACTGGCAGAGACAGCAGCTATGCTAATGTCTGGTAGGGACAGGGCCAGTGCTTCTGGGCTGGTGCCTCTGTCATGTTTAGTATGGGAACAGAAAGCAGGAACATGTCAGTGGCCAGTGAGCTAGCTGGAGCCTCGCCAATTTGTTAAATATCTTCCACTATAGTTGTTGAAGGTCCTGATGCAAGTGTTCTTGCCTTTAATACCAGACCTAACATGACTCAGGTTTGAAGATTCTGGAGTCTTTATCTTTTTTGACTTCTGGGTGGTTTGGTTTGTAGCAGTTACAGTGTTGTTTTTAAGTACTCACAGGAAGCTTCTACTCTTACCATTGTTTCTCACTGTTCTGTTGCATGTTCTATAGACAATTAGATGCACACTTTTAGAGGGTTTGTATATTTTGAAGAGTTTTGCTTTTTAAAAAGTGAGTGCATGATCTTTTGCTTCTCAATTTAAAAGTTTTTGTATCATGGACAGCAATTGGATCTTGGGTTTGAGGTTCACTCTTGAGTTATCCAAGACCAACAATTGAAAACAGTGTAGACATGTTTCTTGAAAGGTGCTGTTATTTTTATGTATTGAACTGTAGAAGTAAGGAGCTAGGAGGTCTGGCTTGGGCAGCTATCCACCAGGCCTGAGTATCTGTTTCAAGGTAGTACTCAAACTCTCTGCTTTTTAAGAAGTCCATGGTATTCTGTCATGGTAGCCCAGGCAATCTATTTCAATGTTGAAAGACATGTTACACATTATTTCTCAACCAAAATAGTAAAAATAAATATGAATGATATTTATAACCAAAATACTATGTAAAGTATTTCATTTTCTTCTAATAACTTTGTCTATTCCAAAGTAATTGTGTTCAATTGTGTGAGATGAACTTCAATAGTTAGAAGTGTGATTTCTGAAATTTCTTGGATGATTGATTTGGTACCATGTGAAGATGAGAAGAGGCTGAGTTGGACAATAACACTGGGCTGAACTCCATGTTCTATTACAGTATTCTCAGTGCTAAGAATTGGATACATCAGAAGAACGCTTCTCAGATAAACTTCTTTGGCACAGTTTATTTTGGCCCATTGTGTGTCCTGATCATGCTGAACAAGGATCTTCTAAACATGTATTCTGGGAACTGTCACTCTAGTTCCCAGAATTAAGATTAATGCTGGTGTAGTCCTGATAGCTCTGCTCAGGGAATGCTCTAGAATGAGCATACTCAAGAACGATGGCCTGAGATGTGTTATTTTCCTCTGTGTGAGCCAGAACCAGTCTGCTCATAGATGCTCTGGATTTGGCCTAGAAGTAGAGTTTCTTTGCCAATTGTGACAGGACATGAACTTGGAAGCTCTGTGTGTATAACGCGCGCCTCCCGTGCTCCTGTGTCGCCCCACGCCCGTGGACGAAAAACACACGAGAGATGCAATTTGGGTAGTTACTGCAAAACGAAGACTTTTTACTTCTTGTCAGTCACGGTAAAGTGGAAAGACGCGGGAAGAAGCAGAAGGACTGAGATGCGGAAGGGGCCTAGCTTAAAATACACCCTAGAGTGACGTATTCACTTCTGATTGGCTGTTCGCTCACCACCCAATATTATGCCGCGGGATTGGCAATGACTTTGGCGGGCTTCCTGCCTTTGCAGCTGCGCAGATAATTGTTTACATCTGGAGAAGACACGAGGCCAGCGCCATCTTGAAATGGAAGATTATATCACCGTTAACAGCGGCTTCCTACATGTGTGGCCATACATGAGCTCTGGGGTGTTCCTGCTACTACCAAACACTAAAAATCTATATATAATTTCCAGCTGTACAATAAAATTTTTTGGAAATCTGAATTATTGAAGTTTAAAAGCATGGTGTCATAGTAAATAGTCTTCTGACTAAAAGATTCCTTTGCTTTTGCCATTTAGATTAGAAGTTCACTTAATCAATTATTAACTCTGTGATTGAACTAATGCTGGACAAGGGTTTATCATGCTAAAATTTTCTGTTCTGGGCACTTTGAGAATATAGAATTAAATAGAAAACATTGAATTTTACCCTTAATCAATTAACAAGTGAAGATAAAATAAGAATTTATATAAGTAAGACAAAAAAGTGATGGAATATAATCTAGTACTTCACAGCTAAATAAATATTAGAGTTATTGTTTCACTACTCCTTTCTTAGAGGAAATATTTTAATTCCAAATAAAGAAAACTTGTCAAAAGAGGTATTCTTTATACTCAGTTTCAGAGAATAAATAAAATAAAATATCTGTTGATGTGATCAGGGGAAAGCCTTCTGATTCTGATGGACAAGAATTTGGACAAGATGTTGCTACTCTATTTCCAGGAAAATGAATGGCAGTGATCTTTTGTCTTTAGTGTGACTTAACATTGCTGTTAAGTCATTCTACAAGCTCCCTAACATTTGTCAAAAGCATCACTCATCAACAGCGCCAGCAATGCTGACACTGACTTTGTTCAAGGTGTAACAAGGTCATGGCTTGCACACTGTCATAAGGTTAAAAGAAGAACCCCACATCTTAGTCTGCCTTTAATTTCATGTGTTCTCCGAATATAATGCATGTTTTATAAAGAAAATATTTGACCTAAAATATCACTATTAGAAATTGAAAATAAAATTATAAATACTTCTGAGAAAGGAAACCATTCTTCTTTTTTAAAAGATTCAATTAATAAAGCTGCCTATATGTCATCACAAATTTTTTTCGTCAGAAACATTCTTCAGTTACGGGGAAATCATATTAAGAGTCATTGTTTGTCCAGTCATAGAATAGGTCATTTTAATTAGAGGTTTTCTCTGTTTGTGCAACCAAAAATACAAAGTGCTTTGCTTTAAATCACTTTGATATCACACTCTTCTTTCATGGTAAGGAAAATCTTTCACAATATTTAAGTCATTCTTTTCATGGCATGGTGTGGGCCTGTAACCGGAGGCTTTCCACGGAGATTTCTCTGGCCTGGCCAGGTGTTCAGACAAAGGGGAGAGGAATCGTCTCTGATGCCTCTATTGCTGCCTCTATCCCTTTCTCCACTGCTGCTGCGTCAGTTGCTCCAAAGTGCTGCACCCATCACTCTCCACCGAGTCAGGTGGGTTGAGCCAGAGAGAGGCCAACTAGCCAGCAAGGAGTGCAGAGAAACTCCTAAATGCATTTCAGGAGAGAAGATCCCTTCCCAAGTGGCAGTGTTACAGCTCTATGACAGATGCTTCAGACAATGGAATAGTTCTCACATACCTTTATTCCTTCTGGAAAGGATTCCTATATACAGTTTTGGGGTAGGTCAGTGTTTGAGAGCCTGTACATCCTATTGCCTTGGTTTGAAAGCATGGGGAGACCTTATTTACATGTGGGAGGACCTAGGGCACTATTCCTACATGTCCGATGGCCACAAACTTCTCTGTGGGGGACTGTGGGGAGCTGTAGCTATGCGAAAGGAGCCCAGGAGACCTGAAACATGGCCAAACTCCTACCATCCCTGAAGATCTCCATGATTCAAAGCCTGTGCTCAACCAGGTACCCAGCTGCTTCTTACAGCCCACTGCCCCAAAACTCCCTCCCCCATCCTTTTTTTTTTTTTTTTTTTTTTTAAAGAGGTGTCATCAGAATAACTGTCTCCTATGTTGGGAAAAGTTTGATACTGAACCAAGAACTGATTGGTAGTGATTTTTGCAATGCTATTCATCTGCTGCTTTAAAAAGGGAATGAGACAGGGTGCCAAGAGAAGCAAGGTTTCAATGGCTAGTATGATACCAAGGAGAAAAAGAATCCAGGCTACCTAGGGATTAGAGTACCAAGGGGAGGGGGGATTGGGAGTATAGCACCCCAGGAGGTTCCCCTGGAGCTCTTTGAGCATTTGCATATCTTGTTCTACCAGCCCAGATTCATTGTCATAGAGGCAACATTCCTCCCTCTGCAAACACAAGTCACTCCCTGTTGGGCTGTGGTGTATGCATGGGCAGGCAGGCATCCTGTTGGCTTGAATTGTGGGTCCTGGGTCTTCCCCACACACAAGGTACTAGAACCATGGCCTAGAGAGGCAGAGGCATGGAAATTTGACTGCGTATACTCCATGTCAGTGTTGGGCAGAAGATGGGCTGTGAGAAGGCACAGGAGTCCACTCCAGGGGTGAAGGAACACAGTCTGGAGTCCCATGGGGAGCAGAGCTCTTGGGTTGGGGGTCCCCGGGCCAAGGGCCAGGAACAGACTGGTCTCAGGCCCTTGGGCTTTCAAGCACCATTGAGAGGCCACGGAAGGACAGAGACGGGCATACAGGCTAGATCAATCTACAGCTGAAGAGAGTGTGGGCGAGAGAAGCTCTAGCTGCATACCACAGGATGAGATTCTTTGTCATGACAACTCACTTGGCTGGGTCATGCCTGGATCAGCTTGCTTGATAGAGTTTGTGGCCTCTGTGGCTGGAAGCGAAGAGAGGTCATCAGCAGGAGATTAGAAGGAGGGTCTTTAGTTGAAGACCTCCATGGAGGGTCCCCATAGAAGAGAGTATACCCTGTATCCTCAGGGTGGGCTTGAGGTTAAATACCTTTTGCAAGGATGAGGGCCTGGGAAGGAATGTTTAATTGGCTCTATCCTATGGTGTTTAGATATCTCATTAGTATGGAGATCTGTTTTGAGGCTGTGACCTATAGTCACATCCTCTACCTGTGCTTTGTGACCAGTGGCCACAAACCTCTTTTTGGGAGGGGCTGTAGCTATGTGAAAAAGATCCAGGGGCCCAGGAGCAAGGCTGAACTCCTACTATCCCTGATGGTCTCTGGGATTCAAAGCCTGTACTCAACCAGATATCCAGCTGCTTCTCACAGTCCAATGCCCTACTCCTCTCTGTTCAGCAGTCAGTAAGTTCAGGCCTCTCTAGTTTTGGAGAGCAACTTCTGCTAAGGAGGTAATCTGGTATTGAAGAGATTTAAGGCTCTCTGTAGTAGAAGCTATTACCTGGTCACACTTGTCTTGGAAGTCGCCAGCCAAATGTTGTGTTTGGACAAGGGCTGCTCCAGCAGTTCCTGTAGCACCAAGTGAGGCAGCAAGCCCTAGTCCAATGAGCAGAGGGATGAAGATCTCTCTCTTCTTTCAGCTTCCTCTCACCTGCAAAGCGAGTTCTTCTGGTTTGTAGAGATAAACATGAGGTACAACAATCACAGGGGGGGCGCTAGAGCCCTGAAAATGAGGGTTGATACAGGCACCTGTAGTGCTTTGCACCAGAGGAGGGCAGGAGGGTTAACACATACTGATTTGGTAGTTGTGATGTCATGGACACATGTAAGATGGGGTTTTGAGGAGGGCCCTACAAGGCAAAGAGGTGGGAAGAGGTCAAAAAGAGAATGTCCTGTACTTTCCTCATAGGTAGGGATCCATGGAGATCATGAAGAAAAATGTTAATGGGAACAGCTGCTGATAATGGTCAGGAGAAAGAAGTATAGAAAAAGCATTGAGAGGAGTTGGGGTGGATTGTTAAGGGAAAGAGGTCCACTGCATATTGGATATATTGTAGCCAAGAGAGGGTAGCTCATAGTTTCTCCTGAGACTGATTTTTCTGTTAGATAATATTATCATGGGTAAAGACTGATTTGGAAGCAGAAACAAGTTCATGGGAGACATGCACAGCATCTTCAGGGTATTTGGCATAGCCATTTGGGTCAAGTTTAACCATGACTCCAGTTCACCAGCATTCATTTTATGGATCCCTAATGGAAAGCTGAAAATGAGTTTTAAGATTGGTGAGCATGGTGCCACGATAACTGGTGAATTTCATTCTGCAGGTCTAATATCTGCAACCTCCATATGTGGAGACCTCCTGGAGACATTCACTTGTTTTCAGTAAGGAAAGCAGAGAAAATGGCTGGGAATAGTGGAGATGAAATCCAGGTGTAGGGTAATCTCAATCCTTGTTCAACATCCTTCAAGTGGGTAGTCCTGGGTTCCGATGGCTTTGTTGTATCTTGTAGGTTTCCTTAGCATAGAATCTCTAGTGATAAGTGTTGGGAAGGCTAGGAAAAGGCTGGGCAGTAGCAGAGTTAGCATGAAGAATGACAAAAACAGCCAAGAGAATAGAGGAGAGGGGAGCTTGTGGAGCACAAATGGCCTAGGCAGCAGTCATGAGGTCATGAATGTCCTTCCAGGTGATCCTGCTGTCCCTCTGGATGTAGTGTTTCCTCTGCCTCCTCCTCTTGCTCTGTTTTTCATCTGCCAAAAAGAGGTGGGCCATCTTCTTGGTTGGTGGAGTGGTGTAGGACATATCTGGCAGTAAGCCAGATAGGCTTAGGCTGGTCCTGTGAAAAAACACAAGCAAAACCTTCCGGGTTGTAAGGAAGGGGTCTTGTCCCTTCCAAATTTCATCCAGAGGCTCTCTCGCCATCATACTAGGTTGCAAGGTGGGGGTTAATTTTAGTGTGTGCCAATGGAAGGAAATAGGAGGGTGTTTGGAGATTTTGTAGATGTTAAATATGTTTAGGGTAGTCAGGGCCATCATTAGTTGTACATGAGAGGGACAAGTGGTTGTCTTTTGTTTTAAGAGTTGGGCCTTTAGAGTTTAAAGTGTTCTTTCTATTATTTCTTGGCCCTGAGGGTTGTGGGAAATTCCTGTATGATGGGCTATTTTTCAGCATATGTAGAAAGAAGGTTTTACGTTGAGAGCTAGTGAAGGCAGGGCCATTATCAGTTTTTATCTGTTGAGGAATGCCCATGATAGCAAAGGTAGAGAGCATATGGTGAATTAACCTTTTTGAGTTTTCACCTGTTTAGGATGTAGCCCATATAAAATATGAGTATGTATCTATGGAGACAAAAACATATTTTTCTCCACCAAATTGTGGAATATGAGTGACATCAATTTGCCATAAGGCATTGGATTTGAGGCCTTGAGATTGGTGCTCATGGTTTGTAAAGCTGAGGTGGTAATGAGGGATACAAAAGGAGAATGTTTTTATTATACCTTGGAGCTGAGTAAGAGGGATGTGGGATTAGCAAACATGAAGTCACTTTATATTTAGTGTGTGTGCATGAATGAAATAGGTCTGCTTACTCATTGGAGGCTATGAATGTCCCTGTTGAGGCGGTTTGGTCAGTGAGTACAATTCCCTCAGATATAGGACCTGGCAGGCTACTTTGAGATTAGACATGATAGATGTAGCTGGGTGAAGCTTTTTCCTGTAGGAGGGAAGAGACCTCTATGAGGAGAGGGGAAAATGGGTTGACATCTAGTTTGACAAAAGATCTTGACATCCAGGGGAGCAAATTGACAGCATACACATTGTCTGAAAACTGGTTAACTGGGCCCTTGACTTCTTTTAGTGACAGATAAATGGCGTAGTTCTTTATTTTGGGGGGAGTGATGATATAGCTATTTGAATCAGAGGATAGATGCTTTATCCTCAGGGAAGTAGTATATTACTGCTGCAGCTCCCCCCTTTTCCCCCATTGGTAAATATTGAGGGGTCTCCTGCTATGGGCCCTTTTGAGAAAAGGTTTGAGGGCATCCATCACAACAGAGGGAGGGAATAAGCCCATTTTTCATCAGGATAATGGTTGTCAATTTTCTCTGTGAATCCTATTAAGCTGATAGCAAAGTAGGAGTGATTTTTGATTAGCTATGGAATATTGGAGAGGGAGAAGGGGTGACAAAAATGTCAGGTTCTTTTCCTAGGATTTGCAGGGCTCTATCCCTGCTATTTTTAATCATGCTAGTGAGTGCATCCACCTCATTTAAAATTCTGATGTATTACCCATTGGGGGTGTGGAGCCATTCCAGTACCCACTGAATTTTGTGAAGGGCTCCCACAAGTGTAGAAGAAAAATTAAAGATAAGGAGCCGTATAGGCTTTATTGGGTTATACCTAGCAATGGCCATATCTTTTAGGGCTTTATTGACAGAATTTAGAGATTGGACTACTTCTGGGGACAATGTTCTTGGGAAAGAGGGACTTCGGTTTCTTCTCAGGAGGTTGAAGAGGAGTTGAAGGGTGTTGTCAGAAGGAGGAGCCGAGGTTGATGCCAATTGAGTTTGCCCAAAAACCTCTGGAGGAAGGAGAATGTTAATTTTTGAGGGAAAGAAAGGGTGGGTTTGAGGGGGCATATTGAGGTAAGGGAGATCTTTGTTCCTAAAAATGCAAAGGAAAAAAAAAAAGGTTGAATTGTGTGAGGGCTATTTTGAATCTTAGGGCAGATAAGGAAGGTTATATGACAGTGAAAGGACATTATGATTTTTGGTAAAGCACTGGCTAGAAATCGCCGGAGACCCCAGGTGATCCTAAGGGACGGCACACATTTTATCATGCTGCCAGACTCCAGACTCCTGACATGAGGCCACAGACCTCCATTGATCTGTGCCTTCCAGTCATATAGGACAAGTCTCACTAACCCCTCCACAGGTAGAGGGCATGACTACAGACCATAGAGCCTCAAAACAAATTTCCATATTAATGAGGTACCTAAAGGCCAGAAGGGCATGGACAATTAAACATTTCTTCCCAGACCCTCCTCCTTGCCATAGGTATTTAACCTCAGGCATGCCCTGAAAATACTGGGGTATAGTTTTTGCCTATTTTCTGCTATGACAATAAATATCTTAAGACCATGGACTACTTTTTCTCTTTGAAATCCACCGTGGGGAACAGTGGAGCAGGCCTTTGTCTATTGAGCCACTGTCTAATCTCCCACAGAACTCTCTGCATTCCCAGACAGGGAGACACCCAGCCAGTTCCTAGCCACATTTTGGCTTTGGCTTCCTCCGGGATCTCAGGCTGTGCTCCTCACCCCAAGCAGAGTCCCTTGACTTTGGATAGCCTGATGTGCTCCTGGCTCCAGCATGGCTTCAGTGTGGAGTGAACACAGTCAAATTTCCATGCCTTTGTCCCCAAGAGAGACCTTAGCTACATGGTGAGACAGAGACAGAACCCACACATCAACCCAACAGGTCCAACATTCACACTAGAACCCAACATCTTGGTATCTTCTAGAAAACAGAATCTTAATTATGGTATTAGTATCCTGTTTAAGAGCCACAAGTATCTTTCTTTTATTAGCTTTTACCTCAAATAGCCCCAAAGTATAGTTTTCAAGAGTCAACTTCTTTATTTTTCTTTTGATAAATATGAAAATTTATTATATGTGTTGTGATGTAAATAGAAAATAATTATAAGTATTATCACTCTATTTAAAACTCTTTTAAACATTCAAAATGGAGAACTGTGAAATTGTCAAGTGTTGGAAGTAATATTAACCAATGATTATTCCTACACATTAAGCAACATTTTCAGCAAATTTGTTCAAAACAAATACAGGATATAAGACAAATATCCACAATAAGAATACACAGAGTTGTACAATGCAGCATTATATGTCCATGAAAATGTCTGCCATACATTTTGTAATTATGAATTACTTTTAGGTATACAAAGAGTGAAGAAATAATTTCAGAAAATTCTGCATATGGTAGCTTTTTTGAGCCCAAGAAAACCTGCTAATTTCTGAGATTTGTTCCATTGAACAGTTGAGTTTTTTAGAGTAACCTTTGTTTATGACAAGAATTTACTGCTTTGAATATTTTTTATTTTTCTCTCTCTGTGTGTGTGTGTGTGTGTGTGTGTGTGTGTGTGTGTGTGTGTGTGTGTGTGAGATAAAAGCACAGACACTGGCTACTAGTAATTTTTGTCTCCAAACTCCAATTTTATAGAAACACTAATATCAAAGTTGATAGTATTGGAAATAGACTTTTAAAAGGTACATAAGTAATGAAAGTAAACCCTTCATGTTTAGAATTGATTTCCTCATGAGAAGTGATGTGGGAGATCTCTTCTGGTCTTTGTCATGTGAATATTCAAAAGAAGACAGATAACTGAAAATCACACAAAAGAGCTGTATGAAAAGTTCTGTTTGAAAGTAAATATCTTTATATTTGTAATGAAAACTATGATATTGATTAAATATTGTCTAGTTTTGAAATCTCAAAAAATGATATATTCTCTACAGTCAAAATAATGGTATCAACCAGCACTAGGACAGTACCCTCTGTGTAGGGACACCTATCAATACAATGTTAATAAAGAATCATTTGCAATATAACTCATGGATGAAGATCGAATTTTAATTAATTGCTATAAAAATAGTTTAAAAGTAAAATGAAAGTTTGTGTGTATAGCTTAACATATATATAATAGTACATTAGTATTTTACATTGAATTTTATTTGATTCGGTTCTAGAAAAAATCATATACTGACAGTTAAATTTATATTGAAACTGGTAAATAAATTTACACTCCTTACATGACATTGAAAAAACTGACTTAAGGTAAAGATATGCTACTGTTTTTTGCTAATGTACATATACCTGACACCTTTGAATATATGTATTTTATAAGGATAATAAATGCATTGGAGTGGGAGAGGAAGAAAAAATAAAATATAAAAAAAGGAGACAGATGAGACAAGATTAGAGGAAGGAGAGAAGGATCACAGACAATTAGAATATGAAGACAAAATAATGTAACAGATGATCAAATCGATTGAGGTCAAGCATGTATTTTCATATCCTAGCTGTGGAGAATTTTTATTTTGCTTTTTTTTTTCAGATGATATTTTCTTTGTATTATGAGTATATTTTTGTGAGCCCATATGATCAGTATATAAAATTGCAAATGAAATTCATACCTTAGTAGATTTAAGATATGTATTAAATGAGTTAATATGCTAGCATGAAATACGTATTTAATAAAACAAATCTTTACAATATATGCACATTGATAAGCCATATAGTACGGTAAGGGACAAAAATTATCACTAATTCTGTGACAATCAGGTAAAATAAAAATAATAATCCAACTTGCTTTAGATGTGGTTTAATTATTTGCCATTAATAAACAATAATATATGGAGACTTAGGAAGAAGAGGTATGCTATTTGACTGAAGCATATTAGTGAATCTCAAGTTTTATTTTTTAATAGAAGCTGGAGAATGGGGAAGATGTTGAAAAACAGAGGATGAGGTGCTGACTCCTGGTGTGCCCCTGGTTTAGAAAGAGTGGCATGGTTTCTGCCCCTGGAACAAGTCCTTAGTATGAGTTGATGGCTGTTGTGGCCATATAGCTTGTTTTTATAATAATGTACATATTTTCACATTCCTCAAATAAATATTCTCTCTGTTAACATTAATGACTTCATGATACTCAGACAGCATAAGTTTAGGAGCTGAAGGTGTGGCTAATGTTTCAGCAAAATGGTAAATGCTGTGACCTTAGGTACAGCCCTGAGGCTATGGGAAAGAGGTCTAAATACAGTCCAAAATATATAATTTTTCAACTATGCAAGAATATAATCATGCAATATGAATTACGAGGGGCTTCATGAATCTAAAAGAACAAAGGCAGCTACATTCATGAGAGAGCTTCTCAGAAAGATATAAAGGCAGGCACATACAAAGCAGAGAGATTCCTGAGGTCAAGGTCAGCCTTGGACAGAGTGAGGTTAAGCCCAAGTGTAGTAGAAATGGTAATTTCTGGGCAGGGTCCCACCCAACTCTCTTATCCTCTGTGCTTAACAAAGGCAGACAAATCTCTGAATTCTTTTGCAATGTCAAGGGAAAAAAAAAATGTATGCTTGCCGTCTCTTAAGAATCAAAGGGCTAGGGTCAAAAAAATGTTGATATAGAAAAAAATCAAAAAGAAACCTGGAGCAAAAACTGGATTGATATTTCAAATAAAAGACTGGACCCGTGTTTTACAGGAGATGAACTATTCAAAGATTTTTGTTTTAGGATAAAAGAGAACTGTTTGGAGAACAAACAGGCAGACAAACACACATAGACACACAGACACACACACAGACACACATAGGCACAAGCAAGCATTCTAAGAGATCTCTCAGAATATCTAGCAGAACACAGGTCTTCAATTTGACTTTGAGGTGGTTTTTTTTTTTTTTTTTTTTTTTTTTTGCTGATCTCCAACACCCCTTGTCTCAAAACACCTCTCCAAGGGCTAGTAATGTGTCAGGCAACAATCATAAAAGGAACAAACTGTAATGACAGAGTTATTGAATGTGGAAAAAAATGAGGATTTAATCCCAGGCAAAGAAACAATTTTCTCCTTCCTGATGTTTCAAAGAAAAAAAGAAAGGATTAGCAATATTGGTTAGAAATTTTCTGTATATTTGAGGTCTCCTTAAATTTTCTGAGAAGTGGCTCTCTATATCATCAGTCTGTCTTAAGAATAAACTTACTAGAACACAGAAAACAACCCTGGCTAAGGCTGCTTTCAGACATAGGTCATATTCATACATGTACTTTTCAAGAAATTTGATGAAGTCGGTAAACTTTAGTTAAATGTTTTACCTTTTAGTTCTAGTAATTCATTTATATTTATTAGTGACAGAAAAAGAAAACATCAGAATCTAACCATATCCTAATTGGATTTAAAAACTGGTCAGATAGCAAGTGGTTTTATAAACAATCAAGCTACTTTATACGAAATTCCTAAAAAATATTGTTATATATTCAACATTGTTTATTGAAATATCTAAACTGACTATAATAAAAACATGTATATTGATGATTTTTGGACAGTAATTATTGATTGCTAATGATTTGGTGATGGTGGAGGTACCTGTGTGTGTGTGTGTGTGTGTGTGTGTGTGTGCGTATGTGTGTGTGTATGATTTGTGTGTGATTGTATGTGTGTGTGATTGTGTGTGTCTGTCTGTCTGTGTGTGTGTGTGTGTGTGTGTGTGTGTGTGTGTGTGTGTGTGTACTTCCCTCTTTTTGCTTTTACCAGTGTGAGGCTATTATTTTCTTGTTTTTAATGGGGCCATTTAATCTTCTGAAGTTCGAGTTTTCCTTCTAGTATCTTCTCAAGGGCTGGATATATAGAAAGATATTGCTTAAATTTAGCTCTATAATGGAATAACTTATTTTGTCCATCCATGTTGGTTTAACATATTGCTGCATATATTAGTCTGGGCTGACATCTGCAGTCTCTTACTGTCAGTGGCACATCTGAATGTCCGGGCCCTTTTAGGCTTCTGAGTCTCCATTGAAAGTCAGGTATAATTGAATTGATTTCCCTTTATATGTTATTTGGCCTTTTTCTCTTTCAGCTTTTAATATTCTTTGTTCTATTATTTAATTGTTTGATTATTATGTGATAAGGGGACTTGGTTTTCTGGTACAATCTATTCATTATTTTTCATGCTTCTGTATGTTCATAGGCATCTCCTTTTAACTTAGGAAAATTTTTTCTATGTTTTGTTTAAACACTTCTTGGGCCTTGAGCTGGGTATCTTCTCATTCTTCTGTACACATTAGTCTTTTTTATTGGTCTTTTCATAATGTGCAAATTTCCTGAATATTTTGTGCCATGAATCTTTTAAATTAAACATTTTCTTAGACCAATGTACCTATTTCTTCTGTTGTTTTTCAATGCCCAAGATTCTTTCTTCCATCTTTGTTATTGTCTTGGTGAAGCTTGTCTCTGTAGTTACTATATAAATGCCTACATTTTTCATTTCCAAGATTTCATCATATTGGGATTTCTGTATTGATTCTATTTTAAATTTTAGGCCTTTAACATTTCTTATTTTTTATTTATGATGGGTATGAGACTGAGTCTCAGGTAAGGAGACAGAGAGATGAGCATTTCTTCAGGCAGCCTACTTGGTCTTCTGACAGGCATATCTTGTGATTTAGCATGGAGACATGTTGGAGTTGGGAGCTGGGATACAGTGATGAGACCATGGGAGTAGATTAGGAAAGAATTGTCTGTTCAATCCATAGGAGACATGAATAGAGCTTAGTGAAAGCTGAAGATGATTTGTTGTAGTGTTGAGGAGACTGCATATTGGGCCTGATGGAATAGAGAACAATGCTAGAAATGTTAATTGCACTTAATATCCAATTACATTTGTTGCCTTGCATTATCTGTTCAAGCATAAAATCACAAAGCTTAGCCAGTCTTATCTTCCAGTACGTAGTGCCAGTGTTGAAACTGCATCAACAATTCTCATGGTGTTGTTATTGTACTTATGCAAGGCTTTTTCAATGATGCATCAAAAATGCTATTCCAAAGGCCCTTGAAAACAGGCCAACAATTAGAGCCTCCCCCGCCCCTTTCCAAAATAATCTGGTACCAGAATCATGAAGTGGCTCCATAAAATCTTAAATTTATTTTTTTATTAAACATTTATATTTTAAAATTCATATAATTTTTTGTCATTTTGGTTTTTTTGGATTGTGTTGGAGCTAGTTTCTTTGTGTAACAGCCTTACCTATTCTGGAACTCACTTTGTAGACTATGTTGGCCTCAAACTCATAGAAATCTGTCTGCCACTACCTCCCAAGTATCAAAATTAAAGGTGTGTACCATCACACCTGGGTAATTTATATATTGTTAACACTTTTATGTGGTCAGTTTTATCTCAACCAATAGTATGTTGGAAGGTTTTTAATCACTACTCTTTAAAATAGAGTAAGCCTACAAGCAACAAAAAATTAAACATTGTATGTTAAATATTTGTTTTTGTTAACTTCACAGCCAAATGGAGTATTAGGCTAATAATATAATGTAACTCCTTAATTGTCATGAAAGTCAAAATATTACATACTATCTCTCTTTAACATAGTACTCTATTTCTTTTTCTTTGTGTATGTGTATCTGTGTATATTTTATTACAAAGTTATATGTAACTTGGTTTTACAAATGTGTGTTTATAACACACTCACTCAACAGTTATATTGTTCATATTTATGGAGGAATGTATTTTATCTGCTGTTCTCAAAATACATCACAAAAGGAAGCACCTGTCTATGAAATGCACTCAGTTCATGACAAGTGAGGTTAGGACCAGTCTGTGAATGGCATCTGTACTTTATACTTTTACCAGGTAGTAATTTCAATCATTACAAATCAGTATTCTTCTAGAGGTTTCAAACAAAACTTGATTCAACAAACCTGCAAAAACATGTATTTAAAAGTTTTCTAAGTTATTTCAGCTATTTAAAAAGAAAATACAGCTTTGTTTCTTAGCAACAACCAGAAGTGAGGAATTGTTTTATAGAAACATTAAAGGTAAAACTTTGCATACAAAGACATTAGAAATTATAGAAAACTTAGCAATTCAACATTTTTGAGTTTAATTACATGCAAGTTGTTGACAGCTAAGAGAAGGTGAGATGTTATTTGTATGAACAAATCTTGAAAACACTGAATTTGTAGAAGTATAAATGTTTCAGAAATATAAATATTACGTTATGATTATAAATTAGAGCTAAGATAGGTTATCTGAGCTATTGTCAGACATGGAATTATTATCTTTTCTCAAACATCTCATTTATGAATAATTCTTAATCCCAATTATGTTTATTTGTGATTAGGTCTAGATTCATACAGTAGCCATTTAAAATGTCCTAGAATATCCTACTCGTAATTTAATGAAAAGATCAATTCTGGTAGTTGTTCCCATTATTTATATTTTTAAAATACAAAGATGGTACACATCCAAAGCAAACTGATATGAGAAGTCATAATTTAACTATTTTTCCCAATAGACATTTTTCATCTCCTGGGTGGTAGAAACTATTATAAGCCTCTATTATTCAGCTAGCAGAGCATCTCTTCCCTGTTTTCCACTTACCACAAATAATGAAGTGAGCAAGGTGATATATAACAGCCAGGACTAAAAGAATGTAAGAAAGAAGTTGTTGCAAGAGGGCCTAGGTCAGTTCCATTCATGCCCTCTAGTTGCCATTTTATTCTCTATGAGCTTCTATGGGCCTAGGTTAGTGAGTGGATTCTGTATGTTTTCTAGTGTTTATAGGTGTTCATGACTATATTGCTTTCCTTTGAATCCTTTTTCGCTAAATATGCTGCCTTGTCTAGACTAAATAAAAGATTCATATAGTATTACAGCAACTTGATATGCCAAGGCTGAATGATAAAAACGGGAAACCTCTCTTTCCCTAAGGGGAGAAGGTTTCTAGAGGAAACATGTGAGGTGAGAGGGAAGGATTGGGAGGAGAAGACAGAGCATAAGTTGTTATTGGGATTGTTATTAAGTTATATAAATAACTTAATAAATAAAAATATCAAAATTAGCTAAGTTTTAAAAACCTAAGTGTTTACAAAAAAGTTAACAAAAAAATATGGATTGGGATATAGTTTCCTTGGCAGAGTGCTCATTTAGCACATATAAATACCTAGATTTGATTCACAGCATCTCATACAAGGGGCATGTGGTACATGTTCCAATCTTGGAAATTAGGAGGTACAGGCAGATGAATGAAGGCTTCAAGGCTGTTTTCATCAAGCACATGGCCAGACTTACCTGTCTCCTGTTTTCTCATACAGAAACTTAAAAATAAAACATCCACAGAAGTTTGCTTACATTTAAAGGTAATTATAACCTTGTTTGCTTACTTAAGAAAACTTTCCTTAAATTGTGTGTGTGTGTGTGTGTGTGTGTATGTGTTGGGTGGTATATAACAACATCCATATTTTTACTTTCATTATGTAGTTCCTCTTTACATGGTGCATTATTTATTACTTAGAGGGCTGATAAAAAAAAAACAAAACTAAAATGTATGTTCTGTGCCCATAATGAGTGTAGAGGCCCCAATGGGGTTATAGTCAACAAAGAAAAAGAAACTAATTATCAAACTCCAATTTAGAATTGCATGTCTTTGTCTAGAAATGAATGGGCATGGAGATACTGGAGTGAGGCAAAGCCTTTTATGGTCTTTCTTAAGAAGTTTTGTTACAAGCCAGGCGGTGGTGGCGCACGCCTTTAATCCCAGCACTTGGGAGGCAGAGGCAGGCGGATTTCTGAGTTCGAGGCCAGCCTGGTCTACAGAGTGAGTTCCAGGACAGCCAGGACTACACAGAGAAACGCTGTCTCGAAAAACAAAACAAAACAAAATAAAGCAAACAAACAAACAAACAAAAAAAGTCTTTTACCCTCCACCCCAAACAGTGACTGCCTAGATATGAAACCAGACATGAAACTATAAAAACTGTAGTAAAGATGCTCTCCATAATGAAGTGTAGCTCTCCATAATGGTTGGCTTCTGGTGGGGGTGGGGGTTGGGAATGACTCAGTTTCCTTAAGGGGGAGGAACACTTGTAATTTCACAATATTCAAGAAAGTATACGGGCAGTACAAATAGGACCTGGTTTTTTTTTGTTTGTTTTTTTTTTGTTTTTTTTTTTTTAATTGTGTGTGTGTGTTGTGGGGGAGGAGCACATAGGTGGGGGAGTGGACCTGCATGGATGGGGAAGTGTGATTGGGTTGCATGATGTGAAATTTCCAAATAATCAATAAAAGTATTATTTTGGAAGATTGAAAATATTGCTTTATTTGAATGGACATTTATGTGAGTCAGTAAGAAACTAGCTATATTTAGAAACGAATATGAATATGTATGCGATTACAATCATTGAAAAAAATGACCGTATCTTTAAATGAAAGAGCTAGTTAATGTCTTCAGAGAGTTAGAGCTCTTAGCTGAAGTTCTATGATCTTTAGAGAATGGAGATTTTTTTTATTTACCTTTTGATACAGCTGCTCGGGCTTGTGGTGATA
This sequence comes from Arvicanthis niloticus, assembly GCF_011762505.2. Lineage (NCBI taxonomy): Eukaryota > Metazoa > Chordata > Mammalia > Rodentia > Muridae > Arvicanthis > Arvicanthis niloticus. Next base: position 74,524,193 of record NC_047668.1, on the reverse strand, counting down.
GCTGCAGGGCAAGCCCTGTTAAGCTTTGTACTTTTTTACTTTTCATGTATTCATGTTTCCAGTCTGATATTTATTTGTAGGAATGCTTAGGAGCCATTGTTCCTTTTAATAAGCAATAGTCTAAGTAAACTATACAGGTTAGTATGTCCATTGCTGTCATCCTTGGTCAGATCACTTCTGGGCAGTTCACATATACAAAAAACAAATACCATTAAAACATGAAGTTAAATAAAATTATTTTCTGTAATATTTGAAATTACATTATACTGAGTTCCATTTTAGTAATAAAAATTCAGAGACATAAGAAGTTTTTAAATAAAAATTTTTATTTTTGTGATTAAAATATAATTACAAAATTTATCTTTATCTTTTCATTCTTCAATATACCCTTTACTACTCTCCTTAAAGGTCATGTCCTTTTTATTCCATAATTGTTATTTTATGCATATATGCATATATATGTCCATGTTTATTCCTAAATATTGTCTGCTCAGTCCATATAATATTATTTGTATATATGTTCATAGAGCTGAATGTTTAGCACTAGACTACCTGCCCCAATGTGATCTGAACAAATACAACAAAGGTCATACTGAAGTGGACAGTGAAAAATCCATGAAAATTCAAGAATTTAAGAAACTGTAGGTAAATGAGAAAAACTGAAAACATAAGTGGGATCTCCTCCTAAGTTCACCTTAGGTTTTCTCCTGAGAAGTACCTACCTATTGTTTTACAGAAATTGCATTCTTAAGGAAAGACCACCTATATCACACTGGCATGTGCTGTTCTTCTAATAATACATAAAAATGACTGAAATCATTTAAAATGGTCCAAAGTAAAAGGAATTTGTTTTAAAGATAATATATATATAAAAAAAAACCCTGCTTATTATTAGAAGTTCTAAAATAAAATGATTTGAAATTAAGGATACTTCATTTCATTATTTCATAAATTAAGATGTATCATAGCACATAAAATATCTTTGAGTTGAGCTTTAAAATAAATAGAAGGATGTTGAGACCCTTTTCTCTGCCTCAACGCTTTGGGCCTAAGTGCTCTGGTCAAGAGAGAGTGGGGCTGCAGGGGCAGGAGACACAAAGAATGGAGACAAGACAGAAAGTCTGATCAAGTCTCAAGTCTCATACCAAGTCTCTTTTATTGAAGGGAATTCTGAGGTATTTACACGCTTTTGCCATGTGCCTTGCAGGTGTTGATATGGCGTAAGTCTTACAGGCATGGTTAGCGTGGATAGCATGTGCACTGTGTGCCTTGCAGGCTTGGATACCACGTGCGCCTTACAGGCATATATGGCCTGGATAGCATGTGGACAGCATGTGAACTGCATGCCTTGCAGGCGTGGCTACCACGTGCGCCTTGCAGCTGGGGGCAATAAACAACAGCACAAAATATGTGGGATATCAGAGTGTGCTTCAGTTGTTGTAGACTATTGAAAACCAAATCTCTTATCAGGGTATATGGTTCCAGATGGCTGCAAAGATAATCTAGCCGCTTTCTGCTAAAAGTCGGCTCCCAACAGAAGGAGGAGAAAAAAAGGCTACTCTGGCCAGGGAACTATCTCCTAAGTAATTTCACCCCCAAGTAATGGACAGGCCACTCTGTCCAGAGATCTTCACCTGCTTCTCACCTTCTCTGAATCCAATAACCCAGTCTCATGCCTAGATCTGTAACAGGCCACCTAAAATGATCCCCTATCTCAGTTAGTTAGGGTTTTATTTGCACACTATGTCCACAGTATCTCTTATAAAGGAAAAAAAAAATATTTGAGGATGGTTTACAGTTTCAGAAGATTATTCCATTATCATCATGGTAGGAAATATGATAATATATATGTAAACATAATTGTGGAGTAGCTGAGAGTTCTTTGTCTTGATCCACACCTAGCAGAAGGAGATCATGTGCCACACTTGTCTTAGCTTGTAACAAGAAACAAAAAATCCTGTTCCTACAGTGACACACTTACTCCAACAAGGTCATTCTTTCTATTAGTGTCACTTTAGCTTGTAACAGGAAACAAAAAATCCTGTTCCTACAGTGACACACTTACTCCAACAAGGTCATTCTTTCTACTAGTGTCACTTTCTATGGGCATTCAAAAACATGGGTCTTTTGGGGTCATTGCTATTTAAATAACAGCATTCCACTCACTGTCCCCCATAAGCTTGTAGCTATATCATAATGCAGAAATGTATTCAGTACAACTTTAAATTTATCCATAGACATTCACTGTCTTATCCCTGTTTAAAAGTCAAAAGTTCAAAGTCTCTTCTGAGATTCATACAATCTATTAACTGTAACATCTAAATTAAAAAAAAAAAAACAGATCACATATTTTCAACATATAATTGCACAGAATATACATTACCAATCCAAAAGGTATGGAATGGAACATAGTGAGGAAATATAGAATGAAACATTAAAAAACACCTGGGCAACTCTAAACTCTATTTTTCTATATTTGATATCAAAGTGCTTTTCAGATATCCACCTTCTTTCAGCTTTGTTGACTCTAACACATTTCTTTCTTTTTTTTAAAGGCAGTTTCTAGCATCTTGGAATCTTCAAGGCAATACATGCTTCACTTTCACAGCTTCAAACAATGACCACTCTGAGCCTCCACACAGAGACAACCCTCCTACACACCTGGCTTCATAATCTTTTCTTAGTCACAGAGGACAATTCCATAACCTTTTCTTCAGTCATTAACTCGCAAGCCAGAAACACATGGACAAAGGTGCAAAGTGCTGCTGCTTGCTGGGACTAGAACATGGAACCTTTGTTTCTTCACTGCCTCCCAAGTCCTGCATGACTAAGGTAGGAGGTAGAAGGGATAGACATTATGACACAGTTCCTATCCCTTGAGCAGAGACAGCAGAGTCTGGGCTGCCATGAATGTTGATGATTGCTAGGTTATAAGACTTGTTTGTATAATAATACCTAATTTACTTTATGTTCCTCCTTCAGGGAATGTTCTCCCAGCTAAGGTAATGACTCCATGATAATTAGAAGCAACAAGAGTCCAGGAGCAAGGGTGTGTATAATGTCTTAAGCAAAATGATAAACATTGTAACCTTTAGGACAGCCCTTAATTTTATGGGAAGAAGCTCTAAAATCATTAGTTTAAAAATATATAAGCAGGATTTTTCAACTTTGCAAAATATAAGGATGTCATATGAATTATATGATGAGCTTCATGAACTGAAAGAATAGAGGCTTCACTATGAGCCATCTTTTCAGAAAGATATTTTAAAGGGCAGTAAAGAGATCAGGGGAGTGATGATCAAAGGCCAAATTCCATCCAGTTAAGTTTATTGATTGTACTTACAAAGACAGGCAAATTCTTGAGTACAAGGTGAGCCTGGAATAGAGCTTGTTTAGACCTAGCTGGGGTTGGGGTCGGGTGAAGAAAATGGTGATCTCAGAGCTGGGTCAAACCTGGATAGTTTGTTGATTGTACTGTCAAAGGCAGACAGATCTCTGAATTTGTTGCCATGTTAAGAAAAAGCTTGCACTTGCTGTCTTTTTCAACGAATTAAGGTTCTAAGGTCATGAAATACTGATTCATGGAATAATCAAAAGGGAAACTTAAGTTTAAGGACTGAAATTATATGTCAATAAAAGAAAGGGCTTTTTGGTATGTAAAAGAAGACATAGCAAAGAGCTATTGCAGTTTTCTTTTTAAAATTTGTCTGGTGAGTTCTCTGACTTTGTTCAGAAAATCCAATTGGTTTTTCTAACAGCTTTTCTGACTTTGGTGGGAGATCCCACAACCTATCCAGAGAGCTTTTAGAATTTTTTCTAGCAAAGAGAGATGTCTCTATCATAATGCTTTTTCTAGCAGAGAGCTGTTTCTAGCAGAAAGCTATCTGGAGAGCCATGTCCAGCATAGTACAGGGCTGTCAGCTTGCAACCATGATTGCCTTCGAGTCACTAAAGAACTTTTGGAGGTATCACTATCCCTGACTTCAATTTGTACTACAGAAGAATAGCAATAAAACTGCATTGTACTAGTATAGAAATAGACTGGGAGATCGAAGAATTGAGTCACAGACCCAGAAATAATCCCACATAACTGTAGACACTTGATTTTTGACAACAACAACAAAAAAATGCCAAACCAAACAGTGGAAAAGAAAGAGCATCTTCAACAAATGGTGCTTGGTTTAGTTAGGATTTTCATTACTGTGAAGGGACACCATGACAAAGGCAACTCTTGTAAAGCACATTTAATTCTGACTAGCTCACAAGCTCAATGCTTTAGTTCATTATCATCAAGGCTAGTAGGTAACATAGCAGCATATAGGCAGGCATGCAGTTAGAGAAGTAGCTGACAGCTCTACATCTAGTTCTGAAGGAAATCAGGAGAAGACTCTATCAACTGTGCAGCTAGAAGGTGGATCTCAAAGGCCACCCCTTATAGTGACACACTTCCTCCAACAAGCCCACACCTACTCCAACAAATCATCACTTCCTAACAGTGCCACACCTTGGGTTAGGAATGTTTAAACCTCCACATTGCACTTCCTGGACCCAATAAGCTGATTCAAACACATGAGTCTAAGAGGGTCATACCTAGCTGTAGCATAATGCAAAATACATTTTGTCTAATTTCAAAAGTCCTAGAGTCTATAATAGTCTCAACAATGTTAAAAGTCCAAAATTCAAAGTCTCTTCTGAGAGTCAATCACTTAATTATAACCCCTATAAAGTCAAAGTCGAAAAGCAGATCACATATTTCAAGCATCACAGGAAATATGCTACCATTCCAAAATGTCATAGTGAGAAAATAGTGAACGAAATGAGACCAAAATCCAGCTGAGTGAACTGCAAACTCCGCATCTCCATGTCTGATGTCAAAGTGCTCCTCAGATCTGCCATTCCTTTTATCCTTGTTGATTGCTGTTGGCAGAAACGGCCTTCAGCATCAATAAACTTTGTTTCTTGACTGGTTACACTCTCTATTGTCAGCTTTCCTCAGCCGGTATCCCATGGCTCTGACATCTCAAACATCTTGGGGCCTGTTCTGATTTGTATATTCTCATCCCAGGGAGTGGAACCATTAGAATGTGAGGCCCTTCTTGAGGCAGGTGTGGCCTTGTTGGAGTAGGTGTGTCACCGTGAATGTGGGCTTTAAGACCTTCATTCTAGCTTCCTAGAAGCCAGTATTCTGCTAGCAGCCTTCAGATGAAGATGTAGAATTCTCAGCTCATCCTGCACCATATCTGCCCGGATGCTGCCATGCTCCCACCTTGATGATAATGGACTAACCCTTTGAACCTGTAAGGCCAGCCCCAATTAATTGTTTTTTTTTTAAATAGTTGCCTTTGTCATAGTCTATTCACAGCAGTACCCTAATTAAGACAGGGTCTCCAGGGCAACTTTAACTTTACAGCTTCTTGTTCTCATGTCTGAGATCCACATATGAGCTTCTGAGCTCCTCCAAAGGGCTTGGTTCACTTATCTAGCTCTGCTCCCTGTAGCTTCTAGGTTCCCAACGACTCTGCTCAATTGACACTGCTGTTCTTGATGATCACCTCAGGGTACTGGTATCCCAAATTTTCTGGAGATTTCTGCTAAAACTAGGTTCCAGCAATAGCCTTATAGACTCTTTGTGATGCCAAGCCTCAGCTTCTTTGCAAGACGCCATCAGTCCTCAGCCATCAACTTGCAAGTGATATTGCACCTTTACCAGTGGCCTTCTCTGGCCTCTCACAGTGCCAAGCCTCAGCTGTTCTTCATGACCACTTCATTCCTTCAAAACTACTACAACTTGGTATTACACAATTCCAAGTCCAACTGTAGCAGTGGGTACAATCTTACTTATCTCTGGAACATAGCTTCTTTGTGGTCTCAGAAAATATTTTTCTGAAGATTTAACCTCAATGATGCTGGCCTTTTCTTAATCACATCTAATGTCTTAGCTCCATCTAACCAGCACCAATTGTCCCCTTAGTCACATGTAGTCCTGATTCAAAATCCAGAACCATTTGGCAGAGTTCTGCTTCTTGCTAGAGCTAGAACATGGCCTAAATTTTCTATTACATTATCAACAGCTTTCTATTTTCCAACTCCTTTATGGCCTAAGATTTTCTGCCCTGGAAATTGCTCTATAATTGACTTTGAATTCTGAGATCTGCATGGCTCTGTCTCCTGAATGCTGAGACATAAGTTGCTCTGTACCAGTCTGTCCTTGAACTCAGGAATCAGCTTGCCTCTGTTTCTTGGTACTAAATGCTTGTGTCACACCCCAATTGCAAAATCCCCAAAGAGACCACCAGGGATCACAACTTCAATGCAAGCACATAAGAGCCTTTATTGAATCTCAAGCTTAGACCACAAACATTCCTGATGCAACAAAATAGGAGAGCAGCCCTGAGGTCTAGGGATAGAATGGTTTATAAAGGAGAAAACCACAAGTGGGGGTTTCCAAGCTTTGGTGTTACATGAGAGGGTAAAGAAATGTTGGCTTTCAAGTTAATTGATTTACAGCACATGGCTAAACCATAAGGAGGAAAAATACATCAAGAAGGAGTGTCTTGACCTGGAAGGATTTAAGTTTTCTTAGTTTATTTTGTTGTGATCAGCTAGCTACAGCTGCTGTCTATTTTGCAACTGCCAGGGACATTTCATAAATTTTTTCAGACCTCAAGGGTGGGGGCAAGTTGACTTAGAATGAAGTCTTAAAAATAAAATGGACTTTTTTTTTTCTGCCGCTCTTATTCCTACACTTGTGTTTACATTCCTGGATCTAAGGTTTTTATGGCCATCATCCCTCAAGGGGAGATCAAATGTAAGGTTAGCAAGGCAGAGAGAATAAAGATTTGCAATCCAGATGGGACAATCTCTAAGACCTGTCAGATAACTGGGATGGGGAAGGCCTCAGTGGTCTTTGGGGATGACTCTAGCTGAGAATCCTAGAAGTAGGCAAAATGGAGCCTGAAGAAGCCACTCCATGTAGCTTGACCCAGATTGATATCTATTTCCAGGGGTAAGACCCAGTCTCTGACACTATTAGCTATACTCTGTTGTGATTGCAAACAGTAACCTATCATAACTGTTCTTTGAGAGGCTCAACCTAGTATCCAATTGAAAGTGATGCAGAGACTCACCCCAAACATTAGTTGGAGCTTGGGGAGTCTTATAGAAGAGCTGTCAGAATTATTGAGGGACCCAAAGAGGACAGGGACTCAAAATGTAGATCAACATGTCAACCACAGACAGAATCATCAAAAACGAGTAAGCTTTGACTAGACCTAGGACTCCTGAACAAAAGAGAAGCTTGGCCTTCATGTGGGTTTCCCAACAATGGAAGTAGAGGCTGTCCCTGAGCCTGTTTTCTGCTGGCCTGTGAACCCTCCTCCCCTAAATGTACCTCCTTCTCTAGCCTCAATGGGCAAGGATGTGCCTAGTCCTGCAGTGACTTGCTGCAGTGGTGGGGGGTGGTTGGGGTGGTGGTTTTAGTGTGTGTGGAGGGTGGTTAAGAGAAGGGGAAGGTGGAATACAGGGAGAACTTGCATGAGGGGATATTTATATGAGTGAAAGGGATGATATTGAGTTTAAAAGTGGATAAATAAATAAATTTTAAAAAGAGTGAGTGTCTGAATGTCAATCTCTGTAACATAAATATGTGTCCTGCCTGTAGAGGCCACAAGAGAGTATTGGATTCCCTGGAACTGGAGTTGCAGATAGTGAACCACTATGCAAGTGCTGACAATTAAACTCATGTCCTTTGTTCTAGCAACAAGTTTTTATAACTGCCAAGCATCTCTCCAGCTCTGTGTTTGCCTTCTCAAACTAAAAATTATGGATAATGATTTAGGAAATCATGCCTTATCATGTAAAATGGCATTTCTAGTCTTGATACATATATTATGAAAGACACAAAATGAGATGTGAATAATGATTATTTTATCAATTACTTTTCCAACTTGACATTTTATTTAACACTATTTTAGTAGTATTCATAATCATATAGATGGGCATGGCTTCTGATTTTTGTTGATGATAAAATAATTAATTATAGAGACACTTAATTTAATTTGTTTAGCTCATTATATGTGGGCATATTTCATACAAAATTCCAAATTTTACCATTATAGCTGATGTTTTCTGAGCAAATATTTTACATTTCACTTGAGTATAATTTTCTTAGTTTCTCTAGGCTATACACTTAGAATTTTAATTTCTGAATTACATCATATGAAAATTTAATGTACTTAAAAATCCTAATTTACTCTCCAATATGGCTAAATATATTTAAACCTTAAAATGTTTATGGGATTTGGAGCCCTTCATGCAGTCATTAACACTGTGTAGCATTTTCATTTGATTTTTCCAAACTAATTAGTATGAGATTATGTAAACATAAACATAAATTGTATATCTGTATAAATATCCAACAGTTTTTACTAAACCACCTAATTTTCTTTATTACTTTTATATATTTCTTGTTAAACTTATTCCTCCTGAATATAGAACTTTTATTCAGATTTTCAGAGGACCTCCCTGTTGTTTCAAATGTGTAGTACATTATTATATATCAAGCATTATGTGTTGATTCACTTTTTTAACTTGCATAAAAATTTAACTTACATGCAATTAATACATTTTACTGTCCTTATTACTTCTTTCATTTTTTTGAGAATATAATACCATTACATCAATTCTTTCTACCTCTTACTTCTTCTAAAGTAAATAATGTAGTCTTTTATATACATTTCCATGCTTTCTTGAAATTTATGACCTCTTTATTCATGAACTATTTTTTACATGCATGTATGTATATGTAAAATGTATATTCATAAATTAAACCTTTTGTGTATGTAGTTATTTACTCCACTTGCTTTTTTATTAGTTAATATTTTTACTTACTTTACATTCAATCAAAGTTTTTTCTTGTTCCAGTTCTTCCAAAACTCAGCCCCTACCCATCCTTCCTCCATATCTCTTCCTTGGGTACCAACCCACCTTGGCACATCAAACTGTTGCAGGACTAGGCACATCTACCTCTGATGACTATTTGATTTTCCTTTCCAATGAGATTCAAGTGTCTTCCCTTGGGCCCTACTTATTATTTAGCAACTTTGGATCTGTGGATTGTAGTGTGGGTATCCTGTACTTTCTGTCTAACATACACTTAAAGGTGAGGACATTCCTTGCATATCCTTTTGGGTCTGGGTCAGCTCACTCAGGATGATATGTTCTAGTTTCATCTATTTGCCTACAAAATTTATGATGTTTTGGCATTTAATAGCTATTTTTCCATTGTGTAAGTGAAACATATTTTCATCATCCATTCTTCAGTTGAGGAACATAGACATTTTATTTTTTTCAGTTTCTGGTTATTATTAATAAAATGGCTGTGAACATAGTTGAGCAAGTGGCTTTGTGTGATGGTGGAGTATCTTTTGGGTTTTTGAGCAGGCATGGTATAACTGGGTCTTGAGGTAGAACTGTTCCAAGTTTTCTGAGAACCCACCTAAATGATTTCTAAAGAGGTTTTATAATTTGTATTCCAACCAGTAAAGGAAGAGTGTTCCCATTGTTTGACATCTTTTCCTGCATTTTATTGATTGGGTTTTTGATCTTAGCCATTCTGACAGGTGTACAGTGAAACTGCAGTCATTTTGACTTGCAATTCCCTGATGAATAAGGATGTTGAACATTTCCTTAAGTGTTTATTGGTCATTAGAGATTCTCTATTTAGTTATGTGCTGAATTTTTAATTGGGTTATTTGGTTTGTTGGTTTCTATCTTCCTGAGCTCTTTATTTATTTTGGATATTAGGTCTCTGTCAGTTGTAGAGTTGGTGAAGATCATTTCTCAACCTGTACTCTATTGTTGTGTCCTACTGATTGTGTCCTTCACCTTACAGTAACTATGCATGAGACCTTGAGGTCCCATTCATTAGTTGTTGAACTTAGTGCCTGTGCTATTGGTTTTATGTTCAGCAAGTTTTTCCCAGTATCATTTTCTCTTCTAAAAGGTTTAGTGTATATGGTTACACGCTGAGGGCTTTTGTCTACTTAGATATGAATTTTGTGCAGCTAATGAATATGGATCTATTTGAAATTTTCTACATGCAGACATCCAGATAGACCAGTACTATTGAAGATGCTTTCTTTCCCATTGTATGGTTTGGGCTTCTTTATCAAAATTCCACAGGTGTGTTGATTTATTTTTTGGTCTTTGATTAAACTTCTTTGATCACTCTCTCTGCTTCCATAAAATACCATGAAGTTTTTTTTTTTTTTTTTTTTTTTTTTTTTTTTTTTTTTTTTTTTTTTTACTTTGTAGTATAGCTTGAAATCAGGGATAATGATGCCTCTAGAAGATCTTTTATTGTCCAGAAAGTTTTTAATTATCTTGAGTTTTTAGTTTTTCCGTATGAACTTAATTTATTTTTTTCTTTCAAAGACTGTAAAGAATTGTGTTAGAATATTGATGGAAATTGCATTGAATCTGTAGATTGCATTGGTATTGGTAAGATGACCATTTTTACTGTTAATACTACTGATCCAAAAGCATGGAAAAATTTTCATTGTTTTGTTATCTTATTCAATTTCTTTCTTCAGAGACTGAAAGTTTTGTTAGAGTAAAACAACATTTTTTTTTCATGATTCCTTTCTCATCCCATTTATAGTTTGTATATTGAAAGGCTACTGATTTTTTTTTTTTGATTTTTCTATCAGTCACTTTGCTGCAGGTGTTTATAAGCTGTAGGAGTTCTCTAAATTTGGGGGATCACTTTTGTATAGCATTATATCATCTGCAAATAGCAATAATTTGAAATCTTTTCTAATTTGTATCCCATTGATCTCCTTTAGTTGTCATATTGCTCTGATTTGAACTCCAAGTACTATATTTAAAAGAAACATAGAAAGAGAATGAACAGCTGTGTATTTTTCCAGATACTATTGCAATTGCTTTATGACTCTGCCTCTAATAAGATGCTGTTTATTGATTTGCTATATATTGCTTTTTTGTGTTTAGGTATGTGCCTTGTATCTCTTATCTGTTCAGGACTTTTAACACAAAGGGGTGTTGGATTTTGTCAATGGCTTTTTCAGTATCAAATTGTCATGTTTTTTTTCAGTTTGTTTATATAGCAGATTACATTGATGAATTTTCATAAAATGAACCACCCCTGCCCTGCATCCCTGTGTTGAGGTCTACTTGATCATGGTGGATAATGTTTTAAATGTGTTCTCAGATTTAGTTTGCAAGTATTTGTTGGAGAATTTTTGCACCAGTGTTCATAAAGAAAATTTGTCTAAAATTCCCTTTCTTTGTTGTGTTTTTTTATGGGTCAAGATGAAGGTGATTATGGCCTGATAGTATGTGTTTGGTAATGTTCCTTTTGTTTCTATTGTGTGGAAAAGTTTGAGGAGTACTGGTATTAGCTCTTCTTGGAAAGTCCAGTAGTATTGTCTGCTAAAAATATCTGATCCTGTTCTTTTATTCATTTGGAGACTGGTGTTGACTGCTTTTATTTTCTTAGGGCTTATAAGACTATTTTTATTGTTTACCTGATCTCGATTTAATATTCGTAAATGGGCTCTATACAGAATATTGTTCATTTTATTTAGATTTTCCAATTTTGTGGAGTGCAGGCTTTTGAAGTAAGATATAATGATTCTTTGGATTTCCTCAATGTCAGTTGTTATGTCCTGTATGCCCCTCCTGCCTTTTTGCTGATTTTGTTAATTTGCATATTGTCTCTCTGCTTCTTAATTAATTTGGCTAAGAGTTTGTCTATCTTGTTGATTTTCTCAAAGAACTAGATCTTGGTCTTGTTGATACTTTGTACTTTTCTTTTTATTTCTAATTTACTTATTTCAGCCCTGAGTTCGATTATTTACCGCCATCTATTCTTCTTGGGTATGTTTACTTTTTTTGTTCTAGAGCTTTTAGGTATGCTATTAAGCTGTTAGTGTGAGTTATCACAATTTCTTTAAGAAGGCAGTTAATGCTATGAACTTTCTTCTTAGCATTGTTTTCATTGATTCCCACAAGTTTGAGTATGATGTGCCTGCATTTTCATTTGAATTCTAGAAAGTCCTTAACTTCTTTCTTCATTTCTTTTTGGACACAGTGGTCCTTGAGTTGAGAGTTGTTCAGTTTCCATGAGTGTGTAGTTTTTCTGCCATTTCTATTGTTGAAGTATAGATTTAATCTATGATGATTAGAGAAGATGCACATAATTATTTCAATTTTGTTGTATCTGCTGAAGTTCATGTTGTGACTGACTATATTGTCAATTTTGGGCAGAGTTCCATGAGGTGCAGAGAAGTCTGTTTTGATGCTTTGTTTATTAGTAAGACAGGAGTATTGATGTCTCCCAGTATTAATATGTGGGGTTCAATGTGTGGGGTTCAAAGTCTGACGTTTAATGTGTGACATAAACCTTAGGAATGTTTCTTTTATGAATGTGACTGTGCTAAAATTTGGTTCACAAATGTTCAGAATTGACAGGTCACTCTGATGGATTATCTATAAGTATGAAATGTCCTTCCCTGTCTCTCTTGAATGAAAGTCTTATTTATTAGATATTAGAATGGCTACTCCAGCATGATTTTGGGTTCATTTGCTGGCAAAATTTTCTTCCAACACTTTGCTCTAAGGTAGTGTCAATCACTTTGCTAAGGTATGTTCCTTGTATTCAGCAGAATGATGGATCCTATTTAGACCAGCAAGACTGTTAACCTGTTTCTTTTTATTGGTGAATAGAGTCTGTTATTATTGAGAGATATTAATGATGAATGATTGTTCATTCATGTTATTTTGATGTTGATGGTAACAATATGTGTGTTAGCATTCTGTCTAAACTTGACCCCCACAGTTACCTGGCAACAGCCAGGTATACTCCTCCCTACAGTTACCTGGCAATAGCCAGGTAGGCCTGACCCACTATAAAAGGGGCTGCTTGTCCCTTCCTCCTTCTCTTGACCTCCTGTTCTTCTCTTGCCTTCTTGCTCTGTCCCCTCGCCCCTTCTCCCTATCCACATGCTCATGGCAAGTTTCTGCTTCTGCTTCTGCTTCTGCTTCTGCTTCTGCTTCTGCTTCTGCTTCTGCTTCTGCTTCTGCTTCTGCTTCTGCTTCTGCTTCTGCTTCTGCTTCTGCTTCTGCTTCTGCTTCTTCTTCTTCTTCTTCTTCTTCTTCTTCTTCTTCTTCTTCTTCTTCTTCTTCTTCTTCTTCTTCTTCTTTCTCTCTCTCTCTCTCTCTCTCTCTCTCTCTCTTCCTCTGCCTCTACTACCCTCTTAACACCCTTCCCCATGCCCTGAATAAACTCTGTTCAATACTATATCATCATATGGTTGCTTCTTCAGGGGGAAGACATGACTCTGCATGGGCCTGCTGAGGCATCTTCTTCCCTCGTACCTCACCACATCCCCATAGAACATATTCTATACCTTTTATTTTTATAAACACATTGATGTGTGTGTGATGATATTCTTTTAATTTTACTTGTGTGAAATTATTTATTTCTTGTATTATTTGGTACAGTTACCATCGTTGTATAAGAATTTTCCTCCTGGTATCCTCTGTAGGTCAGGATTAGTGGAAAGATACTATGTAAATTTTGTTTTGTTATGAGATATCTTGGTTTCTCTGTCTATGGTGATTGAAAGATTTGCTGAGTATAGTAGTGAAATCTGATTTTTTTAGGGTCCAAAAGACAATTATTAAGGCCCTTCTGGCTTTTAAAATCTCTGTTGAAAAGTTAGGTGTAATTCTCATAGGTCCTCCTTGACGTTGCTTGGCCTTTTACCCTTGAAGATTTTAATATCTTTTCCATGTTCTCTATAATTATTGGTTTGAAGATTATTTGGTGGGAAGATTTTTTGTTTTTTCAGGATCAATCTATTTGGAGTTCTGTAAACTTCTTTTTTTATTTATAGCCATTTTTTTTCTTTATGGAAATTTTCTTCTATGATTTTGTTGAAGATTTTTTTTTTCTGGGACTTTTAGCTGGCAATCATCTCCATCTATTTCTTTAATAAATCCTGAGGTGGGTTTGCTACCTGACTCAGTGGTTTACATTCCTCAATGGGATACATACACACACACACACACGCACACACACACACACACACACATACACACACAGACACACACACACAGCCTTTATATTTTAATATGCCTTAAACAGCACAATATTTGGACCACTGCCTAACCTCCATAATTTTAATCCATTTCCCACTGATAATCTCAAATTACTGTTTACTAAATACTTTATTCTATCTTTGCTGCTCTGGACCCAGTTGGACAGCCCACTAAGCCATGTGCTCTTGGCTCCTTTTACATGATGAATATGCCTCTTTCTTCCACAACTCGTGTTCTTAGGCATGGTGTCTCTCCTCTCCTCCACACTCTCCTTGCGTGGTGGATCTATTTTTTTTCATACTTGTGGTCCCAAACACAGGAAATTTTAATGTCCAGCCTCTGTCTGCCCTCCACAGCTATTAGCCCATTCCCATAAACTACATGCAGACATGGTTGTATAAACAGTTTTTTGAAGGAACATAATTAGAATTAATAATACAAGTACCTACATTTCCCCCTTTTTGACCACTTAAAAAGATTGTTTTCTCTCAGATATACTTTGAACATAATTATAACAATTGTGTGAATTGTAAGGTATAATATACATGTATAACATCCAGTCTATTATGTTTGGCACTACAGAGAAAGTATTCTATCATCTATCCTAACTTAAAGAGTTACAATTCTGTACCTCAATCAGGTTTGATTGTATCTTGCTATACCATCTGAAAACTATCCTTACAAATCTAGAATATCTTCTGTACTGTTAAAGAACTTAAGTTCAGTTATGAAACTATAAATAGTCATCAACAGTGTCAGAGATCTGAGAAGGAATTAAACATTACCTAAATAGGTAGGAAGCCCAAAAACATAGCTTCTAAAACTTATATAATTTGTAGGGACAGTTGATTGCCTGGATAGTCCCCAATATTCCTTACAACTTTGGGTATCTGTCTTCATCATTCTTTTTTCTTATTTCTTTTTTATTTGTTATTTTATTTATTTATATTTTAAATGTTATCTCTCTTCCCAGTTTCTCCTCCACTAAGACCCCTTTTCCTTCCCCTAGCCTTTTGCCTCTACAGTGGTTCTCCCCTACCTGTCCACCCACTCCTGCCTCAGCTCCCGAGCATTCACTTACCTTGGATCATGGAGCAGGAACAAGGAGTTCCCCTCCCAGTGATGCCTAATAAAGAAATCCACTGCTACAAAGCCATCTGGAGCCATGGGTCCCCCAATGTGTACTCTTTGGTTGGTGGTTTAGTCCCTGGGAGCATTGTGGGGTCTGCTTGGTTGATATTGTTGTTCTTTCTATGGAGTTACAAACCCCTTCACCTCCTTCAGTCCTTGTCCTAACTTCTCCATTGGGCTCTCTGTGAGCAGTCTGATGTTTGGCTGAATGCATCTGCATTTGTATTGGTCAGGGTCTGGCAGAGACTCTCAGGGGACAGCTATACCAGTCTCTTGTCAGAAAGTGCTTCTCGGCATTAGCAATAGGGCTTGGGCTTGGTGTCTGCAGATGGGATGCATCCAGACTCTGGATGACCTTTCCTTCAGTCTGTGCTCCACTGTTGTCCCTATACATTCTTTTGACAGGAGGAATTCTGGATTAATATTTTTGAGGTAAGTGGGTAGACCAATCGCTCAGTCAAGGACCATGACTATCCACTGAATATGTTCTCTACAAGTTCTATCTCTCCTTTGTTGGGTATATTGGATAATGTCCTTCCTGTTGGGTCCTGAAAAACTCTTGGTACCCTGGTGTCTGGGACAATCTACTGGCTGCCCCAAGTCCCCCACCCCACTGCTACTCCCCTTCTTTCAAATTCTTGACCCTTTGTACATTTCTCCCATCTCCTCCCATATCTGAATGAGTCTCCCCATTTCCCTCTCTCACTCCCTCTGCTTCCTAAGATTATTTTCTTCCACCTTCTAAGTAAGACTGTAGCATCCACATTTTGGTGTGGTCTTTTTACTTCCTAGGTTTCCTATGATCTGTGATTAGTATCCTGGGTATTCCCAGCTTTCTTTGGGCTAATATCTACTTATCAGTGAATACATATCATGTGTGTTCTTTTGTGACTGGGTTACCTCACTCAGAGGGTATTTTCAAGTTCCATCAATTTGCTTGTGAATTTCATGAAGTCATTGTTTTTAACAGCTAAGTAGTACTCTATTGTATAAATATACCATATTTTCTGTATTCATTACTCTGTTGAGGGAAATCTGGGTTGTGTGTACCTTCTGGCTATTATAAATAAGGCTGCTATGAACATAGTGGAGCATGTATCCTTGCTAGATGTTGGAACATCTTTTGGGTATATGCCCAGGACTGGTATAGCTAGGTCCTCAGGTAAAAATATGTCCAATTTTCTGAGGCATCACAAGACTGACTTCCTGAGTGGTTGTACAAGCATGCAATCCCACCAGTAGTGGAGAAGTATTCTTCTTTCTCCACATTCTCAGCAGCATCTGCTATAACCTGAGTTTTTTATCTTAGCCATTCTGTCTGGTGTCAGGTAGAATCTTAGGGTAGTTTTGATTTGCATTTCCCAAATGACTAAGAATGTTGAACATTTCTTTAGGTGCTTCTTGGACATTTGAGATTTCTCAGTTGAGAATTTTTTGTTTAGTCTTGTACCCCATTTTTAATGGAGCTATATGGCTATCTAGAGCCTAACTTTTTGAGTTCTTTGTATATTTTGGATGTTAGCCCTCTATTAGATGTAAGATTAATACAAATCTTTCCCACAGTTGGTTGTAGTTTTGTCCTATTGACTTTTGCCTTACAGAAGCTTTGCAATTTTAGGAGGTCCCATCTGTCAATTGTTGGTCTTAAAGCATAAGCCATTGGTGTTCTGTTCAGGAAAATTTCCTCTGTGCTCATGTGTTTGAGGCTCTTCATCACTTCCTTTATTAGTTTTAATGTATCTGGTTTTATGTGGGGGTCCTTGATCCACTTGTGCTTGAACATGTACAAGGAGATAAGAATGGGTCAATATGCATTCTTCTATATGCTGACCTCCAGTTGAACCAGCACCATTTGTTGAAAATGCTGTTTTTTATTTTTCCCACTGGATGGTTTTTAGCTCCTTTGTCAAAGACCAAGTGACGAAAGATGTGGGGTTTTATTTCTGGGTCTTCAATTCTATTCCATTGATCTACCTGTCTCTGTACCTATATCATGTGGTTTTTATGTCTATTGCTCTGTAGTATACCTTGAGGTTAGGGATGGTGATTTCCACAGAAGTTCTTTTAGTGTTGGGAATGGTTTTTGATATCTTGCTTTTTGGTTATTAAAGATAAATTTGAGAATTGCTTTTTCTATCTCTGTGAAGGATTGATTTAGAATTTTAATGGGGATTGCATTGAATCTGTAGATTGATTTTCATAAGATGGACATTTTTCACTATAATTATCCTACTGACCCATGAGCATGGGTCTTCTGCAATCTTATTAAATTTATTTCTACAGAGATTTGAAGTTCTTGTCATATAGATATTTCACTTCCTTGGTTAATGTCAAACCAAGATATTTTCTATTTTTTTGTGACTATTGTAAAGGGTGTTATTTCGATAATTTTTTTCTCAGCCTGTTTATTCTTTGAGTAGAGGAAGGGTACTGATTGATTTGAGTTAATTTTGTATCCAGCCACTTTGCTGAAGTTGTTTTTGTTGTTGTTGTTGTAGTTCTCTCATGGATTTTTTTTAAAGTCACTTATGTATACAATCATATCATCTACAAATAGTGATATCTTGACTTCTTCCTTTCAAATTTGTATCCCTTTGATCTCCTTTTGTTGCCTAATTGCTTTGTGTAGAACTTCAAGTTTTACATTGAATACATAGGGGGAGAATGGACAGTCTTGTCCTTGATTTTAGGTTTGCTTCAAGTTTCGCTTTGTTTAGTTTGATGTTGGCTATTGGCTTGCTGTACATTGCTTTTATTATATTTAAATATGGACCTTGAATTCATGATTCCTCCAATACTTTTAGCATGATGGGGTGTTGTATTTTGTCAAAGACTTTTTCAGCATCTTATAAGGTGATGATGTGTTTTTTCCTTTGATTTTTTTTTATATATAGAACATTGCATTGATGATTTTCCATATATTGAACCACTCTGTTTCTCTGGGATAAAATCTACTTGAGCACGGTATATGATCATTTTTATGTGTTCTTGGACTCAGTTTGTAAGAATAAATATTTTTGCATTAATATTAATAAGGGAAATTGGTTTGGTGTCTTCTTTCTTTGTTGATCTTTGTGTGGTTTAGGTATCAGTGTAAGACTTTATAGAATGTATTGGGTGGTGTTTCTTCTGTTTCTACTTTATGAAATATTTTGAGAAGTCTTCTTTGAAGCTTTGATAGAATTCTGCAGTAAAACCATCTGATGTTTGTGTGTTTTTGGTTGGGAGACTTTTAATGACTGCTTCTATTTCCTTAGGGTTTATGGGAGTATTTAGATGGTTTATCTGATCCTAATTTAACTTTGGTACCTGGCATCTGTATAGAAAATTATCCATTTCATCAAGATTTTCCAGTTTTGTTGAGTATATGCTTTTATAGTAGAATCTGATAATCTTTTCAATTTCTCTTGTTTCTGTTGTTATGGCTTAATTTTCATTTCTAATAGTGTCAATTTAGATACTATCTCTTCACCCTCTGGTTAGACTAGCTATGAGTTTATCTGTCGTATTGGTTTTCTCAAAGAACCAGTTTCCGATGTTGATGATTCATTGTATAGTTCTCTTTGTTTCTACTCAGTTGATTTCAGCCCTGAGTTTGAGTGTTTCCTGCTGGCTAATCCTCTTGAGTGTATTTTTTTGCTTGAGTATTCAGATGTGCAATAAGCTCCTAGTGTGTGCTTTCTCCAATTTCTTATGGAAGCACTCAGAGCTATTAGTTTTCCTCTCAGCATTGCTTTTATTGTATCCCATAAGTTTAGGTATGTTGTGCCTTTATTTGCATTAAATTCTTTTAAAAATTTAATTTCTTTCATTATTTCATCAGTTACTAAGTTAGCACTGAGTTGATAGTTGTTCAGCTTCCATGTGTACATGGGCTTTCTGTTGTTTTTGTTGTTAAAGAGCAGCCTTAGGCCACTTAGGCTCTCTTCTATATCTGTTTTTCTTAGATTTTGTCTTTTTTTTCACATTGATGTCTGTTATGATACCTTCTACATCTGAGATTCTCTCTTCTTTAATGTTTCTATTTCATTTTTAGATCTTGAAATGTTTTGTTCAATTTTTTCATCTTTTTGTTTGTGTTTTCTCATATTTCTTTAAGTGATTTATAAGTTTCCTCTTCAAGGTATCTACTTGTTTACCTGTGTTCTCTTTTATTTCTTTAATGGGATTATTTATGTCATTCTTAAAGCCCTCTATCATCATCATGAGATGTAATTTGAATGAAAATCTTCCCTTTGAGTCTGCACCTGTGCCTGGAGCAGCCCTAAGGCTTCAGTTATGTACCTAACCCCCCAAATCCCAGAAGAAACTGGACTTCCAGGAGCTCTAACATGTCCAAGAGTGTAGGTGAGTAGACCACAACCCCCATCCCCAAACAGGAAGTAATTTGGGACCCATGGAGACCCAAGAACTTTCTCAAGACCACTGGCACAGGACCCTTCTGGTCTGCACCTGCCTCTGGAGCAATCCTAAGGCTTCAGCTCTGCATCCAATCTCCTAAAACCCAGAGGAGGCTGGACTCCCAGGAGCTCTAACACATAGAAACATAGGTTAATAGGATCACAGGATCTTATTATTGGACCCACCAGTATTTTAGGATTCAAGAAGCAGTCTGACTCCAAAAAGCTATCACAACCAGGATCTTCGGATAACAGAATCACAGAAACAGCTGAACTCGGAAGAGTTCTGACACAACCAAGATAACAGAAAAGACAGGTTTCAGTCAGAGACAATGAGTGAAGGTAGCACTAGAAATAACCAGATGATGAAAGGCAAGCTAAAGAACATAAGCAACAGAAACCAAGGTTACTTGGCATCATCAGAACCTAGTTCTCCAACCTAAACAAGTCTTGAATACCACAGGCCACCAAAAAAGTAAGATTCAGTTTTAAAAATCACTTCTCAATATGATGATAAAAGATTTTAAGAAGGACATAAATAACTCTCTCAAAGAAACACAGACGAATACATGTAAACAGGTAGACCTTAAAGAGGAAACACAAAAATCACTTAAAGAATTACAAAAAAACACAACCAAACAGTTGGAGGAATTGACGAAAATGATTCAGGAGATAAAAATGGAAGTAGAAACAATAAGGAAATCACAAAGAGAAACTACCCAGAAGATAGAAAATGTAGGAAAGAGATCAGGAGTCATAAATGCAAACATCACCAACAGAATACACGAGATAGAAGACAAAATCTCAGGTGCAGAACATACCATGGAAAACATTAACACAACTGTCAAAGAAAACACAAAATAAAAAACAAAAAACAAACAAACAAAAAACCCTACTAAACTCCTAATACAAAACATCCAAGAAATCCAGGACACAATGAGAAGACCAAACCTCAGGGTAATAGGTATAGATGAGGGTGAAGATGCCCAAATTAAAGGGCCAGTAAATATCTTCAACAAAATTATAGAAGGAAACTTCCCTAACCTAAAAAAAGAGATGCCTATGAACATACAAGAAACCTAAAGAACTCCAAATTGACTAGATCAGAAAAGAAATTTCTCCCATCACATAATAACCAAAACACCAAATTTACACACAAAAAAAGAACGTCTATAAGAAGCAATAAGGAAAAAAGGTCAAGTAACACATAAAGGCAGAACTATAAGAATTACACCAGACTTCTCACTAGAGACTATAAAAGCCAGAAGATCCTGAACAGATGTCATACAGATCCTACAAAAGTAGCTCAGGCTACTATACTCAGCAAAACTCTTAATTACAATAGATGGAGTAGCCAAGATATTCCATGACAAAAAAAAATTATACAATATCTTTCCACAAATCCAGCCCTACAAAGGATAATACAGGAAAACCACCAACACAAGGATTCAAATTATACACTAGAAAATGCAAGAAAGTAATCTTCTTCCAACAAACCCAAAAGAAGATAGCCACAGAAAAAATAATTCCACCTCTAATAACAAAAATAATAGAAAGCAAAATTCATTTCTATTTAGTATCTTTTAACATCAGTGGACTCAATTCCCCAATAAAAAGATATAGACTAAAGAACAATACACACAAATAGGACCCAAAATTTTGCTGCATACAGGAAATGCTCCTCAGTGACAAAGACAGAGACTGTCTCAGAATAAAAGGCTGAAAAACAATCTTCCAAGCAAATGGTCTCAAGAAACAAGCTGGAGTAGCCATTCTAATATCAAATAAAATTGACTTTTGACCAGAAGTTATCAAAAAAGATGAGAATGGACATTTCATACTCATCAAAGGAAAAGTCACCCAAGATGAAATCCCAATTCTGACCATCTATGCACCAAATGCAAGGAAACCCACATTCATAAAAGAAACTTTATTATACCTAAAAGCATACATTACACCTTGCCCAATAATAGTGTGAGACTTCAGCAACCACTCTCATCAATAAACAGATCATGGAAACAGAAACTAAACAGAGACACAGTAAAACTAAGAATAGTTATAAACCAAATGGATTTAGCAGATATTTATAGAATGTCTCATCCAAAAAACAAAAGAACATACCTTCTTCTCAGCATCTCATGGTACCTTCTCCAAAACTGACTATATAATTGGTTACAAAACAGGACTCAACAGATACAAAAAAATTAAAATAATCACATGCATCTTATCAGATCACCATGGAATAAGGCTGGTCAATAATGATAAAATCAATGGAAAGCCCACATACACATGGAAACTGAACAATGCTTTACTTAATAATAACTTGATTAGGGAAGAAGTAAAGAAAGAATTTAAAGACTTTTTACAATTTAATGAAAATAAAGGCACTTCATACCAAAACTTATGGGACACAATGAAATCAGTGCTAAGAGAAAAATTCAAAGCTCTAAGTGCCTACAAAATGAAACTTGAGAGAGTACATACTAGGAGCTTGACAGAACACTTGAAAGCTGTAGAAGAAAAAAAGAAGCAAATGCACACAAAAGGAGCAGATGGGAGAAAATCATCAAACTTAGGGCTGATATCAACCTACTAGAAACAAAAAGAAGCATAGAAAGAATCAACAAAACTAGATGTTGATTCTTTGAGAAAATCAACAAGATAGATAAACCCTTAACCAGACTAACAAGAGGGAACAGAGAGAGTATCCAAATTAATAAAATCAGAACTGAAAAGGAAGGCATAACAACAGAAACTGAGGAAATTAAAAAAATTCATCAGATCCTACTACAAAAGCCTGTACTCAACAAAACTGGAAAATCTGAATGAAATGGACAATTTCCTACACAGATACCAGAAACCAAAATTAAATCAGGATCAATTAAAGCATCTAAATAATCTTATAACCCCTGAAGAAGAAATAGCAACAATCATTAAATGTCTCCCTACCTAAAAAAGGCTAGGGCCAGAAGGTTTTAATGCAGGATTATATCAGACCATCTAAGCAGACCTAATACCAATACTTTATCAACTATTCCACAAAACGGAAACAGAACAAACACTATCAAATTTGTTCTATGTAGCCACAATTAAGCTCATACCTAAACCACACAAAGACCCAACAATGAAAGAGAAATTCAGACCAATCTTCCTTATGAATATCGATGCAAAAATACTCAATAAACTCTTGCAAACTGACTCAAGAACAATCATCAAAGATGATCAAATAGGCCTTATTCTAGGAATGCAGGGAAGATTCAATACTCAGAAATCCATCAATGTAATCCGTATATAAACAAACACAAAGACAAAAACACACATGATTATCTCACTAGATGCTGAAAAAGTATTTGACAAAATTTAACAACCCTTCATGGTAAAATCTTGGAAAGAACAGGAATCCAAAGCCCATACCTAAACATAGTAAAAGCAATATACAGCAAAGCAGTAGCCAACATCAAACTAAATGGAGAGAAACTTGAAGCAATCCCACTAAAATCAGGGACTAGACAAGGCTAAGCACTCTCTCCCTATCTATTCAATATAGTATTCAAAGTCCTAGCTCCAGAATAATTAGACAACAAAAGGAGATCAAATGGATACAAATTGGAAAGGATGAAGTAAAAATATCACTATTTGCAGATGATATGATAGTATACTTAAATAATCCCAAAATTTGCACCAGAGAACTCCTAACCCTAATCAACTTCAGCAAAGTGGCTGGGTATAAAATTAATTCAAACAAATCAGTAGCCTTCTTATAATTAAATGATAAGCAGGCTGAGAAAGAAATCAGAAAAATGGCACCCTTCACAATAGTCTCAAATAATATAAAATATCTTCATGTGAATTTAACCAAGCAAGTAAAATAACTATATGACAAAAGCTTCAAGTCTTTGACGAAATAAATCTTAGAAGATGAAAGATCTCCCATGCTCATCGATTGGCAGGATTAATATAGTAAAAATGGTCATCTTGCCAAGAGTAATCTACAGATTTAATGCAATCTCCACCAAAATTCCAACTCAATTCTTCACAGAGATAGAAAAAGCAATTCTCAAATTCATTTGGAATAACAAAAACCCAGAATATTGAAAACTATTCTCAACAATGAAAGAAGTTCTGGAGGAATCACTATGTCAGACCTCAAACTGTACTATAGAGCAGTAGTGATAAGAAAAAATGCATAGTATTGGTACAGAGACAGACAAGAAGATCAATGGAATAGAATTGAAGACCCAGAAATGAACCCAAAAACCTATAGTCACTTGATCTTTGACAAAGGTGCTAAAATCATTCAGTGTAAAATAAGACAGCATTTTAGGAAGGTGGTGCTGGTTGAACTAGAGGTCAGTATATAGAAAAATGCAAATCGATCCATTCTTATCTCCTGGTATAAAACACAAGTTCAAGTAGTTCAAGGATCTACATATAAAACTGGACACACTGAAACTAATAGAAGAGAAAGTGGGAAAGAGCTTATGCTCTAAGATCAAGAATTGACAAATGGGACCTCATAAAATTGCAAAGCTTCTGTAATACAAAGGACACTGTCAATAAGATAAAATGGCCACCAACAGATTGGGAAAAGATCTTTACCAATCCTTCATCTGATAGAGGGCTAATACCAAAATTTACAAAGAACTCAAGAAATTAAACTTCAGAAAATTAAATAACCCTATTAAAAATGGGATAAAGAGCATTTTCAACTGAGGAATATCAAATAGCCATGAAGTACCTTAAGAAATGTTCAACACGTTTAGTCATCAGGGAAATGCAAATCAAGACAACCCTGAGATTCCACCTCACACCAGTCAGAATGCCAAAGATTAAAAACTCAGATGACAGCAGATGTTAGCAAGGATATGGAGAAAGAGGAACACTCCTCCATTGTTGTTGGGATTGTACGATGGTATAACCACTCTGGAAATCAGGTTGGCGATTGCTCAGAAAATTGAACTTAATATTACATGTGGATCCAGTGATACCACTCTTGGGCATATACTCAAAAGATGCTCCAACATATAACAAGGACACGTGCTCCACTATGTTCATAGCAGCCTTATTTACAGTAGAAAGAAGCTGGAAAGAACCCAGATGTTCTGCAACAGAGGAATGGATGTGGAAATTTGTGATACATTTACACAATTGAGTACTACTCAGCTATTAAAAACAATGAATTCATGAAATTCTTAGGCAAATGGATGGAACTAGAAAGTATCATGCTGAATAAGGTAACCCAATCACAAAAGAACACACCACATGGTATGCACTCATTGATAACTAGATATTAGCCCATGATCTCACATTATTCAAAACATAACTCACAGACCACATAAAGCCCAAGAAAAAGAAAAACCAAAATGTGGGTCCACCAATCCTTCATAGAAGGAGTAACAGAATACTCACAGGAGCAAATATGAAACAATGTGTGGGACAGAAACTGAAGGAGAGACCATCCAGAAACCACCCCACCTGATGATCCCTCCAAGATACAATCACCATATGCAAACATTGTTTGGATGTCTGAAAGTACATGCTGACAGGAGCCTGATATACCTGTCTCCTGAGAGGCACTGCCAGAGCCTGA
This sequence comes from Arvicanthis niloticus, assembly GCF_011762505.2. Taxonomy (NCBI): domain Eukaryota; kingdom Metazoa; phylum Chordata; class Mammalia; order Rodentia; family Muridae; genus Arvicanthis; species Arvicanthis niloticus. Next base: position 74,498,948 of record NC_047668.1, on the reverse strand, counting down.
CATATACAGAGGCAGATGCTCTCAGACTGATCACATCAGACTGATCACAGGGTCCCCAGAGGAGGAATTAAAGAGAAGACTGAAGGAATTGAAGAGGCTTAGGCCCCATGGGGAGAGCAACAATATCAACCAACCAGAGCTCCCAGGGTCTAAACAGCTAGCCTGGGAACACACATGGAAGGACACATGTCTCTAGCTGTATATGGAGAGAAGAATGGACTTGTTGAGCATCAGTGGGAGAGGAGAGTCTTGGTCCATTGAAAGCTGGATACCCCAGAGAAGAGGAATTCAAGGGCAGGGAGCTGGGAGTGGGTAGATTGTTGTGGGCACACCCTCATAGACAGAGGAAGAAGTAGGGTGAGTTAAGGAATTTCTGGGAAGGGTGGTAGAAGGGGGAAGGAGATAACATCTGAAATGTCAATAAATAAAGTTCCCAATGATAATATAAAATAGATAAAGAAACAAACAAACAAACAAACAAGATAATGGAACTGGCTGTCTCAGTTGAACATTTGAGACATTTTAGCAGCAATTTAACATTACCCATATTATGAGATTTCCTTATAATTGCCAATAATAAAAGACTTGGAATGGGCCCATGGAACTTTAAAACAATATCTTTATAAAATAAAAAAGGGGACGATATATTCCCATATGCTACGAATTGATTTAAACCATGTTCCTTTTATTTATTTTATTTTATTTTATTTTTAAATTGAATACAAACTAACTTTGTGCTGAGTGTCTAGGACACTCTACAACTAGGCATACATATGCACAGGTGAAAGGAAGAGATCCACTTATTGGTATAAGGCATGATCCTGATCAGGTATTAAATAAAGAGAAGAGATTTTTTTTTTTTTCTGCAGGAAGCTGAAGGAGCATGGTGGCTCCCAGAGTGACAGGTGAGACATGCTGATGACAGGACAAAGAATAATGCTGACCTGTGAGCTTGCTGAGTGTCCTGAAAATGTTGACTGGGAAGCTGTATTGGACATATGTTCCCCACTCACCACTGCTTACCTATACCCCTAATGGGACAAGCTGCCTTGCCTCGAGGTTTTAAACCTTGTAGAACAGAGAATCCAACAGAGATTACAGAGAATCTTGTATTGTTCTTAAATGTGACCAGTTATTCAGACTCAATTGTGGTCTAGAAATCTGGTCTAAAAATCAATCCAATATTGAAAATAACAGATTTCCTCTGAAAGGCTAAATCTGGACATTTTCAGAGACATATATAAAAAATAGCTGCAGTTCTCTAAGTTGTTATGTTAGCAAGAGATAAAGTTGGGGCAGGACCAGGATTTCAAACAAGTGTTAGCATATGTGTTAAGGCTCTTTTAATTGTCAAGTTAAAATACTTTTGTTTCTTCTACAGTATTAATGTAAGTTGCATTGATTGCACACCTTCTAATTGTGGTTTTGTTTTGAAATCCGGCATGTCAGTTATGGAGGACTATCAATCAGTTTTTGTTTTAGTGCCCTGAGTACCACAGAATATTGGTATTTTAAAAATAGCTTGCAAGTACTGGAAGAAATGAGACAGGTTTTAAGCAGAAGCAAGAGGGTAGTGGGCTTGATTATTGCTGGTATATCAGCTTTAATGACATTAGTTGCTAGCACTACTTCTTTTGCAATTGCTTTTACACAAGAAGTTAATATAGTTACTTTTGTTAATCATTTAGCAAAATAATGTTACTAATGTGTTGAATATACAAGAGGATTTAGATAGTCATTTGGAAGAATGGATTGATGCTTTTTATCTTATTCAAATTATTGGAAGGAGGTTCAGAATTTAAGGGTAAGGAGTCATCTCGAGTGTCATGCCAAATACCATTGGATTCATATTAGTCCTAAATGTTACAGTGGTAGTCATTATAACTAGAATTAAGTTTGCAGACACTTGCAGTGTATTTGACATAATTCTAACACCTCTCTGGATGTTTTACCATTACGTAGTGAGCTTATGAATTTTAAGAATACTGCTTTGCTGAGCATTGATATGGTAGATACTGCAGATAAAATTACCCATAGCCTGAGGTCAGTATTTCTATTTTGGTCAAGCTTCAAGAATGGCATATATAGCTTGATCCTGGAAATACGTTTATTCCTGCCCATTGTGTTAAAGCTTGTCTTTAACCACATCAACATGTTGGCAGCCAAAGTACATGGCTTGAACCTGAAAATGGACCCCCAAACAGAGTTATTAAATCAATAGGCTGGCAAGCCAAGGATGGGTAAGATTCCTCACAGAGTCCTACCAACCTAAGACATAAGTGCATTGCTTTGGATAATGCAAATTCCATGATGGGTAAAGAAGGCATTCTTGTCAGAATTACCTAAGACAGGATCAGTGTTGTTAATGAAATAAAACAGGGGGAGAGGCAGAGAGACTTTGGGGTTGCTTGGCAAGAATCTGACATGGGGCAAAAAAAAAAAAAAAAAAAAAAGAAAAAGAAAAAAGAAATGGGCTGCTTGACATGAAGATGACATTAGCTAAGGCAAGGAAGTAGACTTCTTATAGTAATCTGATATTAGGCTAGAAGAAACAAGTAATTTCAGACAGGAATATAAATTTGAGTCTAAACAAGGAAGTAGACTTTAGACATACAAATGACTTTGGGTAGGACAGGGAAGTAGGTTCAGATATTTTGGTCATCCTGATAAGCCTTTAGAAACAGTGATCGTAAGAGTGTTCACATAATTGTGTTTAATGCCTTTCTTGTTCTTTGACTATTTGTGTTTATTGTCTTGCTTGTTCCTTGACTATTTGAATTTATTGCATTGCTAGATTGCTAGACCCTCAACCCAGAAGTGACCTTAATACATGAATGTAATTAAAAAGGTATAAAAGCAAAAAGGAAAATTGGGGATGGGATAGAGGTTTTAGGAAGGGGAAATGGGGTAAGGGGATGACATCTGAAATGTAAATAAATAAAATATCCAATAAAAGAAAAACAAAAATAAAAAACAACAACAAAAAAAAAGATCTAATTTTAAATGAGAATCTTGCTTTTTCAGTGTATTTGTATATTCAGGGCTTGCTGTGGTGGGAGAACTGGGTTCTGATGATGCCAAATAGCCTTGGCTTCTCTTGCTTATGTTCTTATGATTGCCTTTTGCCATTTGGCTATCTCTCCTGTTAGCTGGTTTTGCTGTGTCTGACTATAACTTGTCTCTTATGTGATCCTGTAAGCCTATGATCTTAGGTATGTCAGCACTCTTAGAAGACCAGCTCTCTCAGGACAGGATTTTGGTATGGAGAGCTGTGGCTCATGGTCAGCTCCAGGGCACAGATATAAATTGGAAGAATCCTTGCCCAGGCTGTTTTGCAGTTCCTGTGTTCTCTGGCTCCAGGCGGTTCCCACTTTGCCCAGGTATTAGAGCAGTAGTAGTAGGCTAACCTGTGATCTTAGGTTTGTCAGCACTCCTCTCAGGGTGGGATTTGGGTGTGGCAAACTGTGGTACAGGGTTAGATCCAGGGCACAGATCAAAAGTGGAAGCTGTAGTCAGTCTTCTTGTGCAAAACCATCTGGCAGACATTAAGTGAATCAGAGATTATGAAGGAATAGCTTACCCTATCTTGGCAGAGCTTAGTAATAGACTATTATATCTCTGTACTTTATTTTTGTACAGCATTTTGTCTTGAAATGAAATTAGGTTATTTCTTTCCCAGTGGCTAGCTTGCCACAGATAAAGTGACTTCAATTGGAGGTAATGATATTCAATAGCTTCTTTAAAGTGGGATGTGTATTACTGTAGGTAGGCAGATATGTCTTCTAGTCAAAAGGTCTATTAATACTGAAATTATTTTAAATGCCGTATTCTGTTGATCTCAGATGCTTTGAAGGCCACCTACCTATACATTGTATAAATGAGTTGTTAAACATTGATTACCCTTAGCTATCTTTCCTATTTGAATAATCTTGAAAATATTTTATGGCAATTAAATCAGGATCTAACATTAACATGAGTTTAATATCTTACCTTTAACTTGCATGATTTAATAATCCTAAACAGTTTGTAATAACAACTATTAGAAGACTAGGTCTAAGACTCATATTCTTAAATGATTGTAGACATGATAACTATTTAAGAGTAAAGATATTTATTTTGAATTTTATATGAATGGTCAAAGATTCTGTACCAATGTTAGAAAATAAAACTTCAATTCGGCATCAAAATGTAAAGATTTCTGCCAATGTGATATTATGGCTATAAAATGTTTTGTTTAAGAGTAAATTCAAGAATCCATTCTCATTTATTTACTTTCTTATAATATTACTCTATCCTTTTTAAAAAAAAATTTTAACCCTTTTCCCTTTACTTAAAGATATGGTAGAGAAGATGTGGAGAGTAAAATTAGAAATCCTTAAGTTTAACTTCTCTATTTAGTTTCTTCCATGTCCAAGATTATGACCATTTCCAAACTATCTCCCAAAATGTCTACCTATCTATAATTTATTAAAAAATATAACCAGACACCCAAAACCAAGGAATCTGGTTTACAACTCTCCATAGCTCTTTCTGCTGAATTGGGGCTATTAATATTTTTAAGGGGTGGAGAGAAGTAGAAAAATTGGTTAGACTTAAGAAAGCTAGTTTTAGCATATGTTATCTAATGTCTGTTCAGAGTTTAAGTGAAGTTCTGACTGGAACTTTCTCAAAGGCTGAATGAACTGAAGTAGTTAGCATTTTCTTTAACTAACATATCAATTTCTTCTATAGTATTTTCTTTGTCTAAATTCTCTCTTCTATCTCTTATATTCTCTTGGTGATATTTGCATCTGTAGTTCTGTTCTCTTTTCTATGTTTTCCATCTCCATGGTTGCCTCAGTTTGTGTTTTCTTTATTTCTTCTATTTCCATTTTCAAGACTTATACAGCTTTATTTATTTCCTTCACCTCTTTGATCGTATTTTCTTGTATTTTTTTCAGCACTTTATTTATGTCTTCTTTAAAGTCCTCTAGCATCTTTATAAGACTGGATTTAAGGTCACCTTGCTTTACTTTGGCAGTGTTAGTGTATCCAGGGCTTGCTGTTTTCTAATAGCTGGGCTCTAGTAGTGCCATAATTCCCTGGTTCTTGTTGAATATGCTTGTAATCTGACCTATCTTGCATGTAATTTTAAAAACATGCTTGCTCTGGCCAGGCTCTGAGACTAGCAACCTCGCACCTGTTGTCTAGTCGGACCCTTCAGCTTACATTGTTGGAGGTGAAATTACTAAGACAAAGGTTATGCATCAGTAGATCCTATCAAGGTTTTTATTACAAAGAAGTATATCAATTTACATTTGGTACAATAATGTGAAAAACTTTAGTCTTTTATGTCCACACTATAAATTTGGTAATGTTTTTGAACATTATTTTTTGTTAATATTGGATGATATCAATGTACATTATATTTAAAAATCTAATTTCTGCATTTTATGGTTTGTGAATGTTCTTAGTTATAAAATAGTAGTAATGTGTTTCCAATTCTTTTATGCTTTATTTCTACTTTTTTCTATTAATGTAGTAAATTATACTAATTAATATTTAAGTGTATACTCAAAGGCTCTTTTGAAGAATGGCATACTACTTGGTAAATATAGAATATCAAATGATACATACATTAAACCTTGCTTTCAGTTTTCAAGACTCTTACCAAGTGAAGACAGTGAGGGTATAGTGATGATTGAATGTCTTAAGAAATGCTAGTAAATAATTTTAACACTATATTTGTACCCTGAGAATTAGGTAAACTATTATATTCAAGTAAAAATGTTTTGTTTGTCCTGTTCTAAGAATATTTTCCTTTCGTATTTTAGTGATAGAAGCAATAGAGTTTACTGTTAATGATATAACTTCTTAATAGACCAGTGTATAAAGGTTTCACCCTGCAGAAAGTAGCATTGTGCCCAATGGAGAATACATCTGCTCTGGTCATCATATCTCTCACTGTATATTTAACCGTTAGAACTGGGATGGTAAACATACAATGTTCTCATGGGTGTTGCCATTTAGTAAATTCTCTCCTTTGTTAGTTTCTTTGTTAGGGAGTTTCAGTGTATATTAAACCTCACCCACAGTCTCCAACTATTTATATCACTCTCTAGACAACCTGTCCTGTTGTTTGGATGACGCTCAATTGTGAACTCACAGAAAGCAATTTCACTTCATTATAGTGTGGAAATCTTTCTGTGGTTGAAATGCATTTTTCCTACATTCATGATAATTCAAATTATCTGTTAATTTGTTGCCTTATGACCTTGTTACTTTGTTTAATTCCACATTATTTTGGCCTAATAAGTGTTTTAAAAATAGGTCATCATAATTGTATGACTGCCCATATGTATATATAAACAACACTAGAAATGTTTATTTATACTTCTAGATGTGGTTACATTCACTTGAATGTGGCTGACACACCAAGAACTATTTTATAGTTACTTCTAATGGCTATGATTGAGTGCTATTCACAAAATCAATTCATAGAAGAAGGTTTATTGTAGCTTGTGGTTCCTATAAGACACTCAGTAATAGTAGGGGAGGCATAGCAGCAAGTGACTGGTACAGGCAGATGGGTGATTGGATCTTGAACCACAAACATGTAGTGGAGAAAGTGAATGGAAAATAAGGTGAAAAATATTTAAACTTTCAAATACTGCCCCTAATGATGTCCTTTATATAGCAAGGCTTTTCCCTTTGGTTCCATAACATTCTCAAACAGTGTCACCAATGAGGAACAAATGTGCTAAATGTGAGACACTTTGGCTCATCCCTCATTCTAACCATCATATATTACTCCCGGAAACCTATTGGTTCATAGTCATATCATCATGCAAAATACAGTCTAATTTTAAAAGTCCCCCATAGTCTCACCCTTGTTCTTCATTTTCAAAGCAATTTCTATACGGGGCAATTTCAAGTGCGGAGAACAAAAATTTTGTGTAGTTTCCAATAATATTGTTGGGATTTTATTTGAACAATTAAATGATCAGTTTTGAAATATTTTTTAACTTTGTAGTTAGAAAAATACCCAAAATGTTGGATTCATATTCTCCATTGCTCATCACTTACTTTATTCATTAATAGTTCTGGTCTTCCGTTCCAATATGCTGTATCAAATACTAAAAGACTTATCTCAAATTTTAAAAGCAATTTGTAGGCATATATAGAACTATGAAATTTTATTATATTTATATATATAATATACACAGAGAAAGAAACTATGAGATATATAGCATTATGAGATTTTATTAGCCATGTAAGCAATTTGCACTGGAACAGTTTCTTTTACTATTAGCAATTTCATACTTATAAAATAGCATTTCTGTCTGATAACTCATTATGTTTTAAGACCATCAGTTTACTTATATATATATATATATAAAATTTATGCCACGTAGCTCATGCTGTTCCTCTCTGTATACTTTAAAATGTGGCTCTCATTGCCAGCTAGAGGTGCTACTTTTCTCTTTTATTATTTTCTGTTATATTATCTTTTTTCTCTAGTGTTTAAGATTTGTCATATTTTCATCTAATGTAATTACTTATTCATTTGAGTTAAATGCAACAACTTTCTCTTTGTTTTCTAAGTGCTTCATATGTTTTCTAATCTGCTTCTGCTTTTCTGCTTTGGTGTCAGTTAATTGGTCACATGTACTGTATATAGTGTACACTATGGCAGATGCTAAGTAGTGCTTGCTGACAGGAGCCTGATATAGCTGTTACTTTAGAGGCTTTGCCAGAGCCTGTCAAATACAGAGGTGGATGCTCACAGCCAACTGTTGGCCTGAGCATGAGGTTCCCAATGGAGGAGTTAGAAAAAAGGACTGAAAGAGCTGAAGGGGTTTACAATCCTATAGGAACAATAACAATATCAACCATCCAGACCCCACAGAGATCTCAGCGACTAAACCACCAACCAAAGAGTACATATAGAGTGACCCATGCTCCAGCCACATTTGTAGCAGAGGATGGCCTTGGTGTGCATCAATGGGAGTAGAGGACCCTAGTCCTGTGTAGGCAAAATGTACCAGTGTAGGGGAATGGCAGAGCAGGGAGGCAGGAGTGGGTGGGTGGGTGGGTGGAGAAGCACTCTCATTGATGCAGGGAAGGGGGCATGAGATAGGGGGTTTCCTGAAGGGAAACAGGGAAAGCGGATAACATTTGAAATGTAAATAAATAAAATATCCAATTTTTTTTAAAAATAGGAGTTTATTAGGAAATAAAGGAAATTGAACTTATCACCAGCATTCATTGTATAGACAGAACTTATTCTATTCTTCAGGCTTTGTTGTCCTAAATTCCGACCATACATTCAAACTCTGAGGCCCAGAAAATCAGGGTTTCTCAAAGTGTTGCTGTAGAGTATTATGTCACAGCTATGAGAAAAGTAACTAATATTTTACCTATGTAGTAACTACCAAAGTAAAGAAGTAACTACGGCCAGCATGGCCAGCTCTGTCACAGTAGCCATACAACACACATCCAATATTTCACTCTGCCCTTGTTCTCCACTTGATCCTGATTTGTTGTTGTTGGTTTACTTGTTTTGTTTATTTATTTTTCACTTCTATAAGATATTCCTTTTATTTTTTTAAGATTATGAAATCATTATATCACTTCCTTGTTACAAACTCATTATATGATTCTTTCAGCTCTCTTTCAAATACATGGACTTGCTTTTTGATTGTTATTATATACATATATGTATTTACATATTCTTAAAACATACACGTACAATAACATGTATATTTTAAGGTTAAATGTTTGCAATTATTTTAAATAAAAGTGTATAGCCAAGAGCTATTGCTGTCTTCTAATGTGTAATAACTACGTATTTTATTTCCTACAATAGTGTGTGTGTTTTTGTGAGTGTGTGTTCATTTGTGCAAATAACTTCATTGAAAATTACTTCTAAAATCTCTGAATTTTAACTTCTGCTAATTCTTTGCTATGGTTTTCTTACATAAAGGTGCTTCTTTCCTAACATATATCTTTGTAATAAATGCAATAGAAGTAAATTTATGTTTTCTCATTAGTTATGTATATACAACTTTTTGGTTGCTGTATGTTTTTCTTTTTTGAGTTTTAGACTTTCTTCTTAATTCTATTTCTCGACACATATATCACAATTTTGGTAAATGTTTGTTTTTTACATTTGGTAAACACATTATTACAAAGTTTATATCTCAGATCATAGGTTACCTTTTCTCCTTGATATTTTTTCATTGTTTAGTTTACTATAGATATAACAGGGGTGTTTATAAAACTAAGCTTTAATCCCAATTCATTTGTTTTTGTTGTTGCTTTTCTTTGTGGTGTATGATGTAAGTCTACATTTGTTTTGGTTTTTAGGTTTAGTCTGAGTTTCCTCACCACCATTTATTGAATAGTCTTTTCCCATTGTGTGGTATCAGTATAGCTAACAATCATTATATGAATATATGTATGAAGTATTTCTCAAAAATAGAACTTTTGTAAAATTTATATGTTCTATACCTGTTTTATTGCAAAGAGAATGGGCAAAATGAGTGTTTCAGAAAAGTATGTTTGTTATATTCATTTATTTTTATACTATTTTAAGATAGTGCCCCATTTTACATTTGCCCTTATACTATGGCTTTTTCTGTTGGATGATCTAACTCCATTGAAAGGCTCTAACTCTCTTAATGCATTTCTTACTCTAGAAGATGTGGTCTCTATGCAATGTCAAAATTCTGTAGATCATCCCTAGGCTTGACCACAACAGCATCAAGAGACCACATCTTCTTTCACCTAGTTCTTTAGTACAATCTTGAGGTTCTACATTTATTTCTTTGTTAGTAGATTGATCCGCAGTTTTCACAATTTATGGATCTGTCAATATTTTAAATTTAAGCTACATTCATAGACTCATGTCTCTAATTTCCTTCTTCCAGTATCTCAGCATTCATAGAATTGTTTTTTTTTTCATGCTTTTATTAGTTCTCTGTGAATTTCACAAAATATACACCAATTCCATCATACTCTTCATCCTCTCTTACCCATCCTTCATCCTTTTAACCTCCCCAACAACAGAGAAAAAAATTCATTGGGGAAGCTGTAGTTTGTCCTAGAGTGTAGTATAGCCTTTTGCCCACACATATTTACTTGCAAACATTCATAGCAATGATGTTTTGATTTCATGCAATGCCTCTGGATTCTGCTAGTCAATATTGAGACTCCCCTTGAATATCCTGTGGTGGCCTGTTTCACAGAGATCCTGTATATTTTGATATGTAGATTTTTGATATGTAGAACACCTTCATGTGCTGTAGTAGTTCATCAATGGGATAGATGTTAAGGTAGACCAATTCAAAATCCTAAATCAGGTTCTGAGAGGTATAAGCTTTTGAGCCTCCTAGCTCTCCCCCTTTTATGCCATTGAAGTCAGCTCAACAACAAACCCCTGTCTCCCTACAAACAAGGCCAGCTTTAACTCTACCTTGCTGCCAAGGCAAGGTTTAGGGCCTGCTATCTCTAGTGTTGCAGCTGGTGAAGGACATGGCCAGTTCTTCTACTCTCATGACAACAGGACCCAGTCTCCTGCTTGTGATAGCTTTTAAGAAACAATGGAGTAGATGAGTACATCTCTCTCTCTCTCTCTCACCCCTATCACCACTCTGCAGACAAAAAACAGGTTGGCTCACATGCAGTACTCATATCCAGGGCCAACTCTACTATGCCTCCCAGATGAAGCTCAGGACCAATTTTTCCAATTACTACATTGGTGATAGACAGCAACAGTTCTGCTCTCATGACCACAGGGCTAGTTATCATACCCCCACATAGGTACTAAGGGATGAGGGTAGTGAAGCACATCTCTACTTTACCTATGGTTCATAAAAGCAATCTATTTGCAGGTATAGACCTCTCAGGCTTACACTGTCAGGGTAAGCTCACTCAAACACCCTATAACCTCCACCAGGGTCAGCTCCTCTATACTGCATAGGTAAGGTTCAGAGCCTGCTCTCTTGAGTGTTACTGTAACAATGGGTAGGTCCCGCTCCTGCTCTTATGACCCCAGGGCCATGTCTCTTGAATACTGTAGGAGATAAGGGACAAAGAGAAAAGTGATGAAGCAGCATTCCTCAATCTTAGGTTTAAAATCTAACTTGTAGTTAGTCTTTCTGGACACAGGATTGAATTTAGCTGGGATTCAAATATTATTGGGGTATAAGTATTATTGAAATATCTTTTAAGATTATGTTCTGAGTTGAAATAGAAGTCAGAGAGGCCTGACCTAACTGAAACAGGGAAATTTGACAGTTAAGGAGCCTCTAGTAAGTTTTAGGTACCTGGGTTGTTTAGGGAGGCAGTTGAGATAAAGCCTCCTATTGATTTTAAATAAATATGGTCCAACTGGTGAACCTTTGAATGGCCACATTGTTGTCATTTGGGGGGGTGGGGTGGGAAATCTGTCTTGTGTTATGTTTTGCTCTTCTTTGTGTGTTTTTGCTCTCTCCATTGCTTATGTGCATTTAGGTGCACTTATTAATCTTTTCCAGCTGCAGGAGGACTTGGGAAACTGACTAAGCTCTAGCTGTTCTAGATTCCACACTGCAGGCATGAGGTAAAGTTGACAATCCTGCTCCCAAGAATGCCACTTGGGCAGCATTATTTTCTTCTCCAGTCCAAGCTGAAATCTGCTCCTACTGCCATTTACTATGGCTATGTTGATAGCCAAGTTTCAAATATTCTATCTGGAAACAGGATTGAATTTATCTGGGATTCAAATATCTTTGTGGTATAAGTATTGTTGGAATATCTTTTAAAATTTTGTTCTGCTCCAATGGAGAGATGGCTCAGTGGTTGCCAGGCAGTGGTGGCGCACACCTTTAATCCCAGCACTTGGGAGGCAGAGGCAGGCAGATTTCTGAGTTTGAGGCCAGCCTGGTCTATAGAGTGAGTTCCAGGAAAGCCAGGGCTATATAGAGAAATCCTGTATTGAAAGATCAAAAAATAAAAATAAAAAATAAAAATAATCTGTTCTGCTCTATGAAAAAAAACTTACACTGAAGTTCAAAATTTTCTATCCTATGTCAGGTGATTTATGTGACTTTCTGGCAAATAAAATCAAGTTTGGGAAATAATTTAGAATATTAGTTTTATTCAACTAATATTAACTGTATCTCAAGATTTGTAAGATTTTTAAATTAACTTTCTGTACCTTGGGATTTATAAGTTTATTTGATATGGTTAAAATGTCTTTAATACCTGTTGCAAAAATTGGTTTAAAACATATAACACAGGGTTAATTAGAAATCTAAATAGATAATCTTTAAACAATGATCTAATCCATCAATGTCTACAGTTCTAGGAAGTCTCCAAACTACATTAAGCTTTGTTTTAATTAATTAATTAATTAATTAATTACCCAAGTACTACTATCCTTCCAAGTCCCTCACTCATACAGTCTTTACTCCTATCACCCCTCCCCTTGTCCTCTGAGATGGGGGTTCATAGAAATTCTCTCCACCCTGGCACATCAAGTCTCTGCCAGATTAGGCACATCCTGTCCCACTGAAGATAGACAAGGCGGTCATGAGGACTGAGCTGCCTGTCAGCTATGTATATGTTGTAGGCCTCCATGCAATTCATGTATGTTCTTTGGTTAGTGGCTCTGAGAGTTCCCAGGTGTCCAGGTCTTTTGACTCTGTTGGTGCTCCTATAGGTTTCCCATACCCTTCAAGGCCTTCAATCCTTCCCCCAACTCTTCCATAAATGTTGTTGACCTCCTTCTAATGTTTGGTTGTGGGTATTTGCATCTGTTTCAGTTGGCTACTGGGTAGCACCACTCAAACGACAGTTATGGTAGGCTCCTATCTGTAAGTATAATAGAGCATCATTAATAATGTCAGTGATTGTTGCTTGCCCATGCATTAGGTTTTGAGTTGGTCTGGTATTGGTTGTCCTTTGGTCTCTGCATTTCTTTTAGACTGGACAAATTTTGTGTTGAAACTTTTGTGGGTAAGTAGGTGTCTATATCCCTCCACTGTCAGTCCTGTTTGGCTACAAAAGGTGATCTCTTCAGTTGCCATGTTTCTACTATTAGGCATCAGTTTTGTCAATCACACACTGATTCCTGTGAGAATAGCTTATCCTAGGTTATAGGAATTTCTAGAAATTCACATATCCCCCAGCCTTAGACAGTTGCAAATTTTCATTCATTCTCCTAGCCCTGCAGGCCTCTCTTTTGTCTCTCTTCACACCCTATCCTGCCTCCATGTCCCTCTTTCCCCCCCACTCTTTTCCAGTTTGTTCCATCATTCTCTCTCCCACTATGACTATTCACCAGAAATAGGATAGTTGAGTCTTCAGGCAGAACTATTTGAAATTTTCTGAGAAATCACCAGACTGATTTTCAGACTAGTTGTAGAAGTTTGTACTCTCACCAGCAATGGAGAAGTGTTCCCTGTTCTCCATATCTTTGACAACATATACTGTCCCTTGAGTTTTTGATCTTAGCTACTGTAATTGGTATAAGGTAGAATCTCAGGGTCATTTTGATTTGTACTTTCCTGATGCCTAAGGATGTTGAGAATTCTTTGAAGTGTTTTTTGGCCATTAGTGATTTCTTTTAAAATAATTTTCTGTTCAGTTCTGGTCCACAATTTCTTAATTGGGTTGTTTGGTTTGTGTGAGTTTAATTTCTTGACTTCTTTATATATTTTGAATATTATCCCTTTGTCAAATGTAGGGTTAGTGAGGATCTTTTCCAAATCTGTAGGCTGCCATTTTGTTCTTTGCCTTACAGAAGAAGCTGTTCAGGTTCTTGATGTCCCACTTATTAATTATTGATCTTAGGAAATGAGCCATTTGTGTTCTGTTCAGCAAAGTGTCTCCCAAACCAAGACATTCAAGGCTATTTTCCACTTTCTCTTCTATCAGGTTTAGTGTATCTGGGTTTATGTTAAGGTCCTTGGGCTTCAGTTTTATGCAGTTTTATAGGTTTATTTGAATTCTTTTACATACAGTCATCCAGTTATAACAGCACCATTTATGAAGATGTTTTTATTTTTTCCACTGTATGGTTTTGGTCTCTCTGTTGAAAATGAAATGTCCATAGGTCTGTGGGTTTATTTCTACGTGTTTGACTCTATTTCATTGATTTACATTTCTTTTCCTGTACAAATACCATGCAGTTTTGATCACTATTTCTCTATAGTACAGTTTAAGTCATGTACAGGTATAGTTATTTTAGTGTTCAGGATTAACTTGACTATCCTTGTATTTTTGTTTTCCTATATGAATGTGAAAATTACTCTTTCAAAGTCTGTAGGCAATTGTATTGGAATTCTGATGGGAATTGCAATTAAATCTGTAGAATGCTTTTGGTAATTTTTATTATGTTAATTCTTCCAATTCATGAGCATGTGAGATCTTTCCATTTCTGATATTTTCTTTAATTTCTTTTCTTTTAATTAGTTTTAATTAGAGACTTGATGTTCTTGTCTTACAGGTTTTTTAGCTTTTGGATAGAGTTGTACCAGATATTTTATACTATTTGTGGCTATTTTAAAGAGTATTGTTTTTATAATTTTTTCTGCCCATTTATCATTTATATAAAAGAAGGCTACTGATTTTTTGAGTTAATTTTATATCCAACCACTTTGATAAAATTGTTTATTATCTGTAATAGTCCTCTAGTAGAATTGTGGGAGTCACTTATGTGTAATATCATATACAAATCGTCATACCTTTACTTTTTCTGTTCTTAGTTGTGTTCCCTTGTTCTCCTTTTGTTGTCTTATTGCTATAGATGGAACTTCAAGCACTATGTTGAATAGATGGGGAGAAAGTAGACAGCATTGTTTTGTCCCTGATTTTAGTGGGATTGCTTCAAATTTCTCTCCATTTAATTCATTGTTGGCTATTGACTTGCTGTATATTGCTATTATTATGTTTAGATATGTTCCTTTAATCCATGGTCTCTCCACTGCTTTAAAAAATGTTTTATTATTTATATTCCAAATATTGCTCCTTTTCTCAGTTCCACTTTCACTCACAGCTTCCTTCCCTGGGGCATCAAGGCTCTATAGTATTAGGTACTCCCTATCCCATTGATGCCGGACAAGGTAGTCCTCTGATACATATGTGCTAGGGGGGACATGGACCAGCACTTGCATACTCTTTGGTTGGTGCCTTAGTCTCTGGGAGATGCCAGAGGTACAGATTTGTTGATACTTTTGGTCTTCCTATTGAGGGGTATTGATTTTGTCAAACAGTTTTCAGCATCTAATGAGATGATCATATAATTTTTGTCTTCTAGTTTGTTTATGTAGTGAATTGCATTGATGAGTTTTCATATATTGAACAATCCCTGCATCCCTGGCAGAAAGTCTACATGATCATGGTGAGTGATGTTGTTGATGTGTTCTTGGATTTGTCTAGCAAGAATTTTATTGAATATTTTTTGTGTCTATGTTCATAAGCAAAATTGGTCTGAAGTTCTCGTTCTTTCTTACTTGTGTTGTAGGTATCAGGGCAACTATGGCTTCATAGAACGAATTAGGTAGTATTCCTTCTGTTTCTGTTTCATGAAATAGTTTGAGTAGTATTAGTATTAGCTCTTCTTTGAATGTTTGATAGAATTGTGCAGTAAATCTATCTGGCCATGGGATTTTTCTGTTGGGAGACTTTTAATGACTGTTTTTGTTTTTTTGGTTTTTTTCCTAATGGCTTATGGGACATTTAACTAGTTTACCTGATTTTGATTTAACTTTAGTATTTGGCATCTATCTAGAAAATCATACATTTCAATAAGATTTTTCAATTTTGTGGAGTACAGGGTTTTGAACTAAGACCTAATGAATTGTTTGACTTCCTCAGTTTCTTTCATTATGTCTCACTTTTCGTTTTTGATTTTGTTACTTTGGATACTGTCTCTGTGCCATTTAGTTAATTTAGCTCAGACTTTGTCTATCATGTTATTTTTCTTAAAGAACCAAAGCTTAGTGTTGTTGACTTTTGTATTATTCTTTGTTTTAAATTGATTAATTTCAGCCCCAAATTTGATTAAAACCTGCCATCTATTCCTCCTGAAAGCATTCGTTTCTTTTTTGTTTAGATTTTTTCAGGTGTCTATTAACATGTTAGCATGATATTGCTAACATAATAGATACTTTCTTTATGAAGGCACTTAATGATATAAACTTTCCATGTAACACTGCTTTCATTGTGTCTTATAAGTTTATCTTGTGCCTTTATTTTCAATGAATTCTAGAAAGTCTTTAATTTTTTTTTTAATTTCTTCCCTGACCAAGTTTTCACTGAAAAGAGAATTGTTCAGTTTTCATGATTATGTGGGACATCTATTGTTTCTATTGTTAAAGTCCAACCTTATTCCAAGATGCCCTGATAGAATGCAAGGGATTATTTCAATCTTATGTTTGTTGAGGCTTGCATTGTCCACATTTATATGGTCAATTTTTTAAAAGGTTTGGTGAGGTGCTGAAAGGAAGATATATGGGGCAAAAGGTTTGGTAGTCATCTTTTAAATCCTCTTGTTTCAAAACATCTGGTTTTTTTTTTTTTTTTTTTTTTTTTTTTTTTTTTGGATGACCTGCGTGTTGTTGAGAGTAGGGTGTTAAAGTCTGCCACTACTATTGTGTAGGGTTTAACAAATGATTTGAGATTTAATAAACTTTCTTTTATGAATGTGGGTACCCTTGCAAATATGTTCAGAATTGAGACATCATCTTGGTGTATTTTTTGATAAGTATGAAATGTCCTATCCCTTCTCTTTTACTAATTTTTGGTTAAAAGTCTCTTTTACTAAATATTAGAATACATAAGCCAGCTTTTTTTTTTTTTACATCCATTTGCTTGGAAAATGTTTTACTCTGTGGTAGTGTCTATCTTTGTTGCTGGCTCTGTTTCTTGTACACATGTTTACATTTATAGTCTGTATTTTTTTAATTGGTGAGTTTAGTCCATTGATGCTGAGAGACATTAATGACCAATGATTGATAGTTTCTGTTATTTTGATGTTGGACATATTACTGTGTGTGTGGTTCTCCTGGTCTTTCTCTGTGATTATTAATTTCTTATGTTTCCTTGGGTGTAGTTACCCACCTTTTATTGGTGTTTTCTTTCCAGTATTCTTTGTAGTGAGGGTTTAATAGAAAGATATTGTTTCAACTTGGTTTTGTCATGGAATATCTTTGTTTCTCCATCTATGAGCATTTTGCTGGGTATAGTAGTTAGGGCTGACATCTATGGTTTTTTAAGGCCTGCAAGACACTTGTCCAGGATCTTTTGTCTTTTAGAGTCTTTGAGATATAATTCTGATAGATCTGCCTTTATATGTTACTCGGAGTTTTTCCCTTACACAGTTTTTGCTCTGTACAATTAGTGCTTTGACTATTATGTGGCATGCATACTTTCTTTTCTAACCAAATGTATTGATTTTCTGTAAGCTTCTTATAAGTTTATAGTCATCTCGTTTCTTAGCTTAACAAAGTTTGTTTTCTATGATTTTGTTGAAGATGTTTTCTGGCACTTTCAACTGTAAATATTTACCCTCTTCTAGTTCTATTATCCTTATGTTTGGTCTTTTATTAGGGTTCCAAATTTCCAGCATGTTAAATTAGAAGATTTTTTTATATTAGGCATTTTCTTCAAATGATACATCCATTTCTTTTATGGTATCTTTTACTTCTGAGATTCTTTCTTTCATCTAATATATTCTGTTGGTGATGCTTGTGTCAGTAGTTCTTATTTTTTTTCCAAGGTTTTCCATCTGGAGGATTACCTTCATTTGTGTTTTCTTTCTTGTTTCTTCTTCCAGTTTTTGGTCTTGTTTGTTTCCAGTTTTTGTTTCAATTTGGTTTTGTCACGGAATATCTTGGTTTCTCTATCTGTGGTGATTGAGCATTTTGTTGGGTATACTAGTTTAAGCTGACATCTGTGGGCTTTTGAGGCCTGCAAGACATTTGTCCAGGATCTTCTGGCTTTTAGAATCTTTCACTGGCTTATGCATTTCCTTTGCCCGTTTGGTTGCATTTTCCTGTAATTATTTAAGGGAATTATTTATATCCTTTTAAAGGTCTTTATCATCTTTATCAGATGAAATTTAAGATTCAAGCCTGTGAGACCACGAAAGGCAGCCTGATTTCTGTTTGAGCTAGGTTTGAAACTCTAGTGTACCCTGCATGGCACAGTAGGTGTTTTGCTACACTCCCAGACTCCAGGTTCCTAACACTAGGCCACAGCTCTCCATCAGTTTATGTTTATCAGCCATGTAGGATAATGCCCCCTAGCCCCTCCACAGGTAGAGGGCATGACTATAGGTCATGTAGCCTCAGGAGAGATCTCCATATCAATGAGGTACCTGATGGCTAGAAGGGCTTAGCCAATTAAGCTATCTTTCCCTGACCCTCCTCCCTGCAAAAGATATTTAACCTCAGGTCTGCCCTGAGAAAAGAAGGGTACAGTTTCTTATCGAATTTCCACTATGACAATAAAAGCCTTAAAACTATGGACTGTTTTTCTTTCTATGGGATCTGCTGTGGGGAGCGATGGAGAAGGCCTTCACCTACAGAGGTGCTGTCTAATTTCCTGCAGAAGACCTCTCTGTGTTCCCAGCCCAGGAAACCACAAACTCAAGCCTCCTGTGACCAAGCAAGCTGACTGCTGCAACAACTCTCTCCAAGGGGCACACCTATAGCGTCTCTCACCCTCTTTCATTTGACTGTGGACCAATTCAGCCTATGAACTCCCACTTCATTCTCGGCTCTTCTACGGCTTCCAGTGGCACCTGGGTGCCCAAGTGTCTGAGAATCAGATGGTCCCTGTCCTCAATACAGGCCAGGGGAGCCCCCCCAAGTTACTTCTGGCTTCCTCCGGGACCTCAAACTGCGTTCCCCTCCCACCCCCAGAGTGGTGTCCCCATGGCTTCTCACTGCCCGAAAAACACCTGGCACCAGCATGGGGTAAGTTCAGTCAAACTTCTTTTCTGCCTCCCAGAGCAGTCCTAGCTCCATGCTAGGGCAGATGTAGGACCCTCACTTAACACAACACAAGTCTAGCTCATTCAGGATGTTAGAATATTCTGGGCTTGCTCTAGTGGGAGAGCAGGGTTCTGATGGTACCATATTGTTTTGGCTACTGTTGATTATGTTACAATGCTTTTAATTTTTTTCATCTAGATTTCTCTCTTTTTGGTTGGTCTGAATGTGCCTGTGTGGGAGGCAGGTGGAGCTGTGAGTCTACAGTTTCAGTATGTCTGTGAGTCTTGTTCACAAGATCTGTTCTCTTGGGATACAGGCAGAGGTGTGGCATGGGGCACAGTAGTTGCTCCAGGAATACCTGAGGTTCAGGTCAGTATGGAAGAAGAAGCTCTGACTTGGTGGGGTAGAGCCCATAGCTGCTAGGATTGCTGGGTCCCCAAAGGCAGTATGCTTAGGGTGGCTGCATGGGGATGTCTCACCTGTGTGTGTCTGATTAGAGCTTGCCTCTTGCAAGGCAGGTAAAGCTGTGGGGTGGATGTGGGGGGCTGTGATCACATCTCCAGCCACTACTGATATAGGTGCATACTGGGCTAATCTTGTTTTTTAAACTTAGTAATTCTACTTCTGACTAGCTGTTTTTCTTAACCAAGTAATATCAACAACAACAACAACAAATAGTTTATTGTTAATAAAGCACCCTGAGGTAGATTTGCAGCAGCATTTCAGTTCCACAGATTCAACAGAATCACTGTCAAAGTTAGGGCCAGATTTTCTAAATGTTATAAATAGGAATATTCCTACCTTATAATCTAGTGAGACAGTGACCCAAGCAGCCTAAGAAAAAGACTTTAATATGTCTCTCCTTGCCTCAAATATATCCAGGCTACCTGTGACTGATTTAGTAATGAATGACCAACATTCTGGTCTTTGTTAACTTTCATAATTGGTTCATATAAGAAACTGTGATATTCTGTAATGGCTCATCATGTAAGAACCAGAAAAATAAGGTTGCTAGTCTCTGTATGGACTAGATATATAATATGTATTAAAGAAGCTTCAATTAAAGAATTATAAAATTTTTAAGGTTAAGCAAGAATAAGACTGTAGACTCTTAATCTTATAAAAGTTACTAAAACTGCATACTACATTAAGGTTGGCCAGACTTTTCAAGTTCCTAATTCTCAGAAAAATCTCTCAGAGCTTCTGAATCTGGCAGCTGAAGGCTGATGCTCCTCTATGTGTGAGCTGAAGATTCAATGTTGTTCTTTATGATAGCCAAAGACCTAAAACTGAAGACCATACTCGGGAAACTCTTCCTCAAGTCTCAGGAAATCACAACCACCCAAAGATCACAAGAAACCATACCTGGATGCAATCAGCAGAGGTTTATTAGGGAAAAGAGCTGGCAGCCAGCTGTCTGACCATGTACTCGCGCAGGATTAGGGTCCGACCCCAACATCCAATCCATGGAGGGTTTTAAAGGGAAAAACCACAAACCAAGGGAGTGGGGAGGGGGGGAGGGGTTCCCAAGGATACATAACATAAGAATAGTGAAACATTCCAGAGACACCCACCCTGAATGGTTAGTGTCATGTGGAAATCACCCTGCATTCTTCTCAAAAATGTGGTTTTTATCATGTCATTGTATCCTGTCCTGCCATTACCAACTATTTCAGATTAACTATCTTCTGGCTATAGCCCCACCTAGGTGGCAGCATCTTTATCTGTAGTCAGGACTGTGTCTTCCTGCCTTAGGCCTCTCCCACCCATAGGTAGGCCTGCTGCTTGAAGCTTGATTCAGGGGCAGTGTCTTCCACCTGGAATGTGCTCTGGGGAAAGTAAAGGCCTGAAATCTTATTTTCAATTCCTCGTTCTGGAATCTGCACTTTTCTGCCTAGGTCTAAGGGCAAAGAAATCTACACATATTTCATAAAGTGGCCTTTATAATTTTTCACTCTACAAAACCACTGCTACCAACAATGCTATAGAAACCAAGGAAGTCTAGGTTAACTATCTGGATAGTGGATAAGATTCTGTCATTTTAATTGATAAAGCCATTTGGATTATATTTCCTGCTATATTTTATCCTTCTCTGAATTCTGACTATGTTGTTGGCTAACTATAGATTCATCAACTTAGCAGCAGCTCCCTAGTCAATGTATTTCACATATAAAAAACAGGCCTTATTTTTCCAGAGCTATTAAGTCACCTGGTTAAAAATGCAAATTCGTAGACATGTTTGCCTTACTAACAGGCTTCATAGTAAAGAATAAATAGGTTTCAGGTGTAACTTACTATTTAAAGAACTGGCTTTGCAAAGAGTGCTCTTAGTTATCAACCATTTACATATGTCTGCTTGTAAAAATTCAATGAAAAAATGAATATTTATATAAATTATGAAGGTCTACAAAAATTATTTAAGATATATAAATACAAATTATGCTATACAGTTGTTATACTAAGATTTCAAAAGTGATAGTTTTTGCAATGAGTCAAAGGCATGAAATTGTTCCAGCTGTTTTATTAACACCAAAATCTGCTTGTACTACAATATGAATTTCAATACAGATTTCAAACAATGGTAATATTAGCTTCAGTGAGTTGAAAAAGTTGGAAGACTTTAATCCACTTCTCACAAATAAAACTAACTCCAGCTAAATATTCGTGTCATTTAGCTGCCTAGACTTCTCTAACTATTGCCTATTGCTAAGGGAGAAGCTCTAAATATAATATTCTTTTTAACTTCTTTAACAACCTCTTTTTCTATTTTGTATCTGTCTCATCAGAGTTCCATTGGCTCTTGGACACCATCTACTAATCAGCATTTGAACTACAAGCTTCTCTAAAGGTGATCTATACTATGCTAGCCACAAGTAGTACTACAAAATCAGAAAGTGCTGGACTTGTTGAAAACTGATATAAACAAGTCCATGTGGTGTGATTGTTCCTTTTCTCTTCAGTTGGGTCATCAAACCAGATAATTCTGATGAATGGCCCATTGTCCTAAGGCCCTCCTAGCCATTACTAAAAATTAAGCCTTCACTGCCCCTCATCATCAACAAAGAGCTGAAACCTTTAGGTCCAAGGGATGTTCCCTGGCAAGGGGAACAAAATGATTCCTATACTACCTAGTTGTATGCCAATATTTCTACTCACATCTTTGACATTAACACAAGGCCACAGCTACTTGTGTTTATGGGAACTATTGTTGTTTAACCCACCACCATCACAGTAGTTTTTTGAGCCTTCACTTTTCTATTGTTTTTCTTTCTATGTTAAGAGAGAATATCTCATTTTTAATTGTTATGTTTTTCTGACCAGCATTTAGTTAACTTAAAACATGTGAGAAACATGAACTAATTTATATACAAAAGGAAGAAACTTTTTGTCATAATTGTTGATGAAAATGTGCCATGGTCTCCACTCTTACATTTGCATTTATTGTTTACATTTATTTCTTCTTTCTTTTCTTTTTTTCTCTCTTTTTCTCCTTCTTTTCTTCCTTCCTTCATTTTTTCCCTTTCTTCCTTCTTTCCTTCCTATCTTTCTCTCTTGGCTCCTGGATTCCTAGATGGAGTTTTCTAATTTAATTGGTGAGATTCTTCTTTTCTCATTGAATACTATCAATTTATTTAACAATTATTACATGGATATTTATACACAAGTTTATTTACAGGTTCCTTGGTCTGTTCTATTAGTTAATTGTTTTGTTTCTATGCTTGCACACAATGTGTTGATTATTAAAACTTTACAATGTGTGAAACACAGTCACAATGTCTGCAATTTTTCTTTCTCAAGATGGCCTTACATATTCTGAGTATTTGGAGAGAAGAAAAGAGAAACACAGCATGCCTTTTTGAAAGAAACTCTTATGGTTAACAATGAATTCACTTCTGAAATAGCAATGCTGGTTCATTGATGGCCACAGCACCATCACAAAGTCATGTTGTCTTAAGCTTTTATGCTATAATATTTGGCAGACTGAATTACAATTCAGAATGTGTGGGGAAGGCACAAACATTGGAACCACAACAAATGCTGTATCCTTTTTAAATACTACAAAGTTTAAATATATACTTTCTTTCCTTATTCTGTTTGTCTTTCCTTCTATTCAAGATAGATCATCCAGTACCTACTTCCTCCTCCATAAAGTTAAACTAAAGTACCAAGTATAAAGCTATATTTTAAAGTGACTGACTTTTGTGGAACACTGGGACTTAGTAGAATAAAACATAGAATAGTGTACGATTTCAGGAATGGGATGATGACTCTGCTGTTCAGGGATGAGAGCTGAAGAAAGCCTCATCAAACTTTCAGTGTAGAAGGATTGAACTAAACTACAGGAGAATTGTGTAATCTTTACAGGCTGGCCCCATTTCCCTTAGATGACCTAAAATCTGCACAGTAGTCATGTTTGGTTGAAGAAATGTTTTTATAACAGTTTTCAAGTGAACACAAATATTTCAGCAGCCAGGAACAAACTGGAGAATGAGGCCACTGTATCAGTTTGGACTTTTGTCAAATCAGAAACATTACTTTACATTCAACCTTTTTTAAGAGTTTCATTCTGAAAAAAAAAAAGTGTTTGTGTTGTTAATCATTTATACTCCTTTGTGTTATAGTTTACTGTCCCCTCCCCCAGACTTGAGCAGGCCTGAACAAATCATTTACCACAGTAGACCAAAACAATAGGACCCAGGAAACACTACTTGCCTTGGCAGCCTGCAGTCTGCTACAAGAACTAAGAAGAATAGACTGCCTGCTGACCTTGCATTTAGTTACCTCCAGGCTACAATCCCCTCACTCACATGAGCTAAAGCAAGAAGAAGTTCTGGTGGTGGGGGTAAAGTTTCCCCTATATATTTGAAAGGAGAATATTGAGCTTCAGGCTTTGATCAGAATACTTTGTCTTGGCCCCATGTTTTCTCTCACCCTCCATTCCCCTTTAATTTCCAGCCTTCCTTTCAAGTGAACCTGGTTGACTGAAGCTGCTTGTGGGATTGGTGCCCAAACCTTGGCATCTGAAAATGGATGACCAGCTGAGGAATGCTGTTTTGGGTGGAGCTCCACAAAAAATGGAAGAAGAAGAGTTTCCTGAGCACTTGGTGAGCAATGAACAGCAATGATTCTAGTTAAGTTTTGACTGTGTTTGCAGAAAGTATGTTTAAGGTGATATGGTCTAGGTTGTGTAAGTGTTGACCTGACACAAGCTCATCTAGGAAGTGACAGTGAATTTTGGGATAGGAGTATTATAATAGGGATTCTCCCTTAGCCCAAGAGCTGCCTTAGGTGAGAGGAGCAAGGTTAGAAGGTATTGAAAAGACATAAAGAGTTAGATCTTGAATATGATAGAGAAAGGGCTTCAGAAACGCAGTTGTACATTCTATGCTGTGCTAGCAAAAAAGAATGAAAAGGCTGTTTCAGAGCTCTCCTAGAAACAGGAGAAAATTCAAGAGACATCTTGCAATTTTCTCTGGCTTTTACAGAAGAAATCCATAATTCTAACTTCCTTGTTTATTGTTTGTCCTTGGCAGGCCAATGTCCATGTTTGTCAGTTGTCTGTTTTTCGTTTCATTGTCTGAATGAATGGTGTTCTGTTTCATGTTCAAAAAACAAAAACAGTTAAAGCTGCTATGCATCCACCCCTTGATCTAGTTTAACTTGGTTTTAAAGGCAGTCTTAATGTGCACAGATAAGTTACCTTACACCTGTAGCTAAGAGTCGAGCTAAGCTAGAAAAGCCTTTCCAAAAATTGACTGTTGGTATAAGCTGCTTTTAAAGGGACCAACAGTTTTTTGGACTCTTTAAGGAAGCTAAGAGTTCTTTGTCCTAGAAAAATCTCTGTGACAAGGTGCTTTTATCTTGAAATTATAGCCGGAAAAAGCAAGAAATTTTGTTTGTTTTAAATATATAAGGTGTGTTGTCACTTCATTTCTGTTGCTGATTGGTTTTGAAAGTATAAATATGTTCTACATGTCTTGGTTATAAATTATTGGCCTATAAGTTATTGGGTATAATTAAAAATTTACAACCTTGGTAACAGAAATTTGGCTTAAGACTGGTAACTCAGGGTTGGAGTCATTCAGAGACATGATGTATAAAGATAAGATTTAAAAATAGTCTCTTTAGTGAGATATTAAATGCTGCACTATCATGCATTCATATATAAGAACTTGCAGCAAAACTTTGTGACATAAAGGTAATCTACTTGGTGTTGATTTTAGAGAAAATAGATTGTTTACATCGTTAAACATTGGTTTTGTTTCCCCAAATTATTGCTATACTCTAATGTTGCAAAAGAAACTTAAAAATATAATTAAACTGCCACTTTTCCATTGGCTGCAGTTGGTAGTTCAATTGTGAGTTTGGGATTTTTTTGACTCACCCATGTTTATAAGGAAAAAAATACAGCAAGTAGAGTTAAATTAAAGTTTAAAAAAACAAATAAATAAACAAAAATGTGGGACAGTATAGGCCTACAAAAGATAACCTTTGGGCCAGGCCTCAGGAAACAGGCTGAGATTAAGAACATTTACATTTGAATTAAGACAATGCAGTCTGAACTAAGCAGAAGTTTGGGTGACAAACATTCCTTTTGGAATGGTCTTCATGACTCTAGCTGCTAGAAAGGTGTTTTCTGGAATTTCTTTTTTGCCTTGCTTGTTGCTTGTGGGGGATGGGTAAATCTAAGACCCAAAGATATTCACAACAGCCAGTCTATGGGCCAAGAGGAATAATGATTATGCTGGAGAAATTAAAATAATGGCTGCTTCCCCCATGGCATTGTAATTGTACCTGCTGGGAAAAGAATTGTTCAACTTGTTTTTATTCCCTTGCATCTGCTTCCTTTCAAATTTGTTAAGAATGAGAAAGGACAAGATGGTTTTGGTTCCTCTAATGTATATTGGGCTCAATCTATTACTAGCAAGAGACCTAATCTTAAGTTATGTAACTATTATTAGAGGACAAGGTTGCCTTCACCATGGCCTTTATCTGATATTCTCACTCAGCTACAAAAGATTGATTATTCAATTAATCCAAAACAAAGTTCAAACTTAAGATTTATGAAACTAATGGGATATTACAGCCTGACTTGCCTACTCCAGCTGCCATTCCAGTAAATGCATATAGAATTATTATAAATCTACATGATTGTTTTTATATCATTCATTTACATTTCTGGTAAAGGTGGGTGGTTTATATTCAGTAAATTTGCTCATAATTTTTGATAACCCATGGAGCGATATCATTGACAAGGTTTGCCTCAAAGATTGGTTAATTGCCTTATATTATATTTAAAAAATGTTGTTGCTTTAATACAAGAAATTAAGAGTTTGAATCTTTTAGTGTATATTATTCTTGTATGATATTTTATTAGCTGATCTCTCTGAATGAGTTTTTCTGCAAGCCTTTGCTGCAATATAACGAGCTTTAAAAGTTTGGAGTACTTATTGCTTCAGAAAAAATTCACAGGTAATAGGTTTTCAAGATTTGAGACCTCAGTTATATCCTAAGCAGATTATAGCACAGAAAATTCCAATAAAAACGGATAAAATTTAAATTCCCAGCAACCACATGGTGGCTCACAACCATTTGTGGTGGGTCTAGTGCCCTCTTCTGGCTTGTAGGTGTACATGCAAAAAGAAAATGGTTTGCTTTTAATTTGATTTGAGTTTAATGATTTTCGGGAGTTGTTGGGAGATATTAATTGGCTAAAACCTCATCTTAAGCTTACCATTAGAGAACTCGAACCTCTGTTTCATATTTTCAAGGGAGATAAAAGTCCTAATCCCCCTCAACAGTTAACAGATAAAGGAAAAATAGCTTTGCCGAAAGTAGAGTAAGCTGTTAGGTATCAACAGGTAAATTATATAGAATGTGATAAATTGTGGGCTGTTTGCATTATTGCTACTCATGTGCTCACAACGGCCCTTTGGCAAAAGAAACCATTAATGTGGATTTATTTTTCTTCATCTACAAGTAAAGTTTGAACATCTATTATGAAATTGTTACTGTGTTAATACAAAATTGCATGATAGAATTCTAAAAGCATTTTGGATAAAAGTTTTATTCCTTATTCCAAATAGCAATTAAATTGGTTATTGAAAAACAATATTTGGCCTATTACATGGCAAACTTTTAGGCAAATTTGATGATCATTATCCAAAAGACTAGTTGTTACAATTTTTATCTATGCATGGTTTTATATTTCCTGTAAATTTACTACAAATGCAGCCCATAGAAAAATGTATTTTTATTTACAGATGCCTCATCTATTGCTATTCATCATGACAGCTACACATTGCTGTGAAGAATTGCATCTAGTACATGTCCACAGCTATTTTGGTCTGAATGTAGTTTTTGTCTTTGTAGGAAGGAGTGTGCTAATGATGGCCGGTTAGTCAAAGATGGGTAAGAATGTTCTTGAGCTCCTATAAACTTAAGGCAGAGGCATACATCAATATGCTATGTATGTTTTCCTCAAAGACAGGTAATATAGGAGTAATATAGACACCAACCTAAACCAGGCACAGTCACCTGGCCGCTTGAGACCCTAGGCTAGATGAAATTTTGTGTGCTGACCAGATATTGGCACTGCCATCTTAAAAAATTGAGGGGGAAACTGTGCTCTCCCCCCGAGTCTTGAGCAGGCCTGAACAAGTCTTTTACCACAGTAGACCAAAACAATAGGACCCCGGAGGCACTACCTGCCTTGGCAGCCTGCAGTCTGCTACAGGAGCTAACAAGAATAGAACACCTGCTAACCTTACATTTAGTTACCTCCCTCTGGGCTGCAATTCTTTCACCCACACCAACTGAAGTTCTGGTGGTGGTGGTGGGGTTTCCCCTTTATATTTGTAAGCAGAATATTAAACTTTGGGCTTTGATCAGAATACTTTGTCTTGGGCATGTTTTCTGTCACCCTCCATTCCCCTTGTTCCCCTTTCATTTCCAGCTTTCCTTTCAAGTGAACCTGGTTGACTGAAGCTGCTGGCGGCTACAATTTACAATCTTTGTGTTTTCTTTAGGATCTTTGTATTTAGTAGAAATAACACTTTTAAATTATTTATAATTTATTGCCAACAGTTCTGTCAGGTTTTATTTTACAAATTGCATTTCAATTTTGCTAATTATATCTGTCATGATTTTTATATATTTGTGTTAAATTTGTCTGCAAAGATTAATCCGTCTTTTCTGGATTGTTTTCACTTTGCATTCAACCACACACCCCCGTTTTTGTAGTACTGGCAATTGAACCTAAGACTATGTTGTTGCTAGACAAATATTCTCCCACTGGACTATTATATCCTCTGCCCCATTTTACATTATAATAGTCAGTGTTACATTAGATTTAACTTTATTTCATTAGTTTTTATATGTTTGTGTGATTATATTTTATGCATATCTCTTACATAGAAGCATACAATTTAATATTTTAAATTAGGATACTTATTAATAAGACAATGGAGTATGTTTGATTTATTGGGTTTTCTGAAATGTATAATTTTTATAATTATTAATAATTATATATAATTAATAATATATTATAATTAATAATTAATTATATATGTATAATTTTCTGACAGTATAATTTAATTATACTGTTTTATTTTGTAAAATCTTGATTGGCAAAATTTTTCTTAGTTTTGTTATTGGGCTCCTTCACAAGACTGAGTTCACTTTGCTTACATTAATTTAATTTTGTTCTTTGTTATTTTGAGTGCTGAATATTTTAATTCTATTATTCAGTAAATATGTATGTATGTATGTATAATGTATGTATGTATGTATGTATGTTTGTACATGTAATTAATATATTATTAGACATTGGGCAGAGGCCCTCTTGTAAGTCTATGGAAGTTATTAGTACCCAATATCTGGTGAATAATAGAAAGTCATTAAGTTTCCTTTCAAGGGTAATCCAATGTACCTCTTTTTTCTTGTGGAAGTAATTATGTAGAACTTTTGTTCTACATAGCATCCGTTCAATATTCAAGAGAATTTCTATTAGAATCTATTTAAGTATAAAAGGAATCCAAATGCTAATATAGCATGAAGTTTTATGTATCAGAACTTGGCAAATTACTTCACATTTTCTGGAAGCACTTAGATGTACACATTTTCTCTGCCTCCACCCCTGCCCCTTGTATTTTGCAATAAACATTTGTTTTTTGTTGTAATACTCTGTATTTTTCAAGTTATTATTATTATTATGTTATCAATTTTATTTAGAACATATTATGATTACTTCCATAGTGTGCTACTGTAATATTCAATATCTAATAATTCTTAAGTAATTTTATTATACTTAGAGTGTACATAGTTCTTGATAATATCCTTCATGTCTGTCTTATACTGCTGTGTTTATTTTCCTTCTTGTTCATGAGACATTTTTGCAGTTCTTTCACCAATATTTAATAAGTTTTAATCTCTTAGTCTGTGAATAAATTAGCATATTTTATGGAATTCAGTAACGAGAGCATGTAAATTGTTTTAGAAATTTTAGAAGTACATCTTATACCTTTTTCATAATTTCTGTGTTTCACATATCACCCAAGTAGTGTAAGTTTCAGTAGAAGATAAACTCTGTTTTCCAATAGCTAGAATCTCATTAAATCCATAGAATTTTGATCTTTTTTTTCATTCACTTGTAAGTTAGTCTACTTTACTACTGAAGATATTTTACCCTCACACCTAACATAAATTCTAATTTCTGAAAGCAAAATTTCCCAAATTACTGTAAGCACAATGAAATGTGTTCATAATAAATCACCCAGATAGCATGCAGAGCTCCTTGTTTTAGGGAAACTTCTTGTTTTGTCTCTTCTGTGATAAAGCCCATACTCTTAACTCTTCTTATATTTCAGCCCTTGAGGTATCCATCTTTCTGAAAGCCAATCCAGCTACCAAATTTTCAATTAAAGTACCTAAATTCTTACTTTGCTAAGACTTTTTTTTCCAACAAAGCAAATTTCTTGTTTAGTTGTCATACATTTCTCTTTAAACAATAATATTTTTATTTAATGTATTTAAAAAGTTTAAATGTTTATAGTACTTAAATATTAGCATAGTTAACATCACAAATATTATTTTAAAATAAAAACCAATTACAAAAATATTTATAAATTTGTTTCCAGAATTAATAATTTATTTTTTATTCTAAGTTCATCATGTGTACTAAAGTTGAATTTACTTGTAACCACTTTTAATATAACTTTAAGAACCATTTATTCAATCTTCTTTTTGTATGCACACTCTGTGTAGAAAACAAGTTAAGATCAATACTACAAAATTTTCAGATACTATTTAATTTATGAATTAAATGTAAACTTAATTCCAATTTTAGGAGTCACTTTTGAAGAACTTATACCTCTGGCAGAGCACATGCTGCAGAGATGTGGATGAGTTGTGATTTCTTGGATCATGATGTCTTTTGCATTTGCCATTTGTTTTCAATTTTCTTAGTGACAAAAACACTAGTCCATGAGTTGACCAAGACCTATCAACAGAGTTTGGTTCATTGAGGCAGCAGATAAAGTAGTAGTAGCCTTCTTGGTTCTTCAATAGTTTTATATACAGTGCTAAACACAAGAAAAAGAGAATGGACTCCAGACCCACAGACTCTGTTCTCTGCAAAAAAGATTCTGTGGCTTAAGAGTGCATGCCCTTTTTTGTGGTTTCTCTAATAACTAAATACCAAGTAACATAAAATGTTGTCTACCTAATTTTCCCTTCTCCCAAGATAACCAAATATGGCCAAATTATAAAAATAGACAAACTGTACCTGTCTCACTGGAAGTCATGTCTCCCAATTTTAACTGCCATTGACTTCAGATGAAGTATGAGGGACCAGATTGTGATGAATGTAGTTCATGTCATACTTCTAAACTTTCCTGAGAAATTAAATAGCTCTCACTATTCAATTCTCACTGACTAATAAATTTCATGTTCTATATAATTCTTTTGCAGTATTACATCAGTGTCTATGAAGATTCAGTGTTAGAAGTAATTCAAAGTAAAAACTATTAAGCAATTATTTGTTACTTTATAATCATTTTATGTCCTTTAACACTCTACAAATGATTTTATTTCCTCTTTGTGTACAAGTTCAAACAAGTCTTATTGCTTGAATTTCTAATCCCTTTTTTGTTCTTGGTAGAGATACAAATACACGCCCAAGAAAGTAATCTGATGAAAAAGAGGTGCCAAAATCACTGTCAGAATTCTGTATTGCTCTGAAAGTTCAACCGTTTTCTTAGTTTCTCAGCTGGAGGCAGTTTGAAATAGGTAGGGAAAATGTTTAGTTTGCAGTGAACAATGTGTTATAGCAAGAAATGAAGAGCCATTTTCTTTTAGGCAAAAAGAAGTTATCTCTAAAATGCTGAAAGATTCACTTAGCAGACTCCCAATTTTCAACAAACAGCATGCTACATACACACTTAGAATTTAATGTTTTATCTTCAAACATATGTGCTGCAGTTAACGTCTATAGCTTTTCTCTACTGTGGAATATTAGTGGAAGGAAAGTGACTTTCAGTAGTCATGATGAAATAAATATAGTTATCAAACAAAAAACTGTCACACACAGAAAATTCTAAGAAACAATAAATGTTGAAGACAAGACAATGACTCTCTTCATTTGGAAAAATTAAATTTTCTGTTTTATTTGTCTACCATATATATATATATATATATATATATATATATATATATATATGTTTAAATTATCAAACTCAAGCCTGTGCATCTCCATAGGATCATATGTCAATAATCATTATTAGATATAGCATGGCTCAAAGTCAAAAAAATGATCAAAGTACTATTCATAGGCAACACACTCAATTTTTCAGAAATGCCCTCAGATCCCCTAGGAAGATAATTTTTTCACTTATGTTTATATTTTTTATATCCCTCATATAGAATAGATACATATTTAAGATAGAATTTGTATGAAATTTTAAAAGTTGATTGCCCTGTCATTCTTTAAAGAATGTACTAGTATCTAAACCTCTTTATATTGTTTGTTTTATTTGTATGAAACCTCAAAGAGTATTCTTCTTGCTGCTAATATTGTAATATTTGATGGTGATGCATACATGATTTTACTCTTACATATGTTCTTATGCTGCTCGTTTTAGTTTGAATTTGTTTATCTTTATTTTTGTTTTTGATTTTTTGTGGCAGTTTTTTGTTCGGGCGCCAAAATAATGTTGGGGTCCACACTAGCCCCACATTGGGGCGGCCAAAAAAACATCGCAGCCCAGGCAAAATGTTGAGGCCCGGGCCAACCCACATTTGGGTGGCCACTGTATCCTGGCCCAAGCTGCCGCTCCAGTCTGCAGGTCGGGGTTCAGCAAGAGCGAGGGTGAGGGCAGACTGGAAGAATGGAGACCAGACAGGTGTGATTCAATCTTGTTTATTCTTCAGTCTCTCTTCCTCTAAGTGTCTCCTTCTCTGTCTCCTCTGTCTGCTGTGTCTGATTCTGTCTGGAGCCAAGTGTCTTCTACCTAATGTCTGATGTGTCTGATTCTCTGATCTCAGTCTGATTCTGATCTGTTCTGTCTCTGCCTTTTATATGTCTCACTTCTAAGCCACGCCTCTAAGTTACACCTTTAATCATGCCCTTAGGTCTTGTCTCTAACTCTGATCTCTATACTTCTAAATCGTACTCTTAAGTCACACACCTTTAATCTCACACACCTTTAATCTCACGCACCTTTAATCTCAAGGTATCTAAACCAAGATTATCTGAGTGTGCTCAGCTGTTGTAGGCTATTGTAATCCAAGTCTCATGTCAGGGTATATGGCTCAAGATGGCTGCAAAGCTGATAGCCGCTTTCTGCTAAAAGTCGGCCCCCAACAGTTTTTTCTGTATCTCTTGATCAGTGTTCTAGATTTCTA
Organism: Arvicanthis niloticus; assembly: GCF_011762505.2. Classification (NCBI taxonomy): domain Eukaryota; kingdom Metazoa; phylum Chordata; class Mammalia; order Rodentia; family Muridae; genus Arvicanthis; species Arvicanthis niloticus. Next base: position 74,466,081 of record NC_047668.1, on the reverse strand, counting down.
GTCACACCTCAATTAATTTCAATTTGTTTATTTCTGTGACTTTTAAAGTGAAAAAATATTTCCATTTCAATATTTTTATTTTCATATCTTTAATTTAGAAAAATTTTACATGCAAAATGTGATTTCACTATATAAATCTATTTGCTTTTGTTATGTATGTCTTGCATAGAAATATTCCCACTTATTAAGGAGTACATATTATGCATGTTTCTTTGGAGGACTGGGTTACCACACTTAGGATTATATTTTCTAGTTCTATCCGTTTATCTACAAAATGTATGATGTTTTTGTTTTTTAATGGCTGAATAGTATTCCACCATGTATGTAAATGAACTACATTTCTGGATCCATTATTTGATTGAGAGACATCTGGGTTGTTTCCAGCTTCTGGCTATTATAAATAAGACTGCTATGAACACAGTGAAGAATGTGTTCTTATAAAATGCAGGACCATCTTTTGGGTATATTCCCAGGAGTAGTATAGCTGGGTCTTCAGGTTGAGTTATTTCCAATTTTCTGAGGAACCACAAGGTTTATTTCCAGAGTTGGTATACCACCTTGTACCCCCACCAGCAATGGAGAAGTGTTCCACCTTTCTCTACATCCTTACCAGCATATATTGTCTCTAGAGTTTTTGATCTTAGCCATTCTGATTCAAGTAAAATGGAATCTCATGGTCACTTTGATTTTCATTTTCCTGATGATTAAGAATTTTAAACATTTATTTAAGTGCTTTTCAGTC